>NC_082684.1:97107389-97428639 GCF_949987515.2 Delphinus delphis | reverse complement strand
AAATGATTTAAGGAAGAGAAAATGGCCAATTATTTCACATTTTTCTAAGTAAGTTGAAAATGGAGCAGTTATCATTCAGTGTAGCAGTGTAGAGGCCATTGGTAAATTGGACAACAGTAGGTTCAATGGAATTGAGGGGAGGGGGCAGAAAAATACAGAGTGAAGTGGATTTGAAAGAGAATGGGAGGAAAGAAATGAGAGATAGAAGTAGAAACAACATCACGCAGAAGTTTTACCACAAAAAAAGTAATAAAGTGGAGGAATAGCCAGAGAAAATGAAACATTTTTTTTAAAAGGGAATAAACTAGGAAAATAAATTTAAAATAAATACATAACATTTTTGATGTGTTAGGAGAACTTCTGGGTTATAACCTCTAGCAGGCAAGAGGAGATATGAGCTGGTTCACAGATGATGGGGTTGGCTTTATATAGAGGCACGGCCAGCTCTCCCACGGTAAGTGGGAAGGCACAATTCAGAGGTGCAGGTGCAGACCAAGGAGTTGATGTGCTCTTGGTTATCTGGGTGATATTTCTTCGGATTGCTCCAGATGGAGGCAGGAAGCAAAGACATCAGCTAAGAAAGAGGATGAGGTAGGGATGTTGGAGATTTGGAGAGAGGATAAGTGCTGAAATAATCATCCAGAGGTTGGGAGAGTGGATGGACCCAGGATTTTAGCACGATTGCCTGGCGACTTTGGGGACCCATTAGGGTTCATTACTGTTGTCTACAAAATAAGCTATACATTACCCCATTTTTAATTACAGAGAAAAGGAGTGAAACCTTACAGCAAATTTGCATTGCTTCAAAAACTCTTCTACTAGGTTAGAAACAGCAGAACGCCATGCTAGGTAGACAGAAGCCAAATCCCCTGGAAGTTATTTACATTAAGCCCTGTGTTGCAGTAGTTCAAATTTAATAATATGCCCATAATAAAACTCATAACCTAAATTTGAAAGCCTTTCCAAAACACTTAGTAAGGTGGAACTGTAATGCAATTCTAATTATAAACTATGTAGGGAGATTAACATCCCTCATCAAATAATTTTTTTAGAGTGAGTACAAACCAGAACCTTTGTCCACTGATGGTCCTGTCCCTGGCCTCTTTATTGCCGCTCCAAGGCTCGTGTGGTTGGGGGTTTCCGTGTTCATTAAGCTGCCTGCGCAGAGGAGCACTTCAGACATAATAAGTGCATACTGGGATGAATCAGTTATTGGCACAAACTACCACCACAGTCATATGCAGCTCATTTTATTTCATTTTTTCCTATTTCTCCAGCCCACCCACTAAATTTTACTCCCTTTGCCAAGTTACTCCCCTATGCTTGGTTTAGAAACAAGACCCATTATTACCCTTCTGTTTTCACACTTAAAACACAGTATAATAATATTGATTTCTGATTTATCTTCAGTTATATTTTTAGAAGCAAATGATGTAAAAACAGGGCAAGGCCTGAAAGAATGAGATGATACAGTTATTCAAATGGATATATTCAAGTTCCACCATGTTTGAGAAGAACACCAAGGTTTATCCAAAAATCCTGTTTTTCCTGCTGGCTCTGTACTTCCAGCTTCAGTGTCTTCACTGTCAAGTACAGGAATGTTTTACTGGGGTGACAGGCAGGGGAAAGGCAAGAAGTGCTCAGAGCAAACCTGCTTTGAAGGCTGGGAGCCAGTGGGTGAATGTCATGCAAGCTGAGACATTAGCCCATTTTAACTTTGAGTAGAGTTCTCCGGGAAGTCCATTGTACAGAGAACCCAGATGCTTTCCCTAGAAAGTTGAATCCATTCAGAAATTTCCCGTGGAATCTAGAGAAAATTGGGTTTATAAGGGATTGATTTCAGAGTCACATTACCAGAACCTTTTGAAGCCAAATCAAATGCTACTGTCAGTGTTTGAATCACAAGTTTACTCATAATTCCGGAGAACTGGAAGCACCATTGCAGTCTTCCAGCTGATGCCTTCTGCACTGATCAATTTCTTATCTCGACATTAGGGATCCGTAACTTTATTGCTTACATAGGTTCCTTTCAGGCAGCAGTAAACATTTTCTTTGTAATATTAATGATTAAGCAAGGGAAGGATGACAGTTCAGAGCCCCCTTAGAGGATACATCTCTTCACTGCCAGAGATCAGATAGCCATGTCTAATGAAGCATGATGATTTCCCCAACATCATGTCTACAAAAGACACCTATGTAGATCATTAATGTTGGGTATAATTAGCGTAAAGTTATAATCCTCAAATTTAGGAGATCCAATCAGACCCAGGTCTTATGTTCTGTGTGTCTTCAGAATTTCCTTGGCTGCAAAGAATACACACAACCAGAGGGAAGTTAGCAGTGTGCCTAGGCATCTTAAACTAGTTATGTTCCTTATCAGTTTAGCTTTACCTTGTACCTGTGCTTGTGGCAAAATAGGACGCAGGAGCATGTTAATTTTATTTAATCAGATGTGATAAACAACTGACATAGGCGTGGTTAAAATGATTCCAGCACCATCTGCTGAAGCCCACAACCAAGATCACTGTAGAGTCGCCTTGATTTTCAGGGTTTTCACTGGCACAGGGGACCCTCTGAATTAGGTAGGTATCACAGAAATAATTTGATTTTCGCTGAGCTCTCAGACTCATAAGAGATGAGCAGAGTCCAGGTTAAGAAGAAATTAATCTCCAAACACTGAGTTTATTATGCAACTAAAGGGACTTGGTAATTAATTTCTCTTGTGACTAATGATTATGGCTTTTGCTTAACTAATTCAAGTTGATCTTTAGAGTTCAGCAAATCTATTATTTTTAAATGTGAAGACATGCTATACTTGAGAGGAGTCCAGTCCTGACCATCGGACATGCATTTATAGTTCTGAAAAAGGGTCTCTTATTAAATATTTATTTACTTGCTTTGTACAGCACTGAATCCCAGTGAGGTGTTAATAGTCTTCTGCCCACTGCCTGATGGTATTTCGATACATGCAGTTAATGTGTCCTTTTTAGCACCAAGAATAACAAATGGTAAAATCCCTGCCTCAGGGAAATGTGTACAACTGGTATCATTGAACTTTCCCAAATTTAATGAATAGGGAACTTAGTATCATATGCAGAGAAATGGAAAGAAACACTCAAGAAAATGGATATGCTCCAGCTCCAGTAAATGTTCCAGAACTTATATCCATTCTTTCTAGGTCTCATTTTGTGCTAGCTTCAAGGTGACATCAAGGATTAGCTAAAGAGTATTTGGGATGTAAATAGGGTGTCCCATCAGCCAGTGAATTGGTTGTGTCCACCATCCGTAGGGAAAGCCTGAAGTCCACCATTTCAGATTCTGTGGTGGGTCCTGACACTGGACACGAGATTTCCTGCCACATCGTTGTTGCCTTAATGCCAAGATTTCTCTTTTTTCAATTTCTTTGGCCACGCCACGCAGCTTGCGGGATGTTCCCTGACCAGGGATTGAACGGGCCACTGCAGTGAGAGTACCGAATCCCAACCACTAGACCACCAAGGAACTCCCACGCCAGGATTTCTCTTTATCTCTCTTTCACTGTGGCAATCGGAAGTCACTTTTTAAGTAAGGAGAAAAACAGTTTCTTCTTCTGTTTATACTCATTAAAAGAGAAACCTAGAGCTGGGTTTCCTAACTCCAAAAGGTTAAAAAAATAAGTAAAATGAGTTCACACATACATTTCAACTTACACTCACTTTGACAGGGCAGACTGTGGACTCACCTCTGCTGTCAGTTATGTATTGTACATGGAATCACCCGCTCCCCTGAAACCTGTAGGGCATGGTTTGCATCACAATCAGGCTAGACTTCTCTTTGCTCGTGACCGTTATTGTGAGCTGTCCTTTAAGACATGCTATACTTGAGAGGAGTCCAGCCCTGACCATCAGACATGCATTTATAGTTCTGACCATCAATTATGGTCAAAATCTCAATTCTACTTTTATTTTGTGGTGAGAATTCCTTGATCCCTATTCAAGTTACTGTATGTAGTTAGGTATGTGGGCAGGGGCTTGGATGATGCCTTGGTCCTCATCCAAACCCCAAGCCAGATGCAGAGGAGAATGAACCTCAACATTATAATGCATCAGCAACATCTGTTATTATGTATTATGTGTTCATCATACATTACATGTAATGTTGAGTTTTTCTTTCCTTACTGTTACAAATGTTCAGCACGTGTCTTTTGCAGTGCTGTTGAAAGGTAATGCATTGCCTGTCAGTGTTATCCAGGACTTTGATTCAATATAATAAAAAAAGGGACTTAGTACAGAGCAGTGGTAACTTAATTGTCATGAGAAGATGAGAAAAGAACAGAGGGGAAGTCAACATGTAAAAGACTCTTCTGTCCAAGAAAAAAACCAAAGCGTGTCATGACAAACTTTGAATAAAGGTTTCAAAGTCATTCAAATAGAGTGAAGGGGGTGTATGAATTGAGTCATCCACAGCTCAGGACTCTCTTGTGGGGCTCCAAGAACAAGCTGTACCCCAGAGAGCCCTGTTCTGGCTGCAAGTGGATGTGCCTCCATGAGCTCATCTTTGAACAACCCAGTGGCAACTGTTCATTAGCATTGTGTCCAGGAGAAAATATTGAGAAACATTTTGTTGTCGATATGTTTAGTAGACTATGTCAGGTAGCAATATCAGATAATTGATTACTTTATATTGCATAAGTTACTTCAGATAATTAGAGAACGTTAAGTAATGTTAGTCAGCTCTGATGGTGGGAATTAGGGAATGTTGTTGTTGTTTTCCTTTTCTCTTTGTAAGTGGTCATTACATCACCTTGTTTGAGAGTCTTCTCCTAGTACCAAGTTCTGTCTCATGCCTCCAACTTCCTGACCCAAATTACAGCTCCCAGAGTCTGCAGAGTCAGCTCTGCTTACATCTCCAGGGAGGAGATGAGGCAGGAGTGTTTTTATTATGTCCCAGTTAACAGATATATAAAGCAGAGTAATCAAAACACTTCCCGAGAGTGATGGAAGGATGTTGGCTCCTGAAATGCTTTATCAGGATGCACTATTCAAGCCACAGATGAAGCAGTAAATAAATTCCACTACCCTCTATGTTCAAGGAAATTCTAGTAACGATAGCAAGTGCAGGTTCGGCACCCTTCTTCCATGATTATTTTTAAGCGCAGGGCTATATACCAATATAGTATTGCCTTAAGGCACATTTTAAGAGAGATCTGTTATTGCAATTTTATTCCATAACTTTATTGAAGCTATACAAAATATCCATTCGTTTTTTGGTTTGTGTTTTGTTTTGTGTTTGACAAATTGTGGATTTAGGTCATATACATCTCAATTATGTGAACACATTTCTTATTAAAATTTCAAATATCAATGTTTCTAGCTAAACTGCCTTCATTTTGCCAAATTATTCTAAGTGTTGACTGTATGCAGTAATTTCTTGTTTATATCTGTACATGTATGTATTACACAGTACCTGTTACTCATTCTTATGAGATCTCATGGTTCTTTGTTCCCTTCCCATTCCTTGATATTATTTCTACTTTGCTTTAAGGAGATAATTCAGTTTTTCTGTTAGAAACAAGTGAGTCCTGAAGATACTGTTTTTCATGCTTGCAGCAACTCCGTGTCTACTTGTAGCTCTATTTGTAAAGTTTAATTAATTCTTTAATCCTGCTGCTGCTTTTGTTTCACTAGCTAATATCTTGAACCGTTTTTAAATGGGTATAAATGTACTGTGCTTGTTGACATGCTTAAGTGCCTCTTCTAAGCTGTTCCTACAAGCTGCTGACAAATTGAAGACATTGTTAGGCTAGAAAAAGTAACTAATAATACTTTTTCCTGAGAAATCCAAATGCATTTTAACATAGCTATAAAATGTTCACAAATTTGGGGTTAAGTGAGTATATGGACGATGATATTCATAATTTATGGGGAAAATGTTTATGCTATCAAGTGACAAGACTTTTTTTTTCAGAATTCATCAAATGACAGATTGTTTTTCCTTACTCTAGGTTTTTCTTTTCTGTTAGGTAAGTGTCCTACCACTTTTCCACTATACTTGGTGATAATCACAGTCGTCTCTCTGAGGATTAGGCTGGGTCTTGTGATCAGTGTGTCCACACATGGAGAGGTAGAAATCCCAGTCATGTCCATGGGTTAGTTCAAGAACCCAACCGGAATGGCCATGAGTGTCTGTGTCCTCCATGAAAGGATCACTGTAGCCAACTTTCTCCTAAACACTGGATCAGTTTCAACTTTAGTGTTTTGTAGTCATAAAGCCTGTTCTGTTTCGTTTCCAGCAGTTCCCTACTCTGATCCAGAAGTCCCCCCACCATTCTGCTTACAACCCTGTACCTTAGTACCAGTCAGTTCTCCATGAAGAAATGAACCAAGGCCGTTCATTTCTTCACCAATGTTGTCCATAACTGTCCTTACCCATCCAGTGCTTCTTTCCTCATCCTCTTTCTACAACACAATGCAATGCATCATCCAGCACATTCATTTCTGTATTGAAAAATTTCTGTCACTCTTTATTCCCTCTTTATTGGAACATTAATACACTGGCTGCACATTTACCACTGTTTAAAAGTAGTAAAACTCCTTTTTATTTTACTTTTTAAATTTTCCTACTGACTGGTTGAGAATTCATTATTCACTTATTCATTCCTTCATTTGTCCATCAGTCCGTCAGTAAGTACTTATTGGTCACCTTTTCCATATCAGCCACTGTGCTAAGGAAACAGACTCAGCATCCACACTTGTAAAGGGAGGAGAGCATAATATATAGATGGATGACAGTGTGTTTTCTGGGCATGGGTCCAATATAGTAAACTTTTCTCAAATCTACTCGTGCAGGAATTTTCGAGTGAGATATGGCCCATTTATTTGACTTATTGGTTCTAAACTTTGGACATACATTTAGGGGAAACCTGAGTGCTGGTGCTGGAGGATGGGTATGAAGGGTTGTGCTTAGTCCAGAAGGAGCAGAGACTCTGAGCAGTCTGCTTTGCTCTAAGCTCTAAATGAAACTGGGAAACTTTAGATGTCAGGGGATCAATTGGGCCAAACAAGACTCTAACTGCAGGTATGCCCAGAGCACCCAGGATTACCCAGGGTCACAGAACTTCTCAGGTGACTGTCAGTTACAGAAACCGAGGCAGGTGGAGTGTGGGGACCAGGTTTCAAAGTTACAAAAGTAAGTGGGAACTTTCTAAATAACTGTCAGTACTTATCACTGGTATGAAAGGGATACAAATCAAATATTACTGCAAAGTATAGTCTAGAACATCAAATGTGTGTGCAAACTTTTACTTTTTAAAATCTAATAGAATTAATTTACAAAATGAGGATGGCAGAAGGATTTGGAAGGTGTAGAAAACAAAACTCAAGGTTGTGTTACCTTTCTAAGAGTAAATAAAAAATGAGGTAAAGCTTCAAATTTACATACATTTCAGACTACAGAGTGCTTTCACACATTCCCTGCTAGCTGTTACCCTGACTTGCCTCTTTAAGGATTTCCACACGTTTCAATTAAGCTGCTTTTTAAAACTAGTAATGTGTTAATGCATTTTAAACTTTTTAATTTTTAAAAATATTTTTTAGAGTAGTTTTAGATTTACAACAAAATTGAGGGGAAAGTAACATTGATTTCCCATGTACTCCCTTACCCCACACATGCACACCTCCCCCACTATCAACATCCCCTTGAAATGGGACTTTTGTTACAAATGACGAACCTGCATGGACACATCATCATCACCCAGAGTCCACAGTTGACATTAGGTTTCACTCTTGGTCTTGTACATCTGTGGGTTTGGAAAAATATATAATGACACATATTCACCACTGTAGTGTCATATGGAGTAGTTTCACTGCCCTAAAATCCTCCATGTTCCACCTCTTCATCCCTTATCCCCTCCCAACTCTTGGCAACCACTGATCTTTTTACTGTCTCTGTAGTTTTGCCTTTTTCAGAATGTCATAGAGTTAGAATTATATAGTATGTAGCCTTTTCAGATTGGCTTCTTTTACTTATAACATTCATTTAGGGTTTCTCCATGTCTTTTCTTGGTTGGACAGCTCAGCACATTTCTTATTAGTGCTGAATAATATTTCATTGTCTGTTTGTACCACAGTTTATTTATTCATCAGCTACTGAAGGACATCTTGGTTGCTTCCAGGTTTTGGCATTTATGATAAAGCTTCTGTAAACATCCATGTGCAGGTTTTTTTGTGGACATAAGTTTTCAGCTCCTTTCGGTAATTACCAAGGAGCACGATTGCTGTATCGTATAATAAGAACATGTTTTGTTTTGTAAGAAACCACCACATTGTCTTCCAGAGTGGCTGCACCATTTTGCACTCCCACCACCAATGACTGAGCGTTCCTATTGCTGCACATCCTTACCAGCATTTGGTGTTGTCAGTGTTCTGGATTTTGGCCACGCTAATAGGTGTGTAGTGGTATCTCATTGTTTTAATTTGCATTTCTCTAATGACATATGATGTGGAGCACCTTTGCATATGCTTGTTTGCCATATGACTATCTTTTTTGATGAGGTTTCTGTTAAGGGCTTTGGCCCACATTGGCTTATTTTTAAACTGTGGTTTTGACAATTATGCTTACAGTTAAGCTTCATGTAAGAATTCTGATCAATAAAGGACTTAAGGAAAGCCATTGGAGGAGGCACTGGGGGCTCCCACCCATGTCCCTGGGCCTCAGAGTTGTGGTTACAGTGCATGGTGGCCTGATCTCCAAGGGCACAGGACCCGTTCTCCCCACTGGAAAAGCAGCCAAAAGCCCCAGAGTATTAATGACGGAAGGGAGTTGGTTCGTGGCTCTTCCACCTCCCTTGCACCCCCCTCTGAGTGGATAACTCTGAACCAAGTGGTCTAGACTGACTTTTGTTGTTCTCCAGGTGAATTGAGCCTCACTTACCCCTAGGGTGACTCCTTGAGGATGTCCCTCGTATTGGCTGCCTCCACTTCCTTATGTCACTTCCCTGGCCTTTTGCCAGGGCTGCTTCCCAAATCAATGCATGCCCTCAAATCTTTGTCTGAGGGTTCACTTCCATGGGAACCTGAACTAAGACAGCCTTCATACCAAAATAATAAAAGCATAGTTCTATTTACTTATTGTTGTATATCAACATAAGCAGGTACATTTCTGTGAGTGTTTAGTTTGCTCTATGATTCTCTCATAAATCAATATCGTAGGAACCTTAATCATGTTTGCTGTTCTCTCCAAATTCCCTTCATTGTGGCTTCATCTTTCTGGGACAGACTTCTATTAGCAGATGCATTACTGACTGGATAGGAATTATGCTCTCATATCCCAAGGCATATGATCAGAGAAACAGGGAAATCCACCTGACAAGAGAGTAGAGTTCCATCAGAATAGCCATAATATTGGCCATGGTTCGACGAGAAAAGGAGGATGGGGAAGACACATGGAAAGAACAAACTAGATCTCAGGATTTAAAAGGGTGGATGGATTCTCTGTGTCAATAAGAGAAAATAATTCTCACCGAAAGTGTCTTCCTTAATAAGTTTTTATGTTAGATTGATAATGAGGCACAATGTAGAGGGTGAATATTTTTGTTCAGTCTTCTCTATTTTCTAGAGAGATATATAATTAAGTGGAATGAATTATAAAGAGGTGAAGTTTCATTTTTTGAACAGTTGGAAATCCTACTGGAAACGAGAATAGGAAGCAGTATCTTCAGATTGATTAATTTTCCAACAGTAGGGAAATCTAGTCCATTCCAGAGTTACTTCAATGTATATTAACCCCTTTCACTCATTTTCTTCACTTGGAAGGTATATTAGTTTCCTAGGACTGCTGTAACAAAGTATCACAGAAAGGGCAGCTTAAAATTGTGGAAATTTATTCTCATAGTTCTGTAGCATGAAAGCCTGAACTCAAGGTGTCAGCAGGGCTGTGCTCCCTCTGAAACCTGTAGGGTAATCTCTCCTTCCCTTTCCCTCTCCTGAGCTTCTGGTGGTTTTCTGTGGATCTTTGAGGCTCCTTTCCTTATAGCTCTGCAGTCATTGTCACATGGTGCTCTCCCCGAATGTCTGCCTTCCTTTGGTGTCTTCTTTTAAGGACGTCAGCCATATTGAATTAGGGGCCCACCCTTCTCCAGTATGACCTCCTTTTAAGTTCCTAATTACATCTATAATGATCTCATTTCCAAATAAGGTCACATTCGCACTTACTGGGGGCAAGAACTCCATCATGTCATTTTTGGAGGGGCATAATTCAACACATGACACATGGTAAAATAGAAGAAATGGAATAGCTTCTCTGCAAGAAAAGCTCCGTTAAAAAGACTGCTAGGTGAAAAATAGGTTTTGACTAATGTTTTCTTATTAATTGAGCAGCAAACCTGTTTTATCCCATACAGTATTTGGGCAAATTATTCAGAAGGTATTTATCCATTCACATTCCAAATAAGGCATATTTTAAGAGTTATATTTAAATGGTACTGTATTTAAAATTCTGTAAAGCAATTTTTACTACACAGTTTTATACTAATAGATGTAAATTGTAGTTTATAAAGTAATTTAGAATATTGGGCTAATTTACACTATCCATAGACAATGTTGTTTGGTTATTTATTATTATGTTATTTTTTCATAAATTGTCTTTTCCCCAAAGTCAAGTTGAAAATAAATTTAATTACTTCGTATTATTTGCTTTTCTTTCATTCCTTTGTTCCTTCACTCATTCCTTTCTTCCTTCTTTCTTTTCTTCAATTAAGGTACTGTTTACTAAAGATATTGTTATAATAGTTTTCATTGGTATTTTTTAAGCAATGGCTTAGAAATTTTATATTGGAATATTTTACATTAGGGAATAGAAATTATGATTTTTTTTTCAGTAGAAAGCTCTTTAGTTTCTTAGGACAAATTTGAAGAGGTAGAATAAGAGCTCACAGGTTTTGAAATTGGTATAGACAAGTTCCTTTTGAGACTTGTAAAAAAATAAGTTTTCACTAAACTGTGTACTACATGCAAACAGAGCTTCAGGGTATTTGTAAATTGTTTGTTTGTTTGTTTTTTGCGGTACGCGGGCCTCTCACTGTTGTGGCCTCTCCCGTTATGGAGCACAGGCTCCGGATGTGCAGGCTCAGCGGCCATGGCTCACGGGCCCAGCAGCTCCGCAGCATGTGGGATCTTCCCGGACCGGGGCACGAACCTGCATCCCCTGCATTGGCAGGCGGACTCGCAACCACTGCGCCACCAGGGAAGCCCTGTAAATTGTTTTTAATGTTACAAAAGAGAAAATATGACATGTTGTTGTGAGTTTTAAAAAGTGATGGCCCTTTAAATAGCCTGTGTCAAATGTTTAGCTCAGCACACTTAATTCTGATTTTTCAATTAATATTAAAGATAAATATTGTTACAATTAGAGAAGCTTTGCTTTCTAATGTTTGGCAATCCAAGCAATGTATTATTTTTGCTTTCCTTGTGATTAAATTTTAGGTAAATGCTAGTCCTTAAGTATCCAAATTCCCCACATAATTGAATTGAACTATTTGTTCTTTTAGTATGAAGACGATACAAGGTTATTGCTCAAGTAGGCTGTCATGATTGTTCCCTGGCATTTGCAGATGACACAATTCATGGACATTTGCAAAGTGCGTTGGGTTGTTGCATATGACCAACTAAATGATATAGACACAGGAAGCAGAGTGTTGTTTCATTGTACACTCGTGCCTTTGTTGGCCTCTGTGGCTGCCCTCAGTTGTGATCTAGAAGGATGACCTCTTGTAGGGAATAGGAACATGACTTGCAGCCAAGTGGACTGAGCTGCAATGAAGTCCAACCCATTTAATGGATATGTGTGACTTTGGGCAAGTTACTCAACCTCCTGGCTCAGTTTCTTATCGGACAATGAGGCTGAAACTATATGTATTAGTGAGGTTTTTGCAACAATTTAATAAGGATATACACTTATCACTTGAAAACAATACTGTAAAAGTGCTAGATATTATTATTTGCTATTAATGAGTCATATTAGCTTTTAGCAGATAGAAACATCCTGCTGTTTCTAGATTTTTATGTGTCTTACTTGATAAAGGATTAATAAATTCATCTGAACAAAAGGGATTTTATTCTAGTAGGAACAGATTTGAAACAATAGAGTAACAAGCAAGAAATATGGATAGGGTTGAGTTTATGATACTTAATTTCTACTCATAAGGAAGAGAGTTCAGATGGAATTATGTGAAATTATTTATGCCATGATCTCTGGTCCTGGCTATGGCTACATTTTTCTACAGCATTGAAGGTAGCAGAAGGCCCTAGATGTCAGGAAGAGGTGAAGATTTTAGAAAGCCATGAGAAAGTCTCATGCCACTGGTATAATTCAATATGTCAGAGTTGGAGCAGAATTAGAGTTGTCCCACCTACCAACAAATATTCTCCATCAGAGCTTGGGAAGACAAATGAATATGAGGCATGTGCTTTATTAAATGAATCATGTTTCCTAGAATACATTGGCTGTTCAGAAATAAGTGGAGTGGGCAAGAGAAAAAAGAAGCAGGGTAGGAAGAAATGGAGATATTTAGTTTGAAGAAGATACTGAAAATATTTCTACCCTCCTAGCTCACAAAGCAGCCCAGTTCTACATGGCCATATTGGGTTAGGGAGGTAAAGGAGGTTTGTAAGTGTTTCAAGAACAGACCACCCTGTTTGTAGAATCTGAGTATGTGGTTGTTGATTCCCCAGCAGCTGATTTATCCAGCAGTTTTTCTGAAGGTAGGATCAGCTAAATATACAACTTTACATTTGAGAGAAAAACAGAGGAAGAAAAAAGAATAACAATCTCCCTCTTCACTTTTTTAACCGTATTTTATATTGTCCCTACATAAGATAATTATAGGAGAATTGAAGTAAGTCATTTATAGAAATATTCATGAATTTCTTAACTGATCTTTGGACCACAAGTGTGATGTCCAATTGAATAGTCCTTTAAAAACGCTTAGTAACAACAAGTATCTCAAGGTTATGCCCTATTCCTGTTTTTCCTCTCTGTGTCATTTGTAACAACTATGGTCTCTGACATTTAGTTAATTAAATGTGCCCACAGTATCTGACTTGGTTGCACAATTCCTTTGAGAATGTAATTTTTAAAGGTGGCAAGAAGAATGGTTAACCTTGATGAGTCGGTTAGCCATTGCAGTGAGCTTTTCAAGAAGGAAAAGAATTAGAATGTATGTGCAATGTTTAAAAAGCCCCTACACACACCTTGGATATGGAATGTTTGTGATCTATATGATGCTTCAAAAACTGGATAGCAAAAAATATCAAATGATTACATCATTATAAAATCTGTCCCATGACAACCAGAGATCTCTAAACATATAAATTTATTTTATATTTATGAAGAATTTTTACATGATTTTTTGTTGTTATGGCCGCTTGAGTAGTTTCCCTTAACTTCATGTCAAACTTTTCAATTTTCGATTTGCAAACTTTTCAATAAAATTATTTTCAATTGGCAGTTTTTATTATCATTTTATAGAAGTTAGTCAATGCCTACTATTTCATCATTATTTCCAACATTTGGATCAAACTGAAAAACATTTACCAAAGATGATAGATTGAAAGGATGTCAGATGGAGGTATGGCTGGAAGTTGATAGCATCTTGTGGCGCAGCAATGAGAAAATTGATTTAGTGATGTGAATCGAGAGAAAGCCCTGATACTAGAATGAGAAATGTGTCAGGGATTTCTGAGACAGAGGTTAGGTCTGGGTGAGCCAAACCCACTGTTTGTAGATTTCTCATATGCCAGCCCCCTTAATGTGCGATTTTGCTGATTAAGGTCTTTATGTCTGAAATCTCATTTTCTTTCTCTGGTCTCAATCTTACAAGCTCTTTATCTTGACTCACCTCTCAGAGGATGGGATACCCCATAGACTTTGTCCATAGCCTTATTGCATCATTTAATTTATTGCATTTCAGTTACGCTTTCATGACTTCCACCAGCCTTGACTCTTGAGTCCTGGAAGGAGGGATAACTATAGCATGTCTTCTAGCACTAGCCGAGGGGCTGGCTTAGAGTAAGTGTGGAGCAAATGAGGGAATGGCTAATAATGATTTTTTTTTAAACTGCAGGGTTAAAAAGATGGTCTGTTCATAGAAGGGAGTGGTCTAAAATAGGGTGAGATCCAGGCTGATGTATTTGTTGCAATTTGAAATATGTTCAGAAACCTCAGTCTCCCAGTAGGGGTAGTTCATAGTAGGGCCTTTAAGTAATTCTGACTTTTCTGTCCATCTGAACTCTCCATCTGATAGAGAGTCACTGGAGAATTTTGAGCAGAGGTGGTCAGATGAATTTCTCTTCCATTTTACAGGATAGCTGGCTCCTGTGTTGAGAACAGCCCTGATGGTGCTGAAGTAGAAGGGATTCCAGAATGGGGAGAGTACGACTTAATGAATCCAGTTGGAGATTATGATGGCTTCCACCTGGGTGGCAATAGGGTTTGCGAGAACTGGACAGATCATGGGAACAATTTAAATGTAAAGAAAATAGAATCGCCTGATGGGTTGGGTATGGGTGGGAGTGAAAGAGAAAATTTGTGAATGCCACCAAATTGTTGGCTTGAAGAATTGGAAGAAGGGAGTTGCCAGCAACTGAAAAGGGGAGGATATGTTCACGCTCAGACATATGAAGTTTCTCGGATATCCATCTATAGCACATCAAAATGAGGAATCACATAAATAGTCAGATATACAAGGCTGATCTGGGGAGAATTTTACTACTGGCATTGTAGATTTGGGCACCTGGTATAGAGTTGAGGAGTGCAGCTCCTGACTATCTACGATTCTTCAGGCCTGAACATGGGCAGTTTCAAAGGCCCTACCTGGCAGGGCTCACGGTGTAGGGAAGCTGCCTCCCCAAACAGACTGGTGCCCAGACAAGGCGCTGCATCCCATAGAGAGAGGAGAGCGATAGTCAAGGACTCAGGCCCAGCCAGCCGCGCTCTTCCATGTCTGCATTCCTGGCCCAGCTTCTCTATTTGGGGACCTCCGTATGGGGGCCTTTGAGGCCTTCCTCAGCTGCCTCTGCCAAGACCCAGGAGGAGGGGAGTGGGACCCTCGAAGACACTTTCTCTACTCTCACTCACGACTCAGTGCTGCCTCAGTGCTAGCTCTCCCCCTGCTTTCCACTCAGCTCTCAGCCCCACAGAACTGCAGGAGCCTTCTGTGCTGATGCAGCTGACCCTCACCTTGTGCCATCCTTTGGGGAAAATGGAGTGGGGTGGGGGGGAAGGAGCCTTCTCTAGTTTAACCTCTTGCTGATACTGTCCAGTGAGTGAGTGAAGGCTTCCCTCTTACTAGTTTCCTTAATCTGCTCTTCCCGGAGCACCTGGCAGCTCAGCTCTGGAGCTCAGCTCAGTTCTGGATGAGATTGTGCTACGGCCATGAGACTGGATGAGATACCAAGTAGTGAACGTCTGCAGGAGAAAGAAGGGGACGGAGGGATGAGCATGGGTGTGGCAACATTAAGAGGCGTGGGCACAAAGCAGGATACATTCTTAGAGAATGAGTGGTTGTGGCCTTATATGGTATATTGGAAGATGAGTGAAGAAATGCATTAAGGAGGATATAATAATGATCTCTATAAAATGCTGCTAAAATGACAGATAAGATAATGGCTGAACATTTACCATGGGACATTGTAGTAGGGCATCATCAGTGACCTGGAGATCTGTTTCACTGAAGTGATGCTTTTGGAAGGCAGATAGAAGTGGGCTTAAGAGAGGAGACAAATTATAAATAGCTGGTGTAGGCTGCTCTGAGCAGTTTTTGCAAGACAGAACAAAGAAATGGGGTCACAGCTGGTGAATGAAGTGAGTTCAAGACTTTATTTTTTAACAGTGGAGAGATAATATCATATTTTATACTGGTGAGAATGAGTAGTAGAAAGGGGAAAGCGAGGCTGTAGGAGAAAATGGAGCACCACTGGGGCAGTGTTCTTGGGTAGGCAAGACCAGCCAAGACTCTGACATATGAAGGGGAAGTGACTTGGGTGGAAAGACAGTGTTCATCTACGGTATAGACAGGAGGAGAGAGTGTGTGGTGACTGGTAGAACAAGTGTTGGGAGTCTATGAAATTTTGTTCTGATTGACTCAATATGCTCAGTCAAGTAAGAAGCAAGGTCAACAGCTAATGGTGGTGAAGGAATAACTCAATGTTTAAGAAGATGGGCTTTTTGAGAATTTAAAGTTTTCTTGCTGTAAGCACTACCCTGCTACTTTGCTAAATACCCTAATATCAACACACGTGCCTACATGTATTCCTCTGCATCAGGTAGGTGTTCCCCCTCACGCATATTCTCAGTCTAGACTGAAGAGGAAGCGCTTCCCGTGAAGAGTGGGAGTTTTGCAGTAAATAAATAACACTAGATAATCTTATGAAGATAGTATTTTGGGCCTGTTAAGGAACTGTTCCTTAGAGGGAGAAACTTCAGCCTTTCGAGTGTTGATCAGGATTTCCAGCTTTATCAAAGAGGCAGATTTGTTGTGAGTTTTGTTTGCTCCATCTTGATCTTCTACATGAACCTAGAGGCTCAGGCTGTCACTTGGTAGTGCATTTTGGTTGGTATTTAGAAGTTGTGGAATGCTTTTCGGCAGAGACTGAAGACTAATAGAAAGTTGAATTTGCATTATATATTCACTGCTAATTTGGCACCAACATCCTCAGCACTGGTGTTGCTTAACACAGAATTCTATTTACAGAAATTCTATAAAGTGGCCTCAGGTAACGTGTTTCTTGAGCAATAGGATACAAAGAACAAAAAGAAAAAAAAAATAGAAAAACACATTCCTGAAGTAAAATTCCGTAAAAATATTTGAGAAAAGGAATTTTAAGGACAAGACCTGAACCCATATGTTATCTCAATCATCCCAGTGGCCATCTTTGAAAATTACAGGCTTCAAATGATTTTTATGTTCTATGGACTGAATATAAATGATGCAGTAAAATATTTCTTTAAATCTGTTATCTCTCCAAGGGCAAAACTTGCCCTGAAATTATTTTCTAGCATTCAGAGCAATTAGCAGAGCATTGGCTAGCAAATAGATACTTAATACATATTTATTGAATCTTATCACTTACTATCCTGAAAGAAACATCACCTGACAAACATAATTTTGGACAATGAAGTTTGTACTCTGGTGAGCTATTAAAAACAAATTGTAGACTAGTAATGATGACTACTGGGGGGATGGGGAGCTGAGTTGCTGGCATTTGAGAGCTGCTGAAACCAAAGAAATAATCCTTCAAGAGGTGCTGGAGTAACTTCAGCCTGAAGGAGTGAGACAAGCAATGCCAGCACTAGGTATGATGATGATGGGAGATAACCTACACTTGATAGTCCTAGCTCTAGCCACATAGATTGGAAATGTTAACCAATGGCTTTGAATTAGAATCTTACTGAAGAATAATAAGAAGAGGACATTTATTGTTTGATACAGAGTGTTGAGGGGTGAAAATTAAAATGAAGGTAATAAAACTGCTATATTGGTTTTAAAACTTAATTAGAAAAGATTTCCATTTCTAGCAATAGGGTAGAGTAAGTATTCTGAAAATAATACCTGCTGCAATCACTCATTTCAGTATATATCACAACAAAATAAATGTCAGCTAAAATCAGAGAAGTAAGTAAAATCAGAAGCGGGCACTGCCTTAAGGATAAATATTCATAACAGATAGGCATTTGATGGTATCTAATATGAGGAAGAATCAAATTCAAGCCTTGGACTCAACTTAGACTGGGGGAGGAGGGGGGGATGAGTCTGAGACTGTCCCTTCATGCCGAGACACTTGAAATACTCCATGTCTTGAGTGAGAGGGTAAGCTGGAAAAATCACCCTGCCAACAAGAGGCACCTGTGAAGAAATATGTAGTCACTTTTGGATCTGGGTCAAAATTAATAATAATAATAATAAATCATGCTGTGTTCTCTCTGTTTCCTGTTATTTTAGAGCCTATAATTGTTTTTGAAAACCAGCCATTCTGCATGAAAATACTGAGAGCATTTTTTCCTATTACATTAAGTGTAAAATTAAAACACATCACATGAGAACCCAAACCCCTAACCATTGTCTTAAAGTATCACTAAACTCATCATAAATTCAGTAAATACATAAACAGAAATTACGTTAGGAGGTAAAATGCCTAAAACATTTTCCCCAATCATTTAAAGAATATTTGCTAACAAACAGTTGCTTGTTGGGTAGGAACGTAACATGGTCTCAGCTTCAGAAAAGTTCAAGCAGCACATTCCTGTGTGAATATTCAGTAGCTTTTTAAAATGTCTACACGTGGTTGTGACATTCAACCAATTTTATTTTTAATATAACTCAAGATATTTCTCACATTTCATCATGTTAATAATGTACTGAGTTTAGGAAATGCAAACATATTTTTTTTCTGTAAAATCAGCCAAAAAGATGTATTAAGAGGAAAAATAATCTATAAAGTTTTGAAACTAACAAATAGGCATTCTACCACGATAGCATTCACCAGGAAGACGTTCTTCAAGGGATGTCTATCACAGAATTTCATAACGTTGGGCCAACTCTGGCTTGGTGCAGGAGCTGAGCTTTACACTTACCATATAGCATCAGTCAGTGATTAGTCAGTGACACAGAAACCACCACTTCAGGTATTGTGGACAGAGGAAGTTTAATGCAGAGGGTGATGTGGTACTCAGAGATTAGTAACTATTGGAAGATGCCGTATTGCTAGGGCCAGGGAAGTGAAAAGATAAATGGTGCTTCCCAGAGCCCATGGTATTGAGGGGCCAC
Organism: Delphinus delphis; assembly: GCF_949987515.2. Classification (NCBI taxonomy): domain Eukaryota; kingdom Metazoa; phylum Chordata; class Mammalia; order Artiodactyla; family Delphinidae; genus Delphinus; species Delphinus delphis. The sequence goes on along the minus strand of NC_082684.1, from coordinate 97,409,840 downwards.
TTCTGTGCAGGAGTCAAAAGCAAAAAATCCCTCCGGCCCCGCAAGAACCAAGGGGATTGAAGTCCCTTCATAATGTTGCTGTGGCTGCCGGACCAGAGTCTAAGAGCCCAGCATGCTGCTACTTTTGGTCTACGTTTCTTGTATAGTCACCGGGAGCTGCCAGTCTATTTCCACTCTTGCTGCTACACTCTGAGCAGGGCCATAAGAAAAGGAAATGGCTTTTCTCTCCCTGCTGCAGTTGCGTCTGTCCTAGTGCCTCCTGCTGGCAGAACCTGAACAGAGGTTAAGGGGTTGTGGGAGGGCATTGTGCAAGCTCTAGCCCAAGCCATTTCTCAACAATTTATGGAGGAGAACAATGCACGTCAGGATTAGAACATGAGAATCAGTAGACAAATATATTTTACATCCTTGGTTTCTCAATATCCATTTCTCTGTATTTAATTTCTGTAAAATAATGAAAAACCTTGCTACTGCCTAACATAATGCAAGTATGTCTCATGTAAAACAAAGATCTCACTCTTTCCATAATAAAGAAAGACAGAAATATCTATCAGTAACCCTGTTCAACTCTGGGTGGTGTTAATTACTATTCTAGGTCAGTTACAATCCCATCCATATATACAGTGGGGATTAAATTACAAACATAATAGTCATCAATGATCCTTAAATAAAATAGAGTGGGAAAGGTGTGGAATAAAAGAAAGAATTATTAAATATGTAAAACAGATACATAACACACAAGGAGAAAGTATGCAAGTCTGTTACAGTCTGTGTCTGCTGAACTCGGTATTTGTTCCATGACCTTTTCTAGGTTTTCTTTGCTCTTGGCCATCACTTTGGTTAGGTAGAATTCCTTAACTAGAGTGTGTTCTAATCTTTATTTTTATTTTTTTACTTACATATGCTTTATTTAAATTACAAAAGTGTATTTGAAACAGTGATATCTGAAATAATCCTAAAATGTGCCCCCTTCCACCCCAGAAAACCTCAATAGATGGTTTGGTTTGATTGATGGTAGCATCAACCGAGTACATATTATATGCTATGTACATACATACACATGCATAGCCTCGTTTACTATCAACATCCCTTACCTGATGGTACATTTGTTACAATTGATGGACCTACATTGACACACCATTATCACTCAAAGTCCATAGTTTACATTAGGGTTTACTGTTGGTGTTGTACCTTCTAAAGATTGGACAAATGTATAATAAGTATTCTCTATAAATACTGCTTCACCTCATCACACAGATTTTGATAGAAAAGTTATGTTTTCATTTTCATTTAGTTCAAAATAATTTTTAAAAGTTCTCTTGGGACTTCTGTGACTCATCTGTTGTTGAGAAGTGTGAGTTTAATTTTCAAATATATGGAGATTTTCCAACTATCTTTTCGTTATTGATTTCCAGTTTACTTCCATTGTGGTTTGAGAACACATTTTATATTTTCTTTTACTTTGAATTTGTTGAGGTGTATTTCATGACCCAGAATGTGGTCAGTCTTGGCGAATGTTCCATGTGACCTTAAGAAAAATGTATTTTCTTGTGCTTCTAAATGGAGTATTCTTTAACTATCTGTTATATCAAGTTGATTGACAGTGCTGTTCAGGTCACTGTATTATTATTGATTCTCTGCTTGCTTGATGTTTTAACTTCTGAAAGAGGAATGTTGAAGTCTCTAGCTCTAATAGTGGAGTCTCCTCTTTCTCCTTACACTTCTGTCAGTTTTTACCTCGTGTACATTGATGCTTTGTTGTTAGAGGCATACATGTTAAAGATTGTTATATCTTCTTGGAGAATTGACTCCTTTATTTTCATGTAACTCCCATCTTTATCTCTGATAATTTCCCTTACTCTGAAGTCTGCTTTGTCTGAAATTAGTGAAGCTCTTCCAGCTTTCTTTTGATTGGTGTTAGCGTTATATAGCTTTCTCCATCCCTTTAGTATTAATGTGTTTGTGTCTTTATATGTTAAGTAGGTTTCTTGTAGACAATCATCTGTTCTTGTTTTTTAAATCCACTTTGATAATCTCTATCTTTTGATTGGTGTATTTAGACCATTCACATTTAAAGTGATTATTTATATAGTTGGATTAATATGTTCCATGTTTTTAACTGTATTCTGTTTATTGCACTTGTTCTTTTTTATTTCTTGTTCTTCTTTTCTACACTCTGTGGTTTAAGTTTAGCATGTGATCCAATATTATTTCCCCTTTAACACATAAATTGTTCTTAAAAAGATATTGGGTGCCCTAGAATTTGCAAAATAAATTTACAACTTAAATTTTATTTTCTCTACTCCATCCCTGGAATCACCACTTCTCTAAGGACTTCTGGCTTTTATTGAGGAAACCAGCAAATACAAAAACCAAGGTCTCGGAGAAAGGTTTGCTCATTGCTGCTGGCTTCTCATTGACTCTAGGCCATCCCATTCAACAGAGCTAGGAAGCACAAGTAAATATGTATACTAACTCATATATACACACATATGTATAATTATTTATGTATCTAAATAACTATAAATATGTACATGTATAAATAAAGACATGTATATGGATATATAAATTTTGCCATATATATAGATATACAGTGAGGTTTAAATTTTGAAATTTGTATATGATTTCTGTATACATAAATTTTGTATATATTATATAATGCACATAAATATACACACATTATGATATTTATATACAAACATCTACCTTCTGGCTTTGAATAGTACCTGGCATATAAATACTTGCTAAAAAAATGAACAAATCAATAATTGATTCTCTCAGACTTCCAAGACTTCCAGTCACATATGTGGAATGATTCTTGCAAAATAACCAGAGACAGGTAATTTTCTGACAATTATAAGTTATTTAGGAGCATATAAAATTACATAAAAGCTTCTAATTTATTTCATGGAAATAGGAATAACACATAAAACAATAATTCACATAGAATTAAAGAAGTTTAAAGAAATGATCTTTAAACTTGTGAAAATATATACAACCTCACTAACAATCAAAAATGGTAAATTGCAGCTCAGTGCTTTGTGACTAGCTAGAAGGGTGGGATGGTGAGGGTGGAAGGGAGGGAGACTCAAGAGGGAAGAGATATGAGGATATATGTATATGTAAAACTGATTCACTTTGTTATAAAGCAGAAACTAACACACCATTGTAAAGCAATTATACTCCAATAAAAATGTTAAAAAAAATGGTAAATTGAAATACAATATGATTACATTTTTATGTAACAAATATTGGCAGATATTTGAAAATAATTATGTTTTCTCTTAAAAATCTTCATGTGAAATCAGTTTTATTGAACTGTCTCTTTTCATAGTAATGTAAGTAAAACTCCAGTAGAGTAGTCTCCTTATTTTTTTTTCATCTTTTTGTATTCTTCAATGGTTTTTGGAATGTGTGCGAATACCTCCTTTCTCTTTTTTTATTTATTTATTTAGCAGATGCAGCTCAAAGATAGGGATTGGCACAGGGAAAAGTTGGGTGAGTTTTGAAAATGCAAATTAATTTGGTATCAATATGGTGAGAACTGGAGACATAGGAAGTGTCAGAAAAAGAAGAGTGGAGGGAAAAGGACTCATGACATCATAAGGAGATTAGGCTTCACTCTGCATGGGATTCATGCGAATCATGGGAATAGCATTGCCAGTGGGTATTCTAAGTAAATAACTATGGAAACAATGTATTAATGGTTGAAATGGAATAATATTAGAGACAAATCCAACCACTTGGGAGGTTGCTGTCAGAACTGGGCTATTGGAAGATGATATTTCTGCAGAAAAGCTGTAGGTGTTGGCAGAACCACAGTTGGCCATAGGTCTGGATGTCTGAAATGTAGCAAAATCCAAGATCCTTGAAGGATGAGCAGGGTACCCATTAAAGGGAAGATGTATGTCAGGGACCAGATTTTCAGTGAGCTTTCTTAGATGCACAATGAGGAGCAATGGGGTTATTTAAGCTAGAAGGAGAATATCTCAGTGGAGGATTTGTGAAGGGGTTTGGAGGTCAAATGGGGAGCTAAGAGAATGTCCTTCTTCCCTAAGGTCTGGGGTTTATGTAGGCTTGAGGGAGTAAGCGTTCACCCCATATGTGGACTTTGGGGGAAGAAGTATTCTGGGGGAAAATTTTTTGTTAAAAATTAAAGTTGCAGGGATATTTAGGATCTCCAAAGCTAGTATAATAGAGGAAGGAAGACTCCAGGAGGAAGAAACCCAAAGAAAGAGATTCCAGGGGTCAGTGAAGGTTAACTTTTAAGTTAACCTTTGTGAGTGTGTGTGCCAGCATATCTGTGTGCACGTGTGTGTGCATATGGGGGGGGTGTAGTGAACATGGCTTGGAATAATTCTGTGATCCCAAGTTTCAAGAAAGACCTTAGATTTGCTAAATTTGGGCACTGTCAAAGAGACAGGGCTCAGTTTGAATGCTTCTTGGCAGAATCTCAATAAGTTTTGGTGATAATTCTCCAGAGATAAGCCTAGGATGTTGGTGTGTGGGAAGAAATTCAACTCTTATTATCTGAGGGTTTGTGATGTCTGAGTTGTATCAGGTCCTCAGCAAAACAGGTCAGAGGTGCCTGGATGGTGGGTGTAGACTCTCCCTCTGCTGGGAGTCAGGGCTCCTGGTTCTGGTGGTGCTCTGGGGGGGTGGATGAGATGCTATGAGAGCATAAAGAAGTCACTTCCAAGTCAACACAGGAGGTGATGCAGCTTACTTAGAGAATGGACAAGGGCTTGAAGTGAAATGAGTTAAAGCTCAGTTGTTTTTCTTTGCATTTTATTGAGAAAAATTTTCAAAGTTTATTCTACTTTGTTGTCATATTGTGAGAATCAAATGCCTAAGAGATTGAAATGCAAAGTAACTAGCTTTGATAGAGAAAAAGAATTTAAGAGATTTTTTTGATTCTTCTAGCCTCAGGTATAATAATGAGAAGAACGGTCAGTTCATTATCATAACTTAATGAATGGAACAGAAAAGAACAGTAAGAACTGTTGAAAGCAGGTTAGAAGAACCACGGAAGTTAAGCTTTACCTCCCCATCTCCACTGTGCCATCTAACTGTTCAGGAATGAAGGTGTAAGGAAACACCTGTGTCAATGAGACACAATCTGTGCACATCAGAGAGCAGAGTCTCTATGAAAGCACAGGAGTTGTGAACTTCGGACAATCTGCAAATAATTTGACAAAATGGAAAAATATTCAAAGACATGAGTAGGAAAACAAGGAAGGATAGAAACAGTGAAATTATCTGTTAAGGAAAGCTTGTTTTGAAAAAAAAAAGCTCAGAGAGCTTTCCCCATGATGGTATAAAAACATGGTGGCCTCGTTGGTCTATTAGTTTTGGACAAACGCACTGTCATTATGCAAGATGTTCATATTAGGGTAAGCTGTGTGGAGGGTACATGGTACTGTCTGTTCTGTCTTTACAGCTCTTCCATAAATCTTAACGTTTATTTATTTTCTTAAATGTGGTAGAGAAAAGGAGAAAGTATTATTTAAAAAATTGCTACCTAAATGCAATGGGGTAGTCTGGATTGGATCCTGGAGTAGCAAAAGGACACTCATGGGAAAACTGGAATAAAGTTTAGAGTTTGGTAAGAGTTTTGTCCCACTGTTGATATCTTAATTTTGACAAATGTTCCATGGTCATGTAAGATGTTAAAATTAGGGGAAGCTGGATGAAAAATACATGGGAACTCTATGTATCATTTTAGCAACATGTCTGAAATAAACTATTCAGGTTATTCACTATAAAATTATTCTAAAATAATAACTTTATTTTTATTAAAAAACCCAAAGCAGTAAAAATTAAGTGGGGACTTCCCTAGGGGTGCAGTGGTTAATAATCCGCCTGCCGATGCAGGGGACACGATCCCTGGTCCAGGAAAGTCCCATATCTATGGAGCAACTAAAGCCTGTGCACCACAACTACTGAGCCTGAACTCTAGAGCCTGCGAGCCACAGCTACTGAAGCCCGCGCGCCCTAGAGCCCTTGTGCCACAACTACTGAAGCCCACATGCTCTAGGGCCCACGTGCCACAACTGCTGAGCCCGTGTGCTGAAACTACTGAAGCCCACGTGTCTAGAACCTGTGCTCCGCAACAAGAGAAGCCAGCGCAATGAGAAGCCCACGCACCGCAATGAAGAGTAGCCCCTGCTTGCTGCAACTAGAGAAAGCCCACGTGCAGGAACAAAGACCCAATGCAGCCAAAAATAAATAAATAAATAAAAATTAAGTGAAATAAATATTCTATATACCATATTTATAATTGTATTTCTAATGAAATAAATACAATTTTATTAAAAGAAGTTCATACAGGAAAGGTATATTTGAAAGTAAAGTTACAAAAACTCTTCTGCTACAGAGAGAACTGAGGGAAAATACACATATTATAACTTGTCTGAACAAGTTTTAGTTTTAAAGCATTTGTTTCATTTTTAGATAAAGATGTGTTTTTATTACTTCAATCTGAGAGTGACCAGAGATTCTGCTGAGTTAAGAGAGAGGGACTGAGCGCATGGTAAATCAATGTTACCTCTCGCTGCACTAGCATAAGAATATACAGTACTTATAAACTAGACTATCTTTAATTCTGATTGTTACCCTACATGACCTCATGTTTTTATTTTTAAAACTTTCCTATTATCCCAAGTAGTTTTCTGGCACTAGCCTGTTACTTCTACTTTGGGATTAAACATATCCTAAGGAGATCTGTCAGAACCCAGTGTTTTAACTCTATAAGCTTATTTTATCTAAAAGCTCATTGTGCCCTGATCTCTAAATGATTGTTCTCAACTTCATCTTTGGGGCATGTAGAATGTGCTTTTTACGTGACTAATGCGCACAATCCTCCTGAAATGGAATGGCAGTGGGAATCCATTAAAATATGCTCCTCTCTTAATACTGTACATGAACTCCACCTGCTTTAAATATTTAGTCAGTCATATAGCTATATTTTGCAATATTAATTTTTATGAGTTCATAATTAAATATTAACGGCAACAGCATGAGAGAAGAAGCCCATGTCCACAATTTCAGAAGAGATGGGTATTCTTGGAGGAGATGAAAAGGTACAATTCTGAGCATGTGCAGCTACATTGAGCGTAGGATTTCAAAGAGTGATTCTATGTGGAATTAATTTTATCAATGCTGTAGTTACAGGAAACATCATATTTTACTTCTGTACTATTGACTATGAGAACTGGGTACCCCAAAAGTCCTTCAAATTTTTTACTAAAGATTAGAAGCATATACGAGAATAGTATCAGATTTATTGGGCAACAAAATACAAAAAGTTGTGTACTCTAAACAATTCAAAATTTATTTCATCCATGGGAATATTTAGTTTATTGCGAATTTTCCATTAAGCTAGTTCAGACTGAACTTTGTGTTATGGCCTAGTCAAAATTTAGGCAAGGCACAGATGAACTAGTAAGACTATATAAGCATGTTGTTGAAAGTCAAATAATGTGTTGCAGTTTTCAGTGATGTTCTGAAGAAGGAAATAACTTCCTTATTGGACACCAAAGAATGTACAAAGTTCAGAATCAGTCTTGAGGTTCCATGTTGAAACAGAATAACAGTTTATCTCAAAGAGAGTGAAGTTGTTGTTTAGTGAATAGTTACTCTACCATGAGGAACAGTGTACACCATTTCTCTCATAACTTGACATTTCCAGAAAATTCGCTATGTAACATCTATGGATGGCTCAGTATTATGTCAGAGACCACTTAGCCTCTCTCCCCTTTTATAGACAAATAATTGTGTCTATAACAATTAATATCAATACAAAGGGGGCACTTTTATAGAGCATTTACTATTTTACAGTAAATTTTCTGATATTAACTATTTTAATTCATTCAGTCCTTAAAATGACCCTATGAAGCAGGTATTGTTATTTCTTTCTTTGTGTAAATGAGGAAAAGAAAACACCAAGAGGTTAGTCATTTTCCAAGTTTGCAAGCTTGGAGAGGCCCTGGGCCAGGATACAAACACAGACAGGTGGGGTCCTAGGGTGGAGTTCATACCCCTGCAGTATGCTGCCTCTCTGCACATCACTGCCTGCGCCCAGAAATGTAGAATGACTTGCCCAAGGTCAAATAGCTGTTTTAAAGTTAAGCGAAGACAGGCAAAGTTACTCTCTATGCCCCACACCTGTTTGTATTGTGTCTAAGCTCAGCTAAATAATTCCCACCCCGAATTCTGAAAGCCCTATGAGTAATAAATAATTGAACATTTCTCAACCCAATCTCCAGTGTTTACTTGCATACTCATTGGACTTGTTGTCCATAATTTTCTGCTTATATTATTTCTTTTGAAAGTTCTGTTTCCTCACATGACATTGGCTTATCCCCAAGGATATTGGAGCCATACAGAAAGGAATTTGTCTTAACTTCTCACATGAATCCCCTGTACCTGCTCCTTCTCACTTTATCATCCCTTTTTGTGGCTTTATAGATGGAGCTTTGGCAGTTTTTCTGTGTCCTGTGGATCAAATTATTATTTTGAAAAGATTTCCAAAGTATCTTTTAAGAAAAGACAACATTTTATAAGTCTCATATCTATTCAAAAAATCCACTTCCACTTTAATCACACCCTATAATAATTTTAATGACCATACATCAGCCAAGCTACAGGAGAGTTATTAAAACAGTGCCATGAATAATCCCCAAAGTCCTTTTTACTTCCTGAGAGCTAGTGATGGCAGCAGATAATAATAATTGAACACATCTCCCAGTATTAGCTGGCTCACTAAGAAGCCTTCCCATTTGGCATGTAATCACTTCTTCAATCACACTTGGGAGAAAACCACACAGAGCTGGCTCAGTGTCACCCCATCTCATTATACTTCGAAAATGGCAGTAGGTCAAATTTGTAAGGAAGATAACAGGTGAGTAATTCTCCCTGTGTTGTCAATCCTACTGAATAAATACCCGTTCGAGTTTGAAGTCATGATTAGCTGAAATCAAACCTAATAGATGCCATCCTACTTCCACTGGGGTGTTTTAATTTCTGCATCTAAAAATAGTAGATTTATCAGTGACATGATTGTTCTTCAGGTTTTTACATGAAAATCTAAGCAATGCAAGCTGTAGATTTTCTTCAGATTAATTTCTGTTCCACAACACCTTCTGTAATGTAAAAGGATTATATAACTCATACAACCTTGGTTAAGATTTCTGCCTTTTGTTTGAAAACTAACTTTTATCTCTTGAGAATTCAGATTATTTTCAAGCAATGATGTAAAATGGGATAGTGGATTTAATGTTATTACAATGGAAAAAAAGGGAAAATGGAAAGACAGTAACACACGGAGAATGCAGCATCAATGAAGCCCCCGGATTTGTGCATCACTTTGGCTGGGATGCTCAAATGATGTATCCTATTAAAAAGTTTGGACACAACATTCTTAATTTTTTTCTTAGTAGAGACTTTTGCTACCCAAGTCCTGTGAAAAAGATGTGCTGAGTGAACCCTGGGCTGAGAAAGTCCTGGAGCTGACTCTTCTCTCCTGCTCCACTTCTAGTGTCGAATTACTTTGAGCAAATTACTTTGGGCAAAGAGCATGCAGCAGTTACTGTGGGAGGTCAGCTCAGATCCTCCAGGCCCTGCTTTGCTATTTGCGGACACCATCCATCCTCTGTGTGCTGCAGCTTCTGGTAGAACATCACCTGCTCCCCTGGAGCTGCTTTGTCTGCAGAGCACAGGGAGTGTCTGCAAGCTCATCTCCCTGGGACAGCCTGCAGCCAGTGGCTGGTTAGAACCATGAAAGCCCAGATCTTTTGCCTTCGTTGAGATACCTTCTGAGACACAGTTTATATCTAGAGTATCCTGCAAGATCAGACAAAAGCCATTCTCTCTGGGGACTTTGCCTCAGATTGCACGTGAGCCTGGATTCCTTCCCTCTTCTGCCCTTCTTCTCTACTCTCTTCCTGGTTTCTCCTGGATCTCTGCTCCGGAGAACCTGGCCCACAACACAGATTAATTCCTTAGTATTACAGTTCCCTCTGTCAGGACCATGACTAGAGCAATGCTTCCTTTAGGATTCCCTCACCCCTGAAAGTAATGATTGCTGTTTAAAATATGGTCCCCTGGAAAAATCAGACGCACAAAGGCTAGTATCAAAATTGGGGAAGGATTCCCAGGGACTCACATTGTTGAGCTACAAACGAACCTAGGAATCATCTGTCCCAACTCTCCCAACTTGGGAGCAAGGCTGCTGACGTCCAAACAGTGACTTGGTCAAGACATGGCACAATCTTGAGACTCGGACCTCAATCTTCTGAATCTACTTTTTCTCTCTCTACTCCACATTGCTCCCTGAACAAGCAGTATATCACGTTCTCATAGCCCAAAACTCACAGTCACAAGGGTAGTTTCAGATGAGAATCTTCTGTGCTGAAATTTGTATTTCATTACAGGGCTGAGTGGAGAAATGCAGAGTGTTTCAGCTTTGCTGGACAAACTCAGGCACTAGGGGAGCCTGGAAGCCAGTAAGGTGGAGACGAAAAGTAACTTCGATCTCTGTTACAACTGAGTTGGATGCTCCGTTTTATTAGGGTCACTAGCATTTTTCACTAGCTGTGTGGTTTACTCTTAATACAAAGGATAGGACTTCCCTGGTGGTGCAGTGGTTAAGAATCCGCCTGCCAATGCAGGGGACATGGATTCGATCCCTGGTCTGGGAAGATCACACATGCCGTGGAGCAACTAAGCCCATGCACTACAACTACTGAGCCTGTGCTCTAGAGCCCACGAGCCACAACTACTGAGCCTATGAGCCGCAACTACTGAAGCCCATGCACCTAGAGCCCATGCTCCGCAACAAGAGAAGCCACTGCAGTGAGAAGCCTGTGCACCACAATGAAGAGTAGCCCCTGTCGCCACAACTAGAGAAAGCCTGCGCACAGCAACGAAGACCCAAGGCAGCCAGAAATAATAAATAAATAAATAAATTTTAAAAAAGGCTATATGTGTACATATACAAATATGTATTATAAATTTATATATATTTATTAAATTCTGAAAACCATAAGTTATTTATTAACATCAAAATATGTATGTATAAATATACATAAAATATATAAATATATATAATTGATTTTATTTTAGTGCTGAGAAGTAACCTCTGATTTTCAGAACTTAGTAAATTTCTTATATTGTAGCAAATTATTTAAATGTCTACTTTAGACAAGGGAACATCCCAGTTTTCATTTTTTGTGTTCATTCATGCAGCAGTGATTCAGGGCAGGGTTGGCACATTAGTTTTCTTCCACGAGACAAGTTTTGAAGACTTGCTCATTCCTACTTGCCCCTTGCTCCCCATACATTAACCTCTGTAGGTAAGCCTCATTTTAGAAAGACTTGTGATTATAAAACCATGATTCAATAGCTAAGTGGTAATTTCTTTCAATGCAATTGGTAGACTAAAATCTTGACCCAGAATGATTTTCCCAGTTGGCATTCACTCTGCACATGGTCCCCAGGACAGCACAGATTCAGCTATTGCAGAAACAATATACTTTCCTCATCACATTTAAACCATGTCTTATTTATTGCCAGCTGATTGATGAAATAACCCTAATGATGCTCCATCACTTTTATATTTCTGCCAATTTCCTGAAATTCAGTTGAAATTGGTGTGAGCCTTTCTACTGGAAGTGGTAGCTGTTTATAAGATATAGACAATGCCTATGGAAAGTCACATAAATCAGTCTTTTGATGCACATTTTTTATTCTTACTGTTAAAGGTATCTTGATGATATAAGGGCATAAAGGTTGAAAGAGAATAGTGGAATCAGATTTCTAACTCTCACAGGGACATTTGGCTCTGTATAATCTACATATGATCAAGGTTACCTAATTGTTTAGAGGCAGATTAAGGATATGACTCACAGAAGCGATCTTATAAGCATCATATTTTTTCTCAAGCAGTTTACAGTCCTCTGTGGAAGATTTCAAGAATGCTATCTGGTGGTAGTCTGAGCTCAGTTTATATATACTTTTTCCAGTGTGTCGTAGATAATATGTACTACAAAAGGTTACTTAAAACAAGAATTCTTGCATTCTTCATTTGTACAAGTTATACTTGTGAATTTTGCTTCCCTATGTAAAAGCAAAGATTGAAAAAAGATATAGCCAGACAATGGAATATTATTCAGCACTAAAAAGAAATGAGCCATCAAGCCATGAAAAGACATAAAGGAAGAATAAATGCATATTACTAAGTAAAAGAAGCCAATCTGAAAAGGCTATGTCATGTAAGATTCCAACTTTATGACACTCTGGAAAAGGCAAAATTATGGCAACAGTAAAAAGATCAGTGGTTGCCAGGGGCTAGGAGTAGGGAGGGATGAATAGGTACAACATAGGGGATTTTTAGGGCAGTGAAACTACTCTGTATGATAATATAATGGTGGGTACATGTCATTATACATTTGTGCAAACCCATAGAATGTACAACACCAAGAGTGAACCCTGATGTAAACCATAGACTCCAGTGATAATGATGAGTCAATGTAGGTTCATCAGTTGTAACAAATGTAACTTAGAAAAAATCATGGCACATAGCATACACTCTATAAATATCTTTTGAATAGATGAATACTCAAGACATATTTGCTGAATGAATGAGTGAGCATAACGAAGGAACGAAGTGCTTACTTCAGTTTTCTCCAGTGACTCTGTTCTTTAAGGACCGTGGTTTCTCATTCTGCACATCTCACATCTCAACTACACATTGACCTCATTGACTGAGCTAGTCATCTGGATCTGCTGTGATCTGTTATTACCTCCAGTTACCTTTCCCCCTCTGACATGGATAGTAATACCTCCCAGATCACCATATTGTTCACCTTAGCCAGGAAGCACCCCCATCTAATGAAACAGGTAGTCAAGTTGCTTCTTTGGTAGAATAAGAGGTTCAAGGGTATTCACAAGCACAAGATACTCTTCTTTTCTGTAAAAAGAAACTAACAGAAAAATTAAAGTTCCTCCCCCTCTCCAAGGGTCTTAGCTCCATGGGTGAAACACACTGCCTGTGTAGAAAGCCTTGCAAACATTTTGCCCGTGATCATGGAGTGCATGGCTGTGATGGTTTTTGTTGGCATTTCTGAACTGAGATGCAGTTTGACATTTGTGGCCAAGGAACTACATTGTCCATCATAGTGTATATGCTCGTCCACCAAAATGAAGAGGTACAGAAAGCCTTCTAGTTGGCATTTGAAGGAAAAGTAGTCCAATGGCTAGAGAAAAATCCAGAAATAAGAGGTTCTGGCTTTAGTTCCTGATTCCCCAGCAGTTCATCCCAATATCAGTTTTGGATTCAATGAGACCAGGTTGACTCCATGGACTTGGGTGCATGAATCCTAGTTGTTCTACTTTCTTCTTGCATGCATGGTCACAGACACATTTCTTAATGCCCCCAAGCCTCAGTTTCTTCATCTGTTAAATAGGGACATATTGTTCATAGTACCCCATTTCAAAGTACCAAATTATTTTTCAGTTATCTATTGCAACACACAGCCCTTCTCACATCTTGATGGCTTAAAATGGTCATTTACTGTTACCACACATGGTTCCTTGGGTTGACTGGGATTAGCTGGGTGGCTTTTATCTGGGGCTCTCATGGTTGCAGTCAGACAGTTGCTGGGGCAAGAGGACTCTGAAGGCTTAACTGGTCATACATCCAAGACAGTTGCATGTACTCCTCTCTGGCAAGTGATCTGACTTGTCAGCCAAAGGTCAGCTTCTCAGGATGGCCTGGCCTTCTCACTTGGTGACCCCTGGCTTCCAGGGTGATCCTAAGACCAAGCTTTCTAGGAGGCAGAAGGCAGAATATTCCAGGCAAGTTAAGTGTAGAGTTGCTTCTACTGTGTTCTCACCATCAGACCAGGTTAGGACTCACCCAGATGAAAGGAGATAAAGAAATGAACTCCTCCTCTTGATGGGGTATGGAAAGAGCATTTCGACTGGGAAAATCATTTCTTTGTTTTTGGAAAATATAGTCTGTCATGGGGGGAAATGCCAAAGGGTTGTTGGGAGGGTTTTGTAGCCAGCACCGGAGCTTAGTGAGTTCTCAGTAGTTATTGGCTGTGACTATTGTTACTGCCTGTTTTTGCCCCTTCTTGGAACTGAGAATAAATGCATACTATGTTGTAATGTATAGTGTTTGCATTGCTCTGGGAGCCTAGAAGAAAGGCAGCAACTGGCTGTGCTAGATGCCTTCACCCACCCTCTGGACAACATTTCCAGAACAGAGCCCTTTGCCTCTAAACCCAACTCACATAGGCTTTTTGTAAATTCAGATAATATTTGTTGAGCAATGAATAAAGGAATCATAAAGCTGACATTCTAGTTGCAGAAACAGATTGTACATACATAAACACAGATAATCTCTGATAATGAAAATTGCTATAAAAAAATACAAAAAAGAATTGGAAATTGAGCCACTTGGTGTTCAATACAGACCTATCTGAGAATGCAGCCTTTGAGATCAGATCAAGGTGACCTGATGCCAAGAAAAAGAAGCCAAGTGTGAGAGCTGAGGAAAAATTCCAGGTGTGAGATCTCGGAAGAGACTCCAGAAGGGGAAACAATAGCCAGTTAAAAAGGATCTAAGACAGAATGGCCTCAGAAACAAAGACGTTCACTGTGGTGTGGAAACCACAGAATATCCTCCAATAGGGGACAAAAATAAATGTCCATTCATTGCAATGGAATGCTCTGCAGCATTCCAAAAAAGAACAAGGAAGATGTGCCTACATAGAAAAACTCAAAAAGTCATAGTAGTGTATCTGGGATGAAGGAATCAAGTAAAAAGAAAATCACAAAGGATTAATCTCCAAAATATACAGAGAGCTCATGCAGCTCAATATCAAAAACACAAACAACCCAATCAAAAAAGTGGGCGGAAGACCTAAATAGACATTTCTCCAAAGAAGACATACAGATGGCCAAAAAACATATGAAAAGATGCTCAACATCACTAATTATTAGAGAAATGCAAATCAAAACTACAATGAGGTATCACCTCACACCGGTCAGAATGGCCATCATCAAAAAATGTACAAACAATAAATGCTGGAGAGGGTGTGGAGAAAAGGGAACACTCTTGCACTGTTGGTGGGAATGTAAACTGATACAGCCACTACAGAGAACAGTATGGAGGTTCCTTAAAAAACTAAAAATAGAACTACCAAGTGACCCAGCAATCCCACTACTGGTCATATCCCCAGAGAAAACCATAATTCAAAAAGACACATGCACCCCCAGTGTTCATTGCAGCACTATTTACAATAGGCAGGACATGGAAACAAATGTCCATCAACAGAGGAATGGATAAAGAAGATTTGGTACATATATATATATACAACGGAATATTACTCAGCCATAAAAATGAACATAATTGGGTCATTTGTAGAGACGTGGATGGACCTAGAGACTCTCATACAGAGTGAAGTAAGTCAGAAAGAGAAAAACAAATATTGTATGTTAATGCATATATGTGGAATCTGAAATAATTGGTATAGACGACCTTATTTACAAAGCAGAAATAGAGACGCAGACGTAAAGAACAAACATGGATACCAAGGGGAAAGGGGGTTGGGATGAATTGGGAGATTGGGATTGACATATATACACTATTAATATTATGTATAAAATAGATAACTAATGAGAACCTACTAGCACAGGGAACTCTACTCAATGCTCTGTGGTGACCTAAATGGGAAGGAAATCCAAAAAAAGAGAGTATATATGTATATGGATAGCTGATTCACTTTGCTGTACAGTAGAAACTAACACAACATTGTAAAGCAACTATACTCCAATAAAAAGTTTAAAAAAATCACACACATACAATCTGTACTCAAGAATATGCTTTTTATTTCCTGTATTTATTATTAAAATAAAATTGACCTCAGATTATCAGGTAAAATTGGTGATTCAGTGAGTTGCCCCCCTGTTTTTTTCTAAATTTGTTTTCTCATACTTCTGACCCTCTGCTGAGTGAGAAAGTAACTGCCGTCTCGTGTGAGAAGGCAAGTGTACTAAGACACGGAGTGTTCGGCAGGCTGGTCATTGGCCTAGTCAGATCTTCCATATTAGCTATGCTTTCATTTACCTTGGGAATTAATTTAAATCAAATATGCAATCATTGGTGAGATTATTTTCAGCAAGATATGCAACTTAGTAGTATGTTACTCTGTTTTAGCTAATCATAAGCCTAGCTCCAGATAAAGCAAAGAAGAAAAAAAAAAAAAACCCTAACATTGGAGAGATGCGATTTAAAGTGTACCATATTACAAAGCATGGCAAATCAGAGTGAATGCTTTCTGTACCAAAATATATTATATAATTACATGGTTAGCTAAATGTGGAACCAATGGTGTACAGAAATGTTTAGCTGAAAAACATAAAGGTGGATCCAAAATACATAAGATAGAAGGTAAACTCACTTTTATATAATTATGAAACCTTTACCATTATGCTTTCCTCTTTATGTTGCTTTCTTAGATTATCCATGAACAGTGCTAATTTTATTTTTTTAATGGAAAAGGGTCATGGTGAAGAATATAATTGTTTTCCACCCTGTCTCTTTTGTTACAAATTCTACGTATCAGCTAAGAATTCTTCCCAGCTTCCTGGAAAAGTAATCCAGTCATTGCAATAGAACACTAGATAACATTATGTTCTGTAGGATAAGATGACAAGGCAGAAATGATGTTTGGTGTATTTAATGACTAAGTATTATAAAATGACTACAATAACTTGGAAAAAATGAAAATGTTCAAAGAGGAAATTCCAAATAATCAGTATAGCAAAACCCAGATATAAATGCTATCAGAGTTAGTGTACTTCAGTTGTTATAAGACATCGGATCATTCCGTTTTACAAATACTTTTTAATTAGTGAATTGGAACAAGTTTTTCTGAGCTCACAAAATTGGCTTCCACAGCTTTTTTTTTACACAAACTAAAATGTTTTCCCTTTTTAGTTTGTGCCATAATTCACTCAGCTTTTCCCCTTCTTTGGGATTTATAGGCGACTGTTTTAAATAAAATTGGTGAGAGGGCAATATTTGGATAGTAACCAGTGCATTTATGTTAATCATTGTAGTTTTGTTGGTTCTGTTGCCTCTACCCTACTTAAGTCTATGGATGTAGGAAGGGAAGACACAGCAGAACAAACAAAGCAAGAAGGATCATGTTAATCTTTTGAGTTTCAGAGTTGAATTTGAAATTCCCAGGAGAGATAATAGATGGGAAAGAAAAGGATTTGATTTTTAAATTTTCAGAATCCTGAGTTTTAATTCTCAATGTCAAAGCTTTGTCATAAACAAATAAAAATGGGTCAGGCTGGGCTTCCCTTGTGGTGCAGTGGTTGAGAGTCTGCCTGCCGATGCAGGGGACACGGGTTCGTGCCCTGGTCCAGGAAGGTCCCACATGCCACGGAGCGGCTGGGCCCGTGAGCCATGGCCGCTGGGCCTGCGCGTCCGGAGCCTGTGCTCTGCAACGGGAGAGGCCACGACAGTGAGAGGCCCGCGTACCGCAAAAAAAAAAAAAAAAAAAAAAAGGGTCAGGCTTCCCTGGTACCACAGTAGTTAAGAATCCAGCTGCCAATGCAGGGGACACGGGTCCGGAAAGATCCCACATGCTGTGGAGCAACTAAGCCTGTGCTCCATGACTACTGAGCCTGCACTCTGGAGCCCACAAACCACAACTACTGAGCCTGCGTGCCACAACTCCTGAAGCCCGAGCACCTAGAGCCCGTGCTTCGCAACAAGAGAAGCCACCGCAACGAGAAGCCTGTGCACCGCCACGAAGAGTAACCCCTGCTCGCCGCAACTAGAGAAAGCCCAAGTGCAGCAACGAAGACCCAAAGCAGCCAAAAATAAATAAATAAAATAAATAAAATTATTTTAAAAATGGACCAAATGTGTAATAATGCTAACCATCAAATTTTCCACCCAGGGATTGAGTAAAGTAATTAGGAGCTGGTTAGAGACATTTCAGAGGGAAAAGTAGTACAGCTGAGAAAAAGTGAAGTGGGGTGGTAATTGCAAATTTTGTTAACCACAAATTGATTTTGGCATTTCTGAATTAATTAAGATTAAAATACACAAGAATAGGATAAATGGAAGTTAAGGTGCCTGTTTCATTCATGATAAAATATCATGCTTTGCCCCCTTGAGATTGTAGCTTGTAAGATTCATACACATTTAAAAATCATTGCACATATCTATAATTATTGTATTATAACACATTCTTAGAAGAACTTAAGGTTCAAATGTCAGATGGAGAGGATTGATATTTAAACATGAACCAGTGTCTTGGCAACAACACAATTAAGATGCTTTGGGAGTAAGATGTGTGGTGTGTTTAAAACATGTAAAACTGCTTTAAACGGTCACCAAATTATTTGTTTTTGTGGTTGGTTGTTGTTATAATTGTTGTGTCATCCCATTTGAGTGCTTGTCTTTATGGAGAGAAAAGAAGTAGAAGCACAGTGGTTCTTTAGGAGATGGACACCTAAGATTGAGTAGGTGGTGACAGCCTGGAAGAGGGTGGGCGTGGGGACCAAGAAAAGATCTCTGTGGACTCCAGGAAGTAAGAAAGATGCATGGGGGAGATAGGCAGGGTCTGAGAGGGGATGCTTTTTCTAAGACACTGAGTGAAATACACTCAGATACAGAAGTGTTTTCATGTTTTTTAAGCTTGTTTTTGTACGCATGGAAGAGCCTGTTTCTCCCTGTCTGTGTGACTATATGTGTGTGTGCACACATGTATGCATATTAATGTGTGTGTGCACACATGTATGCATCATATTAATTCCACTTTACACACGTGGAGAGGCCTTGTTATAGAGTTTGTATTCTTACTGCTTATTTTTTTTATTGCCCATCAGAGACTAGATTTCTCTTGTTGATTTTTAAGCCTGTCCTCAAACCAGTGATTTGGCAAATAATAGGCAGCCATTAAATATTACAAATAGATAAATGACTGAATAATTAATTATATATGCAATTAGTATGTCTTTTTCTTTAACATCTTTATTGGAGTATAATTGCTTTACAATGGTGTGTTAGTTTCTGCTTTATAACAAAGTGAATCAGTTATACATATATATATATATATATATATATATATATATATATATATATATATATATATTCCCATATCTCTTCCCTCTTGAATCTCCCTCCCTCCCACCCCTCTAGGTGGTCACAAAGCACCGAGCTGATCTCCCTGTGCCATGCGGCTGCTTCCCACTAGCTATCTATTTTACGTTTGGTAGTGTATGTATGTTCATGCCACTCTCTCACTTTGTCACAGCTTACCCTTCCCCCTCCCCATATCGTCAAGTCCATTCTCTAGTAGGTCTGTGTCTTTATTCCTATCTTACCCCTAGGTTCTTCATGACCTTTTTTTTTTCTTAGATTCCATATATATGTGTTAGCATATGGTATTTGTCTTTCTCTTTCTGACTTACTTCACTCTGTATGACAGACTCTAGGTCCATCCACCTCACTACAAATAACTCAATTTCGTTTCTTTTTATGGCTGAGTAATATTCCATTGTATATAGGTGCCACATCTTCTTTATCCATTCTTCTGATGGTGGACACTTAGGTTGCTTCCATCTCCTGGCTATTGTAGATAGAGCTGCAATGAACATTTTGGTACATGACTCTTTTTGAATTATGGTTTTCTCAGGGTATATGCCCAGTAGTGGGATTGCTGGGTCATGTGGTAGTTCTATTTGTAGTTTTTTAAGGAACCTCCATACTGTTCTCCATAGTGGCTGTATCAATTTACATTCCCACCAGCAGTGCAAGAGTGTTCCCTTTTCTCCACACCCTCTCCAGCATTTATTGTTTCTAGATTTTTTGATGATGGCCATTCTGACCGGTGTGAGATGATTTCTCATTGTAGTTTTGATTTGTATTTCTCTAATGATTAATGATGTTGAGCATTCTTTCATGTGTTTGTTGGCAATCTGTATATCTTCTTTGGAGAAATGTCTATTTAGGTCTTCTGCCCATTTTTGGACTGGTTTGTTTGTTTTTTTGTTATTGAGCTGCATGAGCTGCTTATAAATTTTGGAGATTAACCCTTTGTCAGTTGCTTCATTTGCAAATATTTTCTCCCATTCTGAGGGTTGTCTTTTGGTCTTGTTAATGGATTCCTTTGCTGTGCCAAAGCTTTTAAGTTTCATTAGGTCCCATTTGTTTATTTTTGTTTTTATTTCCATTTCTCTAGGAGGTGGGTCAAAAAGGATCTTGCTGTGATTTATGTCATAGAGTGTTCTGCCTGTGTTTTCCTCTAAGAGTTTGATACTTTCTGGCCTTACATTTAGATCTTTAATCCATTTTGAGCTTATTTTTGTGTATGGTGTTAGGGAGTGTTCTAATTTGATTCTTTTACATGTAGCTGTCTAGTTTTCCCAGCACCGCTTATTGAAGAGGCTGTCTTTTCTCCACTGTATATTCTTGCCTCCTTTATCAAAGACAAGGTGACCATATGTACATGGGTTTATCTCTGGGCTTTCTATCTTGTTCCATTGATCTATATTTCTGTTTTTGCGCCAGTATATTAAAGTGTTTTATGTTTTTGTGGTCCAAGTGACCACATGTCATTTGATTACTTGTCTATTAGTAAATTAAATTTTAGAATAAAAATTATTGAGTGAGTTGCTAATGATGCAGTTCAGATGTCATTATTTTGGATATTTCTAAGTATGTGTTTATACTAAAATCAAACCGGGTTTGACATGCTCACTTCCTCAAGTTTCTTCTCACATAAGGGAACTGAATTCAGCAATCAGTTTATCGCTTTATTAAGCCATGATATGGGGAGGTATCAGGTTCAACTTCTCAGTAATGCTTCAGTGCTCCCTGGTGCTCTCAGCCTTTTTGTAAATATGAATGCAGAGTCAAAGAGAAGTAAGCCTGCAGTGGAATTTGCTCTCTAGCAAACAGTTCAATATCCCACCACTTACCCAACAGTGAGAAAAGTATCTGAACTATGTAGAAATCATTTTAATAGGCCCCTCCTCTTTCCTTCCCTCAGTGTGCTTCTAAATATTCTCTTTCTCTTTAAACATTTTCATCTTTGTGCCTTATGCCCTGTAATGCTTAATGTAGACTGTGGTTTAAAAGCATCAGCAGGATTTTTCTGGCAGATACATAACAGGTGGAGCTATTCTTATAATCTGAAAATAAATTGGACTAAGCCTATTGGGTCATTTTTCTTTTAATCTGAGCCCCAGTGGATGAGATTAAAAGAAGCAGATTTGTTTATCACAAGCAGAGGACAGTTGCTATTACTGCTCATTTTAACTGGATTGGTCATTGTGCTTTTATAAGTCAGAAGGACACATTAATCCATAAATACTCCCCTCTCCACAGCCCTATTTTAAGCCTAGAAAGTCTGTGTAATTGTGAATGTTTTTTCCATTTCGAATAACAAGGTCATTAATAAAAATGAGCATGATCCTTTGGTGCAGGAGGGTGATTGACATATCAGCTGTGAGAGGCTCTCCTGTTAGCTATTGTCCATCTTCCTGGCAAAGTCATGCACTCCTTCTCAGGTCAGATATTTTGGAGTACTGCTCAACTAACACATCTGTGATGAATTGTTTGTAATATTGAAGTTTTTAATGTTGGAGTATACCTAATTCTTTGTATGGACATTTCCATGTATGGAATTGAAACAGTGATGCTGATAAAGATGTTGAAAAGATAGAAGATAACAATTTTGAGTTTTGTAATTTTCTTTTATTTATTTGGATCTCTGTCTTTCTGGTCGGAAACTTTCCTACACTGTCTGGTGTTCCTTAACTGTTCATCTATACTAATAAGAGAAATGTGAAATTAGACAACAAAGTGCATTCTGGTTAATAGTTGAAATGTGTGCATTTCCTACTTTAGAATTTTAGAAGTTTCTTTGGAGGCTAGAAATCCACACACTTTAAGAACACCGATTTTGTTGTCTGTTTAAGAATGAGGTGTACTTCATTGCCTTGGGTTTTGATTGAATGCATTGTGGGCAGGTAAATTGTGAGGGTGTCTCCACACAACATCAATACATTTGGCTAAAAATAGAAATCAACCATTCAGTTAGCTGTCACTTTACCCATCAGCATCAAATAATTATTTTTTAATGAAATATGTTTGTTTTAAGGAAATAATAACAAAAGCATACTTCTGGAAATTGATTTTCTAGCCTATTCAAATGGAAAAGGGAAGTGTGAGCAAATACAGGAAGAAGTATATGCTTCATATTCATAAATATTTAATTTTCAGCAAGTGCTGGGTTTTAAGTGCATGCCCAAACATTGTGCACACTACAGTTATTAAAGTATTTCATTTTCACAAAGCCTTACATAATATTCTAGTTTTACAGATGAGAAAATATGCTTATGGAAGATAAATAATTTTTGAGAATTCGTAATCCAGTTAAGTAGAAAAATAAAAATTTGAACACAAGTCTTTAAATTAATTTTTTAGGTCATCTGCCTCTCTACAGAAAACTCAATATAATTATTTATGATTCCAAATGTGCTTCAAACACTTTCCAAACCCTCATGGTCATCATTAGGAGCATAAACTATTATCATCATCATAATTATTATTTTATTATTAACCAATTACTAATAAATACTGTAAAATTAAATTTTTTTTATAAAGAAGGGAGATTTCATAAATTATATTTTCTTAAATTAAAATATTTATCTTTTTAGGAGACAGTTTACCAAATCTCCAATTTATGATTCTAAGAGTAAATACTTATTTTCAATGTTTTTTCTTACCTAAAATTGTAATTAATTTTGGGGATTGCGATCCAGCAGATAGTTACAGAAGAGTGAAGTCAGAAACTTATAGGCTGGAAATATCAAGTCAGTTGATTTTTTTTATATCCTATTTTAGTTTCCATTTTAAAAAAGCATTCTCTTTTTATTATCAGTCAATGATTCCAACCAGTAAGCTATTCTCAATTGAAGGTTAGCTGTGTTTGGAGAAGCAGGCATCAAAATCAAATTTGGAGTCAACTGATGGTGAGTACCTTTTCTGAGACTGACAGTGTTTCCAGTGTGTTTGCTGGTAATTTTTAATGTACTGAAAAAAATAAGGAGTCTTACTAATGTTCCCCTGGTTTTATTAATAATAATACATTCATAGAAATGCTTCTTTTTAGTAAAAAAATCTATGAAAATTTTTTTGTATTTACCATCTCATGTTTTCAGTAGAGATCCATGGAAATAACCCTGAGAATTCTGATTACCTCAGTTGTACTCAAGTCTCTGCTTTGTCCCTCACCAGACATAGAAGCTGGAGAACTTGATCAAAATGTCTGAGTCTAATTTCTTAAGTAATACATCATGAAATTGTTATAGAAATCAAATGAGACATATTTAAATGATAATCCAATCAATGAAATGGCTATTTTTCTCAGTAATATTACAGTAGAAAATGTGGACAAGAGAGGCTCCAGAGCTCTCAAGAGTCCATTCATGGTAGAGATGTGTTCTCCAAAATTAATGTAGAAACACTGTAGTGTAGAAGCAGTTATTAAGCAAATTTGAGCGAGGAAAAAACTGTAAAATGATTATTCGTATTTTCTTAGTGCTTTTGAAAACATAATCTGTTTCACATATGTTGCTGTATACTCTTCACAAAACCCTTCATAAGATTATGGAAAGCTTATTTCTTATGTTTTTCTCCTGGATTTTACAGTCCGGAGGATCTGGGGGTTGAGTATCTTGCAGTGCATATGTGAATGAAATGTAATCAGAAGTTAAGCACAATCTTCACGAACACACAGCAGGGCAGTGTGGAAAACAGGTGGGGTGATCCCTTTTTACCTCCATGGTGTACAGACTCCTGCTAAAATATTTGTGGCCTAGCAACCTGAAAGGAGTGAGGAAAACTTGACATAATCCTGAGATGTTGAAAAGATAAGGAATTCGTGTGTTTGGGGAAAGGCTGGATAACAATATTTACAATATCTGTGAGAGACAGTAATGGCACTGCCTGCACTTTACATGGAAGGAAACTTGGAACAAAACCAACTGCCTACCTGAAGCATGTTTGAGTGATGTTTACCCAGAGTTCACACATGTATCCATGAAAACAGAATAAGGAATATTGAAGATGAAAACCCAAACTTATTGTTTCCTAATATAAAATTCATTCCAGATTTCAGCTGGCATCTCTAAAGGAGAATTCTTACATCTTGAAGGAGAAACAAACAAAATATACTAATAGAGGACTCCACCAAAACTGTATCACAGAGATTTAGACTAACAATGAAGGATCACTAAAAAAAATTATCAAAATATAGAAAGTCATCTGCTGTAATACTGAAATACAAATGAAATATTATCACTCTGTGCTATCATATAGCAATTATGTTTTACTTTCATATCTTAAAAAGAGTTCATTTAAAGTGCCTCATAATCACCATAAAAAAGAGATAGAAGATATGGAGTCTCAGAAGAAGGAAGAAGGAAGTTGTACAGGAAGAAGACAGTAGATGTTTAAAATGCCTGATTCAAACATTTACCTTGCTCCCTCTCCCCAAACCTACTAAAATGAAACTAAAGGAGTTTAAAATATGTAGAAGCCTATACGGATAAATGGAGTTGGATAGGAGGTAAGAGGTGTTCAAATCTGGACTTTAGAAAACAGGAGAGTGACAATTGATTTTGCACACACAGGGGAGCTGGCACCTAAACAAGCCTATTCGTGTTGCACAACTCTGAAAACTCCGGAAGTGGGTGGCCCAGGTGCCTCACAGAGTGAGGGTGAGATGATCTGAAAGCAGGAGGAGCAGTTACAGGTCTACAGGAGAAGAATTTAGAGCTCCAGACTCCCTCCTCCATCCTTACACAAGTGAGGAACAGCTCACTCAGACCCTGGCAAGTGACTAGAAGTTCCCTCTCTGATGAGGTTTGATTCAAAGGACTGTGGACACCAGGCACAGCCCAGTGGAGGTTGAGTGAAGTCCACATTCTGAAAAGCCTACATGCTGTCTTTATAGATAGAGTAGGAGAGGACTGAGACCCCTTGTGGAGGTCTTTCAGAAGTTTAGGGGGTGTCCATAGACCATCCATTTCAGATGAACATGTAGTCTTTAAAGATCTTAAGGCATGCCTTACAGATCATCTGTGTTTACTATTAGGGAGTTGAAGAAAATCAGGTGTTTTCCACAGGAGCCCTTCAGTGAGCCCATGGTAGACAGGGCTGATCTTGAAGAGATTTGTGGGTGTGGCTTTGTATGATGGAGTGCATTACAAATCAATACCCAAGAAGTCCATATGGTTTTAAAAGAATTGAATCAAGTTGGACTGAAAGGGATAGAGATGGTAAAAAGGAAATGACAAAAGAACTTTTGGGGTGCCAAGATTTTAATGCAGAAAGTAGGTTGAGAAGGTTGCTCATTTGCAAATATGGATTCTTCCTGTGCACGAGGAAGGATGGCTTATGGTAGACTCCAACAGTACAGAGAACAATTCTGTAATCAAGGGACTAACAGCATGGCCCAGGTGGGTTTCAGAGCTGCTGAGTCAGTGCTAGCTCTGTGCCTCCCATGTCCCTCCATTCTGGAAGGAAGTAACTATAGCAGTTATACTGCACCTGTCCGACCATTGGATTATGGCTGTGTGCAGAGTCTTCAGGTGAAGATAACTCAGACCCAAGGATCCTCATCTGCACCTGGATCTGATTTAGATGGTAAGCGTGTAGACTTGGAGCTGCTACCGAAGTCACTCACCTGTGTCCTAGGAGCAAGGGGGTGTAATTTCTAAGTGAGAAGAATGTAATCAATATGTAGCCACAGAACAAAGGTGGGAATTTAAAAGCATGCCTGAAAAATTTCAGACACTTGTTCCGTCAAAAAATAGGTTTTAGGGCCCACATCTGCTCTTTGAATCTGGGTTACCCTTAGTTACTCACTGGTAACAAACAGAAGGCTGGAAAGACACTGAATACCTTATGAGGATAGGTTATCAAAGTGATGTGCCTTCTGCTTTGCTTCCTGGGACACTTTTTTGAATCCCTAAGCCACCATAAAAGAAGTATAACTACACCATGAAATATCACCTCACACTTGTTAGGATGGCTGTTATCAAAAAGACAAGAGACAACAAATGCTGGTGAGGATGTGAAGAAAAGAGAACCCTTGTGCACTGTTGATGGGAATGAAGATTGGTGCAGCCACTATGGAAAACAGTATGTGGTTCCTCAAAGAATTAAAAATAGAACTACCATGTGATCCAGCAATCCCACTACTGGGTATGTATCCAAAGGAAATAAAATCAGTATTTTGAAGAGAGATCTGCATTCCCATGTTCATGGCAACTTTATTCACAATAGCCAAGACATGGAAGTAACCTGTGTCCTTTGATGAATGAACAGATACAGAAAATGTGAGACTATATATATATACACACACACACACACACACATACATATACATGCGTGTATATATATATATATATATATATATATATATATATATATATACACACACACACACACACACACTCATTCACAATGTACTGTTATTCAGCCATAAACAAAGAAGGAAATCCTGCCATTTGCAACAACAGAGATGAACCTTAAGGGCATTAAGCGAAGTAAGGTAAGTCAGACAAATACTGTATAATCTCACTTACATGTGAAATCTAAAATACTGTACTCATAAAAACAAAGAGTAGAATTGTAGTTGCCAGGGACCGGGGGTGGGGGCATATGGGAAGATGTTGACCAAAGGGTAAGAACTTCCAGTTATAAGACTAATAAGTTCTGGGCATGTAATGTACAGTATGGTGACTGTAGTTAATAATGCTGTATGGTATATTTGAAATTTGCCAAGAGAGTAGTAGATCTTAAGTGTTCTCATCACACACTCAAAAAAAGGTGACTATGTGAGGTGATGGATGTATTAACTAAGTTGATTGTGGTGATCATTTCACGATGAATGCAGATATTAGAGCATGTTTTACACCTTTAAAAATGCACACCGTGCAACTAAATATATACAGTTTTTGTCACTCATAACCTTAATAAACCTGGAGGGAAAAAGAAATATAACACTCTTGTGCTGCCACACGATGAGGCAACCTAGACCTCATGTCAATGCTTTGGTCACCAGTCCCTGCCCAGGAGCCAGGCACCTGTGTGATGCCATCTCCAGGTGATGACAGTCCCTAATCACGGAAACTTGCCAGCCTTTCAGGTCTTCCCCGCTGCGGCCCTGAAGAGCATGGCCCTGAGGGGAGCTCTCTCTACTTCCTGCCTCTAGTGTGTCTTCTAAGCAGAGTAATAGGTTACTGTTCTACGAGGTTTGGGATAATGTGTAACAATAATAGTAACTTGGGCACATCCAGAGAGCGTGGGCCACAGTGGAGTCCAGCTTCTCTGTGGCAGCTCTGGAAGGTGGAAGCTCTGACCTCTTCACAATTTGGAGGGAGCATGTCTTCAACAAGAATTCCACATCCTGCCAAACCACCATGATGCATAAAGATAGAGATTTTCAGGCCTAAAATAGTTAACTTTCATATATAATTTCTCAGGATGTTTCACCAAACAAGGGAGTAACTAAAGATAGAGAAATATATGAGATCCAGGAAGCAGGAGATTCAACACAGATGAGCAGAGCACATTTTCTTGGTTGTGAAAGGAGATCCCCAGATGAGGTTTTGCAACAAATCTTGATAGCAACCAGGATGCCGTTGTGTTAGATTCCTCCAGCAGGAATGTTTTCGAGAAAAACAACAAAAAAAGATTACTTAAAGCATTTGATTGTATTAGGTTTCTTATGGAGATTACTTATGGAGAGTCTGGAGCTAAATTAGTGATAGATGCATTATAAAAAATTAAGCAATGAGCTTACCATACCAATACCCCCCAAAAGAATGCTTAACTCCAGGGAAGAAAATAAGTTGTTAAGGAAAGAAAATGCAATTATAATATTGTGCATTTTGCACATTCTTGGTTATAGTCATATTTATAAGAAAACTGACAAGTAAAACAAACTAAACCCATGATGGCATATTTAAATGATATCTTCAGTGTCTTTAGAACCAGAGAGTCATGAATTTTGCTTTTTCAGTGGAAAAAGTAATGGCTCTAAATAGTGAGGCTGAGAGACCACAATTACCTGGCATGCCAAGAAAATTATTTTGCAAAATATGTTCAACCCAGCCAATGAAATAACACTAATGCCAATTGAACTCACTGCTCTGTGCAATCTGTTAAATTTTGTGTATGTGGGTATGTGTGAGTAGGAAAAAGCTGCCACTGTCAGTAACCCTGTGAAAACATCCAAATACCGAAAAACTTGTTCTTTTAAACCTGAGGGATGAGTAATTTGGGAATAACATATTGTTAAAAATTACTGCTTTCCAAAGACCAACAACACTCTTTTTCCTGCTCAGTCATTTATCTAAGTGTATAGCTATCTCTTTTCTATACTCATGCTAATAATATTCTCAGTCTGTCCAGGCATTACACTGGCTTTGTCTTCAAATTGCATGAATCTGAGGCTTCTGGTAAGCCACTGGTAAGCACTTTGATCCACACCAACATTCTGTCTCATGAGTTTCTGCATTAGCTTGGACACCTCTTCCTACTTCTACTGCCTTCACCTATTTCAAACATAGAAGAACATTAAGTTACTCCTTTGATTAAAACCTTGCAGTGAATCTCCATTTCACTCAGTCAACCCAATATCTTGACAATAACCTACCATGATCTGTCCCCCAAACACAAAGATACTGTTCACCTTGGACCTCTTTCCCCACTCTCTTTATCTCGCTTCCTTGAAAGCCAGTGTGTCTGGCTGTCTCCACCTTCTGGGTTTGCTCTGATTATCAGTCTCTGCTTTATATGTTTTTCTTCATTGATTGACTCCATGTTCCTAGAAGAGTGTCTGATCCATAAAGATTGTGCCCATAAATGGGTTCTTATATGAATGAATAACAAGGATGTTGTTTTTAGGCATATTGGGAGAGTGCAGAGCAAGGGTGCACTTCATGGCATTTTTTCTCATATTTAAAATTTTCTTGTATATATAGTCAGCTTCCCAATCCTACTGTGCTCCTTTTTCGTATTCTGTACACTTTGCTACTCATTCTTTCTAAATTTCCATGCTCCAGGTAGAGATCAAAACTAGATTGTTTTTGGGAATTCCCTGGTGGTCCAGTGGTTAGGACTCAGTGCTTTCACTGTTGTGGCCCAGGTTCAATCCCTGGTTGGGGAACTAAAATCCCATAAGCCATGATGTGCCGCAGCCAAAAACAAAAAACTAGATTGTTTTAAGCACACCTAAAATGAAACCTTTTGCTTAAGCCCTAGTTTCCAGGGAGCAGGAATCAAAGTGTTCACTGAAACCAAAGCTCCCAAATCTCAGAGCAACACCACCACCACATCATAAGATCATACTTCCCAGTTCCAACATGACTTAGAGGATGATGAAACAGATAGACATGTTTTCTTTCCCTTATGGAAGGTTTGAGCAGAAACATCAGAAAAGAGTGTAGTAGACTAAATAAGCTAACATACCTACTGCAACAAGTAGAATAAATTATAAAACTCCTATTTTACAGCTGTTTGAGAGCTAGGGAAGTGAGAAATAGATATATTGAAATTCCACAGACAGAAAAAAATATTTCTAAGCAATGTGATAATTTCTGGCCATTTTCTTCCTTTGGGGCATAGTTGATTCATGGTGTGAGTTAATGAGAAGACTTAGTCTATACAGAGAAACTCACTGGAGTGGGGGGGAGAACTCAGATTATCTCACACACAGGATAAATTAAAAAGAAAACCACACGTAGGAGGGGAATAGGAAGAGTGCTGAAAAGCAAAGAGAAAGAGAAACTCTTAAAAGGAATACAAGAAATAATAATACACACACACACACACACACACACACACACACAGATTCACAAGAAAAATAGGAAAAATAAACCTAAGTAGTTTTTGAATCTGTGTATTGATATCTTTCATCTATCTTGGAAAGTTTTTGATCATTATCTCTTTAAATATTTCTTCTGACCCATTTGATTTTTTTTTCTGGGAAGCTAATTATACATATTAAAACTTTTTTAATTGTGTCCTATACTTCTGTTATCCTTTTTTCCCCCTGCCTGCTTCTTCTTTCCTATTCTGACCTTTAGTTTGTATATTTTTGTTTTTTCTGTTTTCCATTTCACAAATCTTGTCTTTTACAGTTCTAATCTGTTTCTAACCATATTAAATAATTCTAATTTCAGATAGTATTTTTCAATTCTAGAATTTTAAGAATTTCAATAACAAATTTTGTAATTATAATTACTTTTAATTTTTTTTAACTTTTAAACTATAGAGTTGGCAATGATTCAAGCACCACCATTATAATATTAAAGAATCTGATTGACTATATATTTACCTTTACCAGTGAGCCACATCATTCCTATGAATTTCATCACCAGAGATAGCATATATATGGGAGACATCAAATTTTATTTCAGGATATTTAGTAGAAGGTTGTGGTGCTTGGAATTAAGAAAATATGTGCTGACAGCCTAAGGACAGGCAGGGTTTGTGTGAGGCAAAGTTGCATTTGCTTAAGGGGGAAGAGAGAGCAGGGAATCAGAGTGCAAGATCATACCATGGAAATGGTGGTTGAAGGCCTGGGAGGGGGAGTTCCCTGGGAGGGTGAAGATGGGCACATAGTGGAAGGCATGACTCTGGACTCCATGTGTGGAAACTGATTCAGAAGGTGTGGGCTGGAAACCCCACAGTCTTTATTGTCAAGTGGTTCTCTAGAAGATTCTGAAAGGTAGTTTGGGGAATGATTGTGGTAAAGGCATGAATCTTAAGGAACATTCACATTTAGGAAACAATCACAGGAAATGAACCTAGAACAAACAAGTTACATTCATTGAGGCTGAGAAATGTTTAAGTATCTGTCATTATTATCATCCTTATTTTACCATTTGGGGAAACTGAGTTCTAAAGAAGGTAACTAATAAGCTTTTCAGGTTGCACTGAATAGACAAGGAGCAGAGCTGGACCTCAGATGCCAGTCAGTCTGCTGCAAATGTGTATTTAACCTTTGTGCTACAGCATCCTTAGAAAATGCAGGGGAAGCAGTGGGATGGGAGAATGGGGCAGGAGTCAGCCAGCAGAATGCAAGCACTATAACTGCTCTTGTCCTAAGAAAGCCAAAGGCAGCCTCTCTAGAAAGAGAGGTTAAGCATTACAAAATTCAGAAGTCGAGTAGAAATAGTTTCATCTCACTTGAGATTCTGGGAATTGATCAGCACTTGCTTTCTGGTATTATTGTTAACAAAAGGAGGAGGTTTCATGGCAAAAAAGAGAAAGACAGGATCCAAAGCTAAGTGGGGATATAATTTTAAAGAATAACTCCTTTATCTAATACTGCAGAGAGGAATAAGAGGATAGAGTTAAGTTTGTTACTGTAGTGAAATCCTACAAATTAGTGTCCTCATCTCAGCTCTCAAGCTAATATCTGAAAATCTAAGGGCAGATTGCAGGAGGATTATGTCATTCTCTAAGGAGGTCTGTTCCGTAAGGTTATGTCTGAAATACCTTACTTTTTAATTTTAATACTAAGAAATGACTGTTTAATTGTTTGCATGGTTCCTTGGTCCACAGACACTAAATTTGAACCCAAAACATGCCTCTGTGTTTCTAGCTGGCCTGTGCTAAAAATGGAACAAAATCAGTTATGTGATTCTCATTACTTGTAAGTGGGAAATCGTCAGGGGGAGATACTGATATTTGAGTCTGGGAAAAGAAATTGTGAGGGAGAATCTGGCAAGTCACTGATGGTTAATGCATATTTCCATCCTCAATTAGCTACACTCAGGGACTGAACTCATTAAACCCTCTCCACCCCCAGCATTTAAAGAGGGCAAAGGCAACCACTTTGAGGGGGTGGTGGATGGAGAGGGGAGTGGTTCTGGGCTCATTGTCTCTGTTCCCCTCATCCCGATCCTGGGGCTGGATATTTTCCATCCTGGGCATTCTCCCCCTGGGATCCCTGCTAAATCAGCTCATGCAGGAGTCCCAGGCTTCAGGATGATGTCTGCTGGCTCATCTCAACAGGAAGAGTGTGTCAGCTATGTTTCCCTCTCTTCCTAGACGGAATGCCGTTACTTAACTTGTTGGTCTCCTCCCAACCTGCCATGTCAGTGGAGTACCCTGCTTTTACTGGCATGTTTTATTCCAGGTGTTCTAGGTGTGCTCAGAAGCAGAGAGTGTATTACTGTGGACTCCACCCTTTCCTTTACTTAGGGAAACACGTTGTCCTTCAAAAAATTACAGAATCGTCTTCAGTCACCTTAAAAGAATACAGTGTATTTTAAAATGTTCCTATTATCTAGACCTAAATTATTTTAGGTTGTCATAAGATTTGAGCATAAGAATACTCTAAAGGAAAGTTCATAATAATAATTAAATTTTTGATAAATGTACTCAAAGATGTCTATTTTAAAGAATTTAACTTTGGGTAGGAATATAAAGCACAAATTTAAAAATAAGAAGTCATATAGATATCTAAATGTGATCACCATGAATAACACTAGGAGAATCTATTCAAAAATAACACAAGGGAATTTTTATCTTATCAGTGCATTTAAAGCTTTTTCTTAATAGTTCTCTCCTCCAGACAAAACTACTAGGAACAGATTATCACATGGAGGAGGTGTAAAGAAATCCATTTTTCACTTTAGTACTCTATGATTCAATACTTTTGTAAGTTGAATTTTCATATTCAAAATCAAGTCGAAAACTGAGGATATAAACTTTCTAGAAATTACGTCAATTTTTCATTTTATTTATAGAGCTTGACACTGGGTCATATTTGCTCTATTAAGCAAGGCAGAAGAAAATGTAGAGGAGAAATATATACATTATGTGTTTCTTTGTAGATGTGTACATGGTGTAATGAGGTCATGCTTAATAAAAGGCAGCCATATCTTCTTGCAATCAACCAAATCAGCTCGGAGGCTACAGATAACTCCAAATGGAAATACTCAAAACTAGTTTTTATACCAATGCTGTTTCTAAATATGCTCAGTTGTAAATGGGTGAGTCTTTAATAAGAAAGCATGGTAACATGAAGAAAAATAGGACACTTGATTCATATGCATGGGATATTTCTTATGAACGAATCTATAATAAAGGAATCAGTAATATTTTCACTCCCACAAAAAGTCATGACCGTGATGTGTATTGCCATCATTTATCAAGAATAGTTTCCGGGGCTGGACAGGGGAAACAGTAGAATTTACAACTTAAAAAATGGCTTAGAGTTGGAACATGATGAGCCACAGCTTTATAAAAAGTGGACAAACAGCTAAACTCTAGAAACAAATGAAACACGTCATTATTCCATTTCAGCATTGCTTGTTTAGCACTCATTATCTTTAATGGTTCCTATGAACAGCTGAACAAAAATCTAAAGGGATATATTTTAAATATCTTAAATGATCACTTCTTCATCTGCCCGTTACATAAGATGCATGACCTTCAAATCTAAACAGAAGTTTTTATCCTCATTAAGCTATAAGTGGTAGTGTAATACTTATTCTTGCTTCTGGTACAATGGAATGAAGCATTTCATCTAGTCACAAACCTTGCAGAGTATATTTTAAGGACTATCAACGATAAAGAAATGCAATATTTAGGATTTAATTTTTTTCAAGAAATTTACCTTCCTATGTTTCACTCCTTAATGGATTCTTTTGTTGAAGAGATGACATTTTATTCTAGAGAAATGTCCTCATAATCTTATACAGCTTAATATTTTTTGAGGTGCAGAGATAGACCACAGGCATTTGGCTGGTTGGGTCTTCATTTTATGGATCTATACCACATACCACAAGATGGTTAGGCCCCTGGTTTCTAGCCATAAATACCATTAACTTCATTCAGTAATTGCAACAAAAACAAAGCAAAACGAACCCAAGCACATTCTCACACATTTCCAACCATCGTTTGATTGAGAGACCATTAGAGTTCTCTCAGTAAAGAAAGGATCCCTTTGCTTATATGCCCTCAAACAAACAACAACACAGAAACCTTTGTAAATGGTCTTTCCTTCCTCACACCTAGAGAGCTCTTTATGGCCTGTACATTTTTAAGTGTTTCCAATCACATGTGACTCGTACTGGTGCAAACCGGCCACTGGATGTAGTTTTAATATCAGCCATCGCTCCCAAATTTCCATAGTGGGCCTTTGTCTCCTCTTCTTTCCTTAAACGTCTTGTGTATCTAATCATTACTTCATATTGCTTTCTGATTATCCTTCCATATAAATTGGGTGTCCTCCTTTCCTTCTTCGCTCCCTTCTTCCCGTCCTTTTTTTTTTTTTTTGCCGTATGCGGGCCTCTCACTGCTGTGGCCTCTCCTGCCGCGGAGCACAGGACCCGGATCCACAGGCTCAGCAGCCATGGCCCACGGGCCCAGCCGCTCTGCGGCATGTGGGATCCTCCCGGCCCGGGGCACGAACCCATGTCCCTTGCATCGGCAGGTGGACTCTCAACCACTGCGCCACCAGGGAAGCCCCTCCCTTCCTCCCTTTACTTCCTTAATCCCTTCCCCAACGTGGTAGGCAATGTGTAATGATGACACTCCTTCTTGGAACTTAGGAAACACATATTAAATGAATACACGTGCACACACTCATATGTAAACACTTATGAATTGGGGTGAGTTAGGATTAGAGTACCAGAGAGAGGGAACCAAGTGTCCAAATGAATTGAGGAAAAAAGAAGGTTGTTTCAGAATCTACAATGGGGCCAGTGGCTGCAGAGGACTGAGCAAGGTGTGATGACATGGCAGAGGGATCCTGGAGGTGGGGTCCCCAGAGTTCTCTAGGCAATGTTAATATTAGTATTTCATCTAAGTGCCTGGAAAGAATTTCTGTCTTCTCCCCACTTATATGAACCCTTCACACATTTCAAAGCACAATTTTGGTCATTGCTATGGACAAAGATATCACCTGCAGGTCCTCTCCTTTGTCTAAATCCCGTAGCGTTTGTGGTCTGTGACACGTTTTATCTGTAACCTGTGTTGTGCAGGTTCATTGTTAGCGTATCTTACTTACCTACGTGTCCTGTCGTCCTAGGTGGGGAAACTGAAGGATTTACTGCCAGGTGTGAGAAAGAGAGCCTGGGGAGGAAGAGAGGAGGGCTTGGCCGAGGTCCACACTAACCCTGTCACAGGAGCCTCGGATCAGGGGAAGCTCCCAAGACTTCTCAGTTGGAGCACAGGAGGCCCCTGGACGTCCGTGCTGGTCCACGGGCACCAGGGACAGGGCACATCCAAGGTTTTCCCAGGCCAGAGGCTGTTTTCAGAGGGGAGGAGCTGTGATCTGAGAGCAGTCAATACGCAGAGGGCCCGGTGGTTCCCTGCCCGGACAGTGTCTCAGGGAGGCTGTGTTCTCCACTAGTCTCCACTGTTAGGATCCTGATTAGTGCACGGCTACTAAGTTTGTAATTTTGAAGTTTCTCACTTAATATGCAAAGTTAAGTTACTTGCAGTTATGCAGTAAATGAGCACAAATGTTGACATTCAAAGAACATTTCATGCTAAGGGATCATTTCTATATTAATTTTATGTTATCATAATTATTTAATATAATTAAACATTCATACATATTAAGTTACATATAATATATATTTATATACTTTTATTTAATATCTTTATATACTTATATATCATATGATCTAATATATATTATATAAGCTTGTTATATTTTATTGTATTACATATTTTTATCTTGTCCTATATTTTTCTTGGTATGATATATTTACACTATTATACACTATTATATATCCTCTATTTTTAAGTGATCCTCAGTTTTATCTGTAAAATTTTGTATTATCCTACAAGACCCTGTTTAAATCCAATTAGAGTTAACTGGCCTTTCCTCCTTATTGCCCATCTTCTATTCTCTTTGTTCTGACTCTCCTCAGCCTCTTCCTTCTGTACGGTGTGCATTTTACAAGTTCAAATCCCATCACCCCAGTTTACTCGCTGAATGATCTTGGACAATTTACTTAATGTCTCTATGTGTCAGTTCCTGTGTCTAACATGGGATGATAATAGCACCCACTTCAAGTGGTTTGTGAGGAAAAGAGGTCATTACTTGTGAGTCACCTGGAAGCATGTCCTGCCCTGAGTGATCAGCTAAGACCTTGACTTAACATTTATCTTTGAATTCCCCTTGGGGCTGAACCAGCACTTTCCAGAGAATAGTCTCTTAGCGTGTTGGATGAGTGGATTTGTCTTGTCTTTTCCCTCCTTGGTCCAGAATCCCTGCCCTTGGCAGACTCCATCCAAACCCTGTTTTTGAGGACATAGCTCAGTCCCTTCTCTGCACTGCCTTCCCTACCTCTTTCTGCTCTCACTCATTTGTCTCCTCCCCACTGTGACAGTGTGTAGGCGGAATGCCCCACACAATTTAGCACTCAATTACATGCTGTCTTATAGTCACATTTGTGTCATGCATTCTAATCATCTTCTTAAATACATTGTTAACTCCTTGAGGAGATCATATTGTAAGCTATTAAAACTGTCACAAAGCTTAGCTCAACTTTGAATGCAGGGTAAGCCTCAGGAGAAATGTTGAGGGTTCTTCTACACATTCAGTATGGATTGAGCATGTACTAAAGGTGGTACACTGTTGAAGTAGTGACTTAGCGGACCAGATGCTCCATAGGGATGCTTACATACAAATCTCACTGAGGAAAAATTTTATTGCAATAAACACAGAAGATATATTATCAAAAAGCATTGCAGGAGATATAAGGCTGGGGACGAACAGGGAACCTTCTCAAATCTTGTCAGATCTTCACAGAAGCTGTAGTTGGATGAAGGGTGAGGGTCCAGCTTCTGTCCCTAGGGAGGTCTGCTAGGTTTTGGAAGTCTAAGGCTGTTACATTCCACTATTACACAGTTGCATCCATGTAAGTTGTCTGGATGTACCCTGTGTAGCCTTTCTCGTTAGTGCTACCTTGAAGAGGTAGCATGTAATGAGGACAGAGGATTTACCTGCATGTTTTCCTTCCTTCTGGTGCATTTGGGCTCCACAGCTGTCAGAGGTCAGGAGGGAGAGGGCAGTCGCTCTGGCAGAGCCTTGCCTGACTCTGCTGAGTGCCAGAGAGTGAAGGATGTTTTAGAGATAGTGCAGCACAAGCCTGGATACCCTAAGGGAGCACTGGTGCATTGAAAAACCTTTTCTCTACAGAAGGCTGAAATATTGGAAACAGAAAACATAGGCAATGATCCCCAGGCTCAAGAAATGATAGTAAGCATGCCAGGGTTTTAGTGATACTTTATATGTACATTTTCTTGATGCACTTCCAATGCAGTTTTTTAAAATATGTAAATGTATTTTCATCCTTAGTGCCTGGCCCTTATATCATGGATACACTGGGTAAAAGGCACTATAAGCCATATTAGAAAAAAATATGTAGTAAATGAAGTGCGCTTTAGAATGCCATATCTTATTTTTAATGCTAATTACAAAACATTTCATTATGACAGGTTGAACTGCATTTCATTAAATTACATGGAAAAGTTTGAGTAGAGAAGGTTTGGTTTGTTGATCTGTAAAATTCATTGTTGTATTTAAGCATTAATTGAGTGATATATTCAAGAGAGATATAATTGAGTTAAAGTTTAACACACTATTAGTTGAATTTTATCTATGTAATTTTAACTGGAATGTGTGCTTTCTTATATAAATATGTTTCTCACTTAACAGAGAAATATTTGAATCACTGTTTCTAAAAAAAAAATCAGGAACATTTTACTTTAAAAGTGTAGGGTTTTTTTCCAGATAGTATCTGTACACATAAAAGTTACCTTTAAATATAACTCTAAAGATTAATGTATATTTAGTTTTGAGGATTCCAAACCAAAGTAGTTGAAATTACTTTATGATTTTATTTGAGTGCGGAAATTATTTGGAATGCACTGTATCTATACAGTTTTACTCTAACATCACCTCCTGTTATTTAGGAGTAATATTTATCATTGTTAACTACAATCTAACAGAAACAATTTACAGTGATCATTGGAGTTTGGATAATTGTGATAGTACAGTTTTAATAAAGTCAACTTCAGCAAAGAATATATTAATATATCTTATTATATTAATAATATATATATTAATATATTATACTAATATATCTTATTAATGTATGTTCTACCATATTCCACACATAGGTGCCCATGTGAGAAGCAGCTGGAAGGAAAAACAGCACTTCCTCTTGTATTTTACTGATATTCATGGGGAAATGAATGTATTAAAATGGAACTGCAAGTATTTGATAGGTTGAAGGAAAAGAGGGAGCCTACGTGTTGATAGTGATTCCGCTTCATCCCATCTCATTCAAATGCTCTTAAAGCTCATTATGCCTGTTTTTAGTCCCTGAATTACAATTCAGCTGCTCTGAGGACTCAGTAATTGGCACCAACATAGTATTACCTTTCGAACAGTATTCATCTTTATGCACACCTTGCCATTATCGTGTTCATCTACGGAAACTTTCAATCAAACTTTGAGTCTCAGCATATTGGGTCTTAGGTTCAAATTTTGAATCTCCCTTTGTTCGCCTCTCGCTAAATCTTTAGTATGGCATCTTCCGTCCAAATCCCAGTGGGTGTTCTGTAGCAGTGCTGTCTCTCTTTGACCTAAATTATTTTCTCTGGTTTGCTGCCCCAGTGATGAAATTCTGCCCTTTTGCCTTCTGCATAGTCTATAGTGTTGGGAAAGGTTATATTTTGTCCCTTGTTATTATATCAACACTTTCCAGTTGGAGTCAAACTTTCAGTGACTTCTCTAAATGAGCATAAACATGGATTTTTTCTGCCACTCTCTGTGTGACATCATTAAGCATTCTCTGTGGAAACTGTTGATCAATATTTTACTCATTTACCATTTCACATCTTTTGTGAAATTTAGCAGTTAACAACAGCTCCGACATGGGTCAGCTAGTCCTGTGAGACAGGAGAGTATTTTTGTTAACTGATCTAGTTAGATTGAAACTGGTGTCTGTTTTTCAAACTCTGAAACACTTTAACATTCTGCTAGAAACTGGAGTGATTGTCATCCTCCTTTGCCAACACCTCTCACAGTCCATCCATTGAATATTGGACAATAGGTCAGTCCTGGAATAAGCCTGGGATACACGGGGTTAATTGTAAACACATTTCCCTGCAGCAGGGCTTATCAGAAACTTTAGCGCATCACCAATTGCCGAGAAGTGAATTTTGTATAAAGAGTTCCCGTAAATTGGTTGCCAAGGATTTGTTTTCATAGATCTCTAAGAATAGAAGACAAGGATTATGACATAAAGGGAAGACAGGTGGATATTTCTAAACTGTTTATGGCTATAGATAAAAGCCACAGCAAGTCCTCTGTATTTATATAACTGTACTGAAAATTTCAGAGATTATTTTGTGTGGGTTAAGGACTTCAGCTTCACGATTTTAAGATAAACTCAAAGATGACAGAGTATCAGGGGAGATCTAGTACCTCTAATTCATCACGTTCACCTGCTTGAAATATGACATTGATCTCAGGTTTTTAATTAGGGTCATGAAATAGCATAAGCAGGGATGGATTTTTACAAAGATGTTTGTTTTCTAGGCCCTAACATACTATATAGAATGCAAATTAAAAATCTCGACAATAGGGACTTCCCTGGTGGGCCAGTGGTTAAGAATCCGCCTTCCAATGCAGGGGCCATGGGTTCAATCCCTGGTTGAGCAACTAAGATCCCACATGTCGTGGGTCAACTAAGCCCTTGCACCGCAACTAGAGAGAAGCCCACGTGCCGCAATGGAAGGATCCCACGTGCTGCAGCTAAGACCCGACGCAGCCATAAATAAATAAATAAATAAATAAATATTTTTAAAAAGAAATGGGAGGAAGACTTATTTAGAAAAATCTTGACAATGGAACAAAATACTAACTTGATCTAGATTTGTTGAAATGTTGACTTTGAAAGGATTTTAGTTTTTTTCTGTTTTCAACTTGCGAGGGGGGAATTGGTGTGCAAAATATGCATATTGTAGAAAAGTAAGCAAATAGGATATGTTAACCATTTAGGTATAGGACATACAGAGAAACTAGAAGTAAAAAAAAAAATTCATGTGCCTTAATATTCAGGTTCAAGTTAATTTTATATCTCATTTCACATAACCATCCAAACCAGTTCTGCTCATTCTAGGTGACATATAGATCTAGGTAAACATAAAGATTTCACTTTTTCAATCTTTGGATAGAATTAGAAAAAAGTTAACTTTGGGAACAAATACGAGTTTTTTCCCAGAATTGTGATATTTACTGGTTGGAAGCATATGTGTTCCTAATGAACATTAATGCATGTTGACAAATCAAGATGTGAGTGTCAAGTCGTGGGTATATTTCTGTGATATTTTTAAATCCAAACTCCACACGTTGTTGGAGGCTGCTTGGAAGTGCCGGCTGGTGACGTCATTTTTGTTCCTGGAAATGTTGCATGATAATGTCATAGGCTTTGGCAGGAAAAAAGCTTTCATAAAGCACATGTCAAGGTGAGGAGATGGGGCTCATCCTTTTTCATTCCAGATTAAGAAAGTATTTAAAACCACCCTTAAAGAAATGAATTTTCAAACTAATTACACAATTATTTTAACTTCTGCGAAAATGTCAAGCTGTTTGAACAGTATCTTATTCATAGACATCATACTGCTTATCCAAGAAGCTCACTTATTAAGGTGGCTTCATAGGATCTCTACGTGGGGACATTCTGTTATCTTCTAGGAGTGCTTATATACCCTTGTATATAATTACAGTTGCTGTATGTGAAATTTTTTCTTTTTTTTACTTTTCCCTTAATTTAGTAATTCCCCACAAACCTTCAAAAAGGTCCATTTTATTGAAATTTTGTATTGTTATTCCAGATATTTGTGAGGCTGAAGGCAAGAGTACAGATGCAAATCCACATAGTATATATCTGATTATTTGTCTTGTAACCTGAGCTAACAGTTGTCCTATAAGGTATGTTCTAACCTCCGACCTAAACTTGGCACATCAAGGTAGTGCTGTTTAGGGTCCTTGGTCTCCCTCCCATTCTGCCTCTTCACTTGTCACCTTCATTTATTTCATCTGCACATACCACACACTTGCACTCACACGTGTGCACACATGTGCACAAATGCACATTCATGCACACATGCTTACATCAATAACATGAGTTGCAAATAATTTATCTGAGGTTCTCATTCATCTTTTGACTTTGCTCAAAGTGGTTTCTTTCCTATATGGAAATTATGGATTTTTAATATAGCTGGATTATCAGTATTCTTTCTTGCCTTTTCAGTATTTTGCTAGTCTTAAAAAGTCTTTTTTTATGTTTAGATTATTAATATCTCAAGTATCTCTCCAGTGTTGTATTTGTGGTTTTGTATTTGCAGGAATCATTTCTTCCATCTGGAGTTAATTTGCTATCAGGTGTGGGGTGTTGCTCCATGTAGCAGAAAAGGCATTACGTGTATACTTCCCCAAATTCATTTTGTGTCTAGTCACAGGGGCAAACAGCCACTTGCATTGTCTCTGTAGCTAGATCGGGCCATGAGATAGAGTTCTCCCAATGGGGAGTGGTTAGTGTGTTAGTGCTGATCTGCAAGGAATGAATACCTGTGCAGTTTTTTATTTTTTTGGCTGCATCAGGTCTTAGTTGCGGCACGCGGGATCTTAGTTGTGGGCGCGTGGGCTTCTCTCTAGTTGCGGCATGCGGGTTTTTTCTCTCTCTAGTTGAGGTGCGTGAGCTCAGTAGTTGTAGCACATGGGCTTAGTTGCCCTGTGACATGTGGGATCTTAGTTCCCTGACCAGGGATTGAACCCGTGTCCTCTGCATTGGGAAGGCAGATTCTTTACCACTGGACCACCAGGGAAGTCCCTATCCGTGCAGTTTTAAACCTTCCTGAGTATTTATGTAGACAGGTAAAACACATATGTTTTATTTCAATTAAATGTATTTATGTAACTAGTGATAAATTATTGACTATTGAATACTCAGTTATTAAATGAGGGATGTATATTGAAATAGTCTGTAGATTTTAAAAATATCCTACAATAATTACCTGCTGTTTCTGCTGTTGTCTTTCTTATAGTTATAAATGATCTTAATGAGATGGCTCCCATTCCATTCCATTATTACACTTGGGGTTATATAAGTGGAGGTTAGTGAAAAATAAGTTGGGAAATTATTATATTTGCATATAATTACTTTTTCACCAACCGGGTACATTCTCTTGGTGTACATGAGTTTTCCTCCTAGTTTGTAACCCCTTCATGTTTTTTTTCCAACAGATGCATATACAGCTGTTGATACACAGAAAAAAAACATAAAAAGGTCAAAATACTTACTTGGACCTTGGGCTACTGTCCGTTCCTCTGGTTTTGACCTGTGCCTTCCAGGTCAGATTTATTCAGATACCTGACTCTGGACACCTGAGTGACAGCTTTCAACTCTTGCAGCTTTGCCCCAATAAAATGAAGACCAACACAGATACAATTGTGGGCAGTTCTTTTAGTTCTTAGTTGTTACTACAACTTCCTTTATGTCATTCTATTACCAATTGACTGAGATCAGTCCACACTAATAAGTCACAAGAGACATCTTATGAAATAATCTGGGTATATTAACGACTTAATAAATAAACTTAAAAGCAACTAGAGTATCCCTCTTTTCAGGCATGCCTTCATTTTTCTAATGGAAGCTTTATTTGCAGGTTTATAATTGCAATGAGTTGGCTTTAATTAATAGAATAAATTTTAATGTAATTAATAAGCTGGATTCTTACTGGCACTCTCAGGTGATTATGTACTTTGAGTTGTAAAGAGGCAATTTGCATGTTATTAAAATAATCAGGAGGACTTTAACATTAGAAGTAAGGTAACATTTAATTTTAGCTCACTTAAATCATTTTGTTAGTTACAGCAAGATGAGTGCAGCTGATCATATGCTTTATTAAGAAGTTACGGCAGTGCAACCGTGACTTTTTCACTTGGACTCTGTGAGGGGAACCAGTGCACATCCTGGGCAGGATCATGTTTCTCTTCACTGTTTACACAGCTCTGAATTGAACTTCTCTTTGCACATTTGTCCTCTTTCCCAAGTTGTCCTCCAGAGTTCTTTGTTTTTAAAAATCACAATATGAACACGTACTGGTAGAAGACAGGCATGA
Organism: Delphinus delphis; assembly: GCF_949987515.2. Classification (NCBI taxonomy): domain Eukaryota; kingdom Metazoa; phylum Chordata; class Mammalia; order Artiodactyla; family Delphinidae; genus Delphinus; species Delphinus delphis. Next base: position 97,366,561 of record NC_082684.1, on the reverse strand, counting down.
ACTGCTGTGATCAAATGCCTTGCTCAGAGGCGGCCTTGAAAAACAAATGAGAAGCAGTTCTTGCAGCGAGCAGAGCTGTCAGTAGTATCTCTGGCCCCCATCTTTGTGTGTCGGGGGGGAATTCATCTGCAGGAAGAATGTATGTGGGCTCCAAGGCAGCCAGGCATTGTCTGGCTAGGTGGTCAGGGGTCTGGACAGATAAAATTTACAAGATTGAGGACAGTGAGTTCTGGAAGAAAAGCATGTAGATAGAACTGTGGGAATGAGCCCAAAACATTGGTGTTTTGTCATTGCATGAATCCCCACCCTGCAGGAAATGTGGATGGATGGTCCACATGGTGGGGGGGTCAGTCAGGCTCATTCATGGCCACCCCAAGGTGGTGCCTGGACCTGTGACGAAGTTGTCATGGCAACAGCAGTGGAGGCCATCTGTGGCCCAGCGGCATGGGTCCCCTTACCAAGGCACATTTGTGCTATGGCCTTTATTGAACTCTAACCTATCAGGAGCAGAGACCAACATTGAGAGCCCTCCTGTGATGGGTAGAATCCCACTGTGTGATCAACAAGCCACCTGATGGATATTGCTTACGTTGACTCCACTCCACCACGGCGGGGACAGTTATCTACCAGGGGTGTGAGTTTGCTTGATATGTCCACTGTGCCTTAAGCAGCACCACTGTCTGTGGGCTGTTAGAGTTATGATTATGACATTTATGATTATGGGGTTTGGCATAATGTCCCTTTTGACCAAGGGATGCATTTACAGCAGGAATTGAGCCACAGGTTCTACTGGCCCTACCATGTGCTACACCACCCAGGACCTCTCTGCCTAATAGAAGGTTGGAATGGCCTTTAAAGGTGCAGCCCTTGTAGGGTCTGAGCACTGTCTTTCAAGGTTTGGCATAACCTCTGGAATGCACAGGTCTGCAAACTTGGAGGGGAGGGGGCAGGAGTCTGTAGGATGGTCAGTCAGGTGCAGGCAGGGAATGGGACAGAAGAAGAAACAAAGTTTACATAGTCATGGGTCCTGAAGACAAGAAGTAGGAGGCACGGCTGCCACGCGGGGCCACACGAGGAAGCACGGGGCTGGTCCGGAGGTGGAAGACAGGAAGGAGGGGAGAGCCGCAGCCTTGGCCTTTCCTGAGGTTTTGGCAGGAAACGGAAGGCAAAGCAGGTGAACAGCTTAGGGCTGGCCAGCTTGAATAATTTGGGGGCTTTGGGCTATAGGCGTGGTCCCTGGTTGTCTGGCCCCTGGTCCTGGATGATGCAGGCAGAGGAGAAGTGCCACCCCGGGGTGCAGGGGCTGGGAGAGGAGGTCTGGCTCTGGGTTGGCTGGTCTGCGTTTCAAAGGCTCCTCCCACTGGGTGCTTTGCCATCTCTAAGAACTGGTTCATCCCAGGAGGGAAGTCTCCCCAGCCAGGAAGGTTCTTCAGGATGTCAAAGCATTTTTAAGGTGTGTTTTTACCAGCACGTAATATTTATTGTTCCATATTTTATGTAAAGTGCTGTATATAATTTTTACAAGGCATAAATAATAGTTACTAAGGCACATGTTTCACAAAATCATTTTGTAGTATTTGCTTATGTCAATTTAGTATATAAAAATGTAACTTTGCTAAAATCTGACCTTCAAAATGGATACAACACTAAAATTCTTGAGACTTTAAATAGATTAAAATATTCCCTTGGCTTATTCTGCATGATCGTCATGTGGAGACAACTGCTCCTACTGTGTCTGATTGAAGGAGTTGGTGAAGTCTTTCAGATGGTTCTGCTGCAAAGATCTGTGAACAATTAAGATGATTTTAGCCAGTTTATCCACAGAGTAATACCTTTCTAGAACTTATATATCAGGCATATTTTTAGAAGAGTAAGATAATTTTCAAAAATCAATTCCCAGCATGAAACAGCAGCCTGCAAGTATTTAAGTGCCATTTGTTACATGAATAGTAACTGTCTTAAAGTGGGCTGTAAAATAACAGAATTCTAGTTCACAAAATAAGAGATTTTATGAAGGAGTCATGGGCAAGTATCCCTACTGGTAAGAGGAGCACAGAAAGTTCTGAGACCCTGTGTTTGTTTAACAATTTAGCATCTGATTTATACTATCCTTCTGTTTTTAATTTTTTATTACAATATAGTTGATTTACAATATTAGCTTCAGGTGTACAAAATTTTTATAACTTATACTACACTTAAATTTATTAGAAACTAATGGCTATATTCCCTGTGTCATACAATATATCCTCGTTGCTTATCTTTTTTATACATAATAGTTTGTACCTATTAATCCCTTACCCCTATCTTGCCCCCTCCCTTTTCCTTTCCCCTGTAACCACTAGTGTAACCACTAGTGTGTTCTCTATATCTGAGACTGTTTCTGTTTTGTTATATTCATTCATTTGTTTTATTTTTTAGATCCCACATATAAGTGATTACATACAGTATTTGTTCTTCTCTTTCTGTCTCATTTCACTAAGCATAGTACCCTAAAGGTCCATCCGTGTTGTTGCAAAAGGCAAAATTTCATTCTTTTTTTGTATATATATGACACATCTTCTTTATCGATTCATCTGTTGATGGACGCTTTGGTTGCTTCCATGCCTTGGCTATAGTAAAAATGCTGCTATGAACACTGGGGTGTGGGGTGTATGTATGTTTTCAAATTAGTGTTTTTGTTTTCTTCAGATACATACCCAGGAGTGGAATTGCTGGGTCATAGGGTAGTTTTATTTTTAGTTTTTTGAGGAACTTATGTAAGGTTTTCCATCCTATTTTAATAGCACCTTCAATTTAAACTCAGGAGAACAGTAGCCTATGATTGGAGCATCTTTCTAGCAGTTGTTGAATTGGATTCAGTCTCCTCTGACTCCACCATTAAACGTCAGTTTCTGAGGGTTTGTTTCAGGCACTCAGCCCACTGCCCTCCCTCATGGACTGCCCCCTCCTGTCTGCCATCCACTGAGGGACCATAGTGAAAAGAGAAAGAAAGCCAAGTGTCTATTACACCACACTATTTAGAAAGCCTGATAAAATGTTTTATTGTAAAACGGAATAGAATTTACTACAACATGAAATCAGATTGCCTGTGGATTGTGGATTTTACAGTCATTTAGGGTACCCTCAGTAGGGGGAGCCCATCCATATGAAGTGAGGGTTTTCTGATGAAGAGGCTCACTCTAAACTCGTGTGTGAGTACCAGACCACATACTCTACTCAGAAGCTGTGGCTCAGCCTGTCTAATAGGCACCTTTCCTGCAGGCTACGTCCTACCTAGCTTCTCACCATCAGTTCCCAGGAAAATCCACCTCCTGTCTCAGATACTTACTTTAATATACATTCATATTAAATAATCCTTATTCAAAATCAACCAAGTTTTTTTTCTTTTTTCATTTTTTTCATGATCATGGGGTGTTCTAGGCACATGGTAAGTAACCCCTTTCTCCACCTAACATATTTAACTTCAAGGAAGAGTTCAGGGAATCTTTCCTAAGTGACCTCCTCCAGGGACCCACTGGCTGGCTCTCACCATGTGCCCCACCAGGATGTAGGGCCCCAGCAGCAGGCGAGTCTGTGTCACGCATCCCCTGGAGGGGCATCTGGCATGTGGCAGAGGCCCAGGTTGTGGAATCAGCAAGTGAGCACCCTTCCTGAGGCTCGTTGCCTCACGTACTATTACACATGGCAAGGGTTTGTTGTTATTTTCACACAGGGCTCTCCACCAGGGTTGTAGAGTTCCCTGAAGAGAGAAAGTCATTTTGTTCATCTATATATCCGCGGTCCCTATGATGAGTCTGACATTCTTCCCAAAGGATGGATCAGTTAATGAAAATTGAATTCAAGCCAGTTTTGGTGCAGGTTTATTTATGGATTCAGCAAGTGCTCATGGATTTATGAAGCTGATTGTACATTTGCTGTAGAGATGAAATTAGACTAGTAGAAAAATAAAAAACTCAAAAGCTAAGCTTTTGGCTGTTAAGAATTATTTCCTATGTTTGATATCCCTCTATAATGTTCTCGGCTAAGTGTTGGCCACCCTAGAAACCCCTGTAGGAGTCCAAGATATGGTGATCGTAGCCAGTGAACTGGTTCTGGTGCTTTCTGATGATAGACTTTCCTTTCCAATTTAGTCTAACAAGTCATTGCTGGAAATTCACCCAAGGTAGTGTCAGGACATTAGCAATGTGAATGTTACAAAAAGGAAAGACATATTTACTGGAAAGAAGGCCACCACCATGCCACAACAAAATAGTACCCCAGCTGGTGCCTAAAAATGTGATCCCGTTGTTTTAGCTGGGCATGATTAAGAGAGTTGCTTATCCCTCCTGACCTGGGCAGGATTTGTGCCCCGATGGCAGAGAGCTTGCTGCACCTCAGGCAGAAGAAGGATGCTGAGACTGAGAACATAGTAAATCCTGAACCCCAAGCAAGGATTCTGCAACAAAATTGAGTTGTTTCGTATTGAAATGATTTTTCCCTCATTATAGTAAACTGAGCACAATGGATAAAAGTGTAATTAAACAATTCAGTGATTCTTTCTAGAGCGCCTGCTATGCGTGACGCTCTGCAAACCGTGGATTGTAGTAAAACTTATAACCAAACATGCATTCCTGGACCTTTGCCTGTGAATTTGGGAACAGTTTGATCTGATAAGGCATGAAGGGATGGCAAAGAGCCCGCTCTAAACCACAGATCATGTAATTAGAGTGAAGCTTTTCTCTGGGCTGAAAAGTAATTATTGGCAGGTGCACATACCACAGGCAATGCCAAAATGCATAATGTTGAAGAATTATTATTTTTGTTATCACAACTTCCCTCGGTAATTCTAACTGTCAAGTTTTACTGATTGATTATACAAAAATAGATAATAATACAGACGTGTTGAATTGTGCCCCTGGATAATTGCATTGTCATATTAAACTATTGAAACACTGAGTTATTATTTGCAAGTCTTCACAGACACAGAAAGATAAGCCCATCATAGAACCTGAACTGAGGCAGGCTGTCATCCATACACGTTGAGTCACTTCGTGCTGGTGTAGGTGAGGCTGACTTTGTGTGTCCATAGATAGACACACTTCAGGGTGCCGACCAAGCAGGGCATGCACGTCTCTGAAACCTCACAGTCAAGTGCACTCTAGAACATGGAAAATATATCCGGACATAGAACATAAGGAAAACTGAAGATCATGTTTACATTAAAAAGTATTGTTTCGGGCTTCCCTGGTGGCGCAGTGGTTGAGAGTCCGCCTGCCGATGCAGGGGACACGGGTTCGTGCCCCGGTCTGGGAAGATCCCACATGCCGTGGAGCGGCTGGGCCGGTGAGTCATGGTCGCTGAGCCTGCGCGTCCAGAGCCTGTGCTCCGCAACGGGAGATGCCACAACAGTGAGAGGCCCGCCAAAAAAAAAAAAAAAAAGTATTGTTTCTATGCAAATTGCGTTTTATAGACTCCAAAGAGATTGAACTTCATTGAATTTGAACAGGCTCATTTAAAAAAATAACTTCCTTCATTTGTTCAAAATATTTATTAGAAATGATGTAAGCAGTGTGCCGTGCATGCAGAAATATTTTGTTGTGAACTGTCAAGATAGACTAGTGTATTTTTTCTTGCTTTTTAGTATTTTCTTACTGAAGACTCTCCAACTCTGTGTGTGTGTGTGTGGGGGGGGGGGTCTGTGGGTCTGTGTGTCTGTGTGACCCAGAATCCTGTGGTATAAATATTTAGACGTGAAATTGCCTACTAAACATTTCTGCACAGGCAGGAGCCTTCAGGAATGGAGGAAGGTTTCAGTCAACTATCTTGATATCTTGAGTTGTCTTCCATGCTTGGTGATGGGATTTCACCTGGAGAACAGGGCTGGAGCCAGAAGTCTTAGAAGGCTTTTGTCCTTGTGCACGGGACTATGAGGTAACGAATGTTGTACAGCAGGCTTCCAGAACTCACTCATCTGGCACAACTGAGACTGTGTCCCTTGAACATCAACTCCCCATTTCCCCCTCTGCCAGCCCCTGGAAACAATGATTCTACTCTCTGTTTCTATGGGTTTGACTATTTTATCTTGCTCGTTTAAGTGGAATCATGCAGGATTTACCTTCAGTAACTGGCTTGTTTATTTCACCGAGCATAATGTCCTCCACGTTTATCCATGTCCTCACATGTGGTAGAATTTCCTTCTTCCTTTAGAGGCTGATTAATAGTCCATTGTGTGAAAGGGGAGGGATAAATTAGGAGTTTGGGATTATCAGATACAAACTACTTATAAACAACAAGGTCCTACTGTATAGCACAGGGAACTGTATTCAGTATCTTGTAAAACTACAATGAAAAGAATCTGAGATATATATATATGGTTCTAGTGGCTATATATATATATATATATATATATATATATATATATAGCGAGCAAGAGAAAGAGAACTGAGTCACTTTGCTGTACACCAGAAACTAACACAACATTGTAAAACAACTATACTTCAGTAAAAAAGTAGTCCACTGTGTATGTTAACACATTTTCTTCGTCAGTTCATCCATCCATTAAGAATTTGGGTTGTTTTTGTATCTCAGCTATTGTGAATAATGCTGCAGTGAACAATGGGGTGCAGATATCTCTTTGAGATGCTTATTTCAATTCTTTAGATACGTGCCTGGAAGTAGGATTGCTGGATCATATGGTAGTTTATTTTTAATATTTGGGGAAATCTTCATACCATTTTCCATAGCAACTGTAGCATTTTATAGTCTGATAAACAGTGCGCAAGGGTTCCAATTACTTCACTTGGCTATCTTTGGGTTTTGTCCATGTTTCACTGTTAAATTGGTGTTTCTGGTAGGGACAAGGCCAGGGCTTCCTACTCTAGCATCCTGTGGATACCAGTCTCCCCTTCGTCTGTCTCCATTGTGATGGGTCTAGAGCTTCGCAGCCTGAATGCAGGGAAAGAACAAAGTATTGGGAGCCTTACTCTGGGTATTTCCTTAAATGATCTGACTGAGATATGTTTTACTGCTATAACTTATGTTTTCCAGATTACTTGGATTATATAAAAATATATTTGTCCGCCAGTCTAAATATTATTATTTGTTCTTGAAACAAAAGCAAGCAAATGATATGTCTAAATGCTTCAGAAGTTGTTTCTTTTTAAATTGGCCCATCTTGAATAACATATGTGTGTATAATCTTTATTAAGCGAGATCTAGGAAGTAACATTTTTATGGTGCCTTCGCATATTGGTGTTTTCCAAATAGGAAAAATTTATGTTGTCATAATATATTTCTTTTGGATTGGGAGATATTTCTCCTTAGAAAATACATGATCAGCACTCTGTTTACTTTAGACTAGAAGCCAAATAAATGTTTTGAATGAATACGTGAGTGGTAGAAAAATCAATGATTATTATTTAAGTGTCTGGTACAAAAATTTACAAACACATATACATATAAACAATAGTAAGGTGTAGGAAAATTCCTAAGTATGCATTTGATATCAAAATCTCTAATGAGGAATATGGCTTTGTAAAATCAAATATATGGAAATATAGTTTAAAAATTATAAATCAAAAATTGTTTCTTGATATGCCCTGGGAAGACTATAAACTCATCTTCTTTAGCTTTAATTTATTTAATTTCTTAATTAGTGTTAATTTCCTTTAAAACAACTTATTTATAGTATAATAATGGTTGACTCACACACTTCTACCCCCTGGCTGCCAAAAATCCTTTGAAGTATCAAAAATCTTACTTTTAAAGGCATAAAATGTCAACCACACTGGTAATAAAGTATGGGGCTTCCCTGGTGGCGCAGTGGTTTAGAGTCCGCCTGCTGATGCAGGGGACACAGGTTCGTGCCCCGGTCCGGGAAGATCCCACATGCCGCGGAGTGGCTGCGCCCGTGAGCCATGGCCGCTGAGCCTGCGCGTCCGGAGCCTGTGCTCCGCAACGGGAGAGGCCACAACAGTGAGAGGCCCGCGTACCGCAAAAAAAAAAAAAAAAAGCAAAAAAAAAGAAAAGAAAAGAAAGTATGACATTAGCAGGTCTTATACTTCACTTATGTACAAAAACTACACAATTATATATGTTTATATATAAGTGTGAATGCATCGAAAAGTTAAGTTAAAAAAACCACATCAAACAGTTAACAGTGGTTACTTCTAGAGAATGGGGTGTGGGGTTGTGGGGTGAAGAACAATTTTCACATTATTTTCTCTGTTTTGATTCGTTTGATTTTTTCCCCAGTGAGACTATATGAACAGATACTTTTGTAATTTAGAAAAACAAAGACACATATATTTGAAACCTTTCTTTGGTATAGACACATTCCTTTAGGACTGCTTCTATCACATGTAAAATGTATGGTTGTAATGCATAAGGCTTCAGGAGAAAAGGTAGATAGTAATTTAATGCCCAGGTGTCTCTGTTCACCACATCCAGCTTCTTTACCCCATTACCACTAGAAGTCATCCATTTCCTCCTGCATGGAGGGGCTACGTAAGTTTCAGATGTTTCCAACTTTGCCTGTGTTTGTGTATTAAGGTATAATTTAATATTATAAAAGTCAAGATTAGCAAAATATGAATTATTCACAAATGGTGGGAAAAGATTTGAGATGTTTTAAAATAAAACAATACAGGCTGTAGGATGGCTTATCACTATGGCTCTGCAGCCAGGCTGAGCAATGACCCAACAGGTGGAGTCGAAGTCCAGTTGGGTCGTCCACAGTGGACCCATTCCAGAGCCACCATTCTTGGTCCTCTCCTCTTTATCATTTTACAGATATTTAATTGAAGGATAGAGGTCCTTATTGTTTAACCTGTGGATGAGGTTATATTTAAAGAACTAGTAAGCATACTGATGGCAGAATAAGTGTTCAAAAAGGTTTTGCCAGTCTAGTTCAATGAGCTTAATGCAATTTTAGTTTAATATTTTATAGAAATAATACACTATAACATTAGATATTTAAAAATATTAAAATGTGATGGTATAACCAAAGAGTTCAGAGAAGATCTTTAAGGATGGTAGGAGACTTTAAGACATCCCATGCACACAAACATCACACCAAGAATTGAAAAATCTGTGGATTATTTTGCTTGCGTAAGAGAAGGTGTTGAGTTCTATGACAGCTATCTCATATAGACTGTGTCATAAACTAGCAATAGATTTTATTTCACATCTTTCCACAGGGGGAGGGTAATTTATAGTCAGCATGTACAAGCTTATATGAAGCAAAGCTTTTTAATACGTACAGTCTATAAATGAGACATGACCCCTTGGTCAACTTAGCAGGGATGCATGCTCTTTATAGATAGGATTTAAACACTTAGTCATCACTCTTAAGGTCCCTTTCAATCATGAGAGAATCTACCTTCACCAGTCAGTGATATAAACACATACAGAGGGAACCTCACCCTATGGCTAATGATTTCAATTTGGGTCACCAAACAGCATGCATTACCACCCTTCTAAGAGTAGTTCAATGGCACATACTCTGTGTCAAGCACATGATGCCTTTGGACACATATAAAGATGTCCTTTGTCCATTTGTAGGATTTCATTCATGTATCTTTGGAAAAATAAAGTGCATTATTCACCAAATTCCACTTCCTGAAAGCTCATAGTTCCAAACCTAGAAATGAAATGAAACCAAATGCTTCAGTATTATCTTCTTCATCCTTAATTTTAAGTTACATCAAATGGGGAAAAAAAAGAGCCTTTAGGATCATACATGTAAATTACATTTATCTCACATGGCAGTGAAATCATCAGTCAAATCTCTGAGTACTTCATTCCAAAAGCAAGAAAAATCTTCATTGAGTTCCATTGTGCCTCTGATGTGAAACAAAGAATTAAAATTCTAAGGCTTTGGGATAAAACTACAAATAGTGTCAAAACACAACAAAATATTGTCAGAGCAAACCTATGGAGACAGTATTAAGATGTCAAAATTAAAATGATGTCATTGTAAATTACAGCAGAACTTTTTAAAAATGAAGCATGAAGCCCTCTATATGAGTGTACACTGCCACTCATTTCAAACTAATTGTTCATGCCAGATGTGTAGGAGGGATGATAAATGTTCCTAAGCTCAGAGAATATACATTCCAAAAATAGTTAGGGCATTCTTAAAAGTGAGCTACAAAATTTCTGTCAGTTTTGATAGTTACTTGAAATCCACTTTATTCTTCAGTATTATGTATCCCTGTTTTCTCTTAGTCTAGATACATGTGCTACATATACAGATAACTAAAAATTATAAATATACCTACATTTATATTCTTAGATCCTTGCACACGGCCAGGAAGATAGTAGGAAATCAATAATGGGTTGTATAGTAAGTGAACAAATAAATAAACAAGTACAGTGGAATTATTTTATGACCTTAGAGATAAAAAGAATGTGAGAATTTAATTATTATTAAAGGGAAATGTTTACTAATGGGAAATTTAGTAAATCTTGTCCAATTTTTTACCTTATTTTGTCATCATGCACATTTCAACCATCTTCTAACTCATCCTCCTTAATTATTATCTGCTCAGTGTTTAAATGTATCTTCCACAGAAAAAGTATATATGTGATATTCTTTCAGAAACTTTATATTTGATGATATTTATATCATGCCTTACAACAGAATTTTGTGAATTGGTGATGTACAAATGCTGATGATCCTAATAATTAGATGAATAATTTTACTTTGATTAATAATATATTTAAAGAAAATGATTTTCTGGTATTGAAATTTTTTTAACTCATGGCTCTCAAAACTAAGTTGTAGAAATATTTCATACTCTGACATACCTGGTCATTGCCTCAGTTGTTATTCCCATATAGTATACATTGCAATTATAATATCTGTGAGGATTGTACATTCTTCATCACTGAATACACATACATACACACATATAATTATTATCAACATCTATATGTTATAGCATATTAATATAAATATAATATTTATTATATTTATAATATAAATATATATTTATATTATAAATATATTTAAATATAATGTATATAATATAATAAATATATAATATATTAAGTATTAATATTCTTTAGTTATATAATAGTTATATATATCTTGCATATATCTTGTATCTTGCATTAGTGTGGTACATTTGTTACAATTGATGAACTGATATCAATACACTATTGTTAACTAAAGTCCATGGTTTATACCAGGGTCACTCTTTGTGTTATACATTCCCTGGGTTTAGACAAATGCATAATGTCATGTGTCCACCTTTGCAGTTTCATACTGAGTAGTTTTGCTGCCCCAAACATTCCTGTGCTTACCATTCACCCCTAGTTTCTAATCTTTAGGCCCAGCATTGAAATTACACATACAGTTCTCACCAAGCTCATGAACCAGATTAGATTCTAGTGAGAGAAGTAGCCACCACCTATTGATGGGTGAAGTGGCAGAGAATTTGGGGTCATCTTAGTTCATCACAATTTGTCTTCTTTCCACAAGCGTCCTCCGCCATTGTACCTTCAAGTTGAGTGCCAAGGTTGGGGACCTCATGCCTGATGGTGTCTGCGTGTGGGCAGAGCCCCTGCAGCAGCCTCCTCAGGTCCTGGGGTGCAGAGACCTGTGAAGGAAGCAAGCAGCTGTCTGCCACTCGTGTACCCAGCCCCCACTGGGGAGACAGCCAGAGTCCCGAGGAGTCCCAGCTGAGCCTGAGCTGCCAATCCACCTGCTCTTCCCCAGAGGAATCTCCTGAGAATCCCTGAGAGCAGAGCTGTTCAGCTTTTGATTCTGTTATCTGAGGCCTTGTTCCCATCGCTTGCTAATCCCAAGCCAGAGTCACACAGGGAAAGGGAATCTAGGAAACAGGTTGACCTAGTACAAAATTAAAACTGTGCATGCTCAGTTGACTACAGTCTAGAGTAGAAGTTCATCCTGAGGAAATAATGAGAGATACACAGAGATGTATTCAAGACCAATCATATTATAATTATTTACTACAGAACAAAACTAGAAGCAGTCTTTTGTCCAAGTACTGCAGATAGACTAAATTTTGGTAGTTTCAAATTGTAAGATGGAAGAATATAGCTTATTTTTGATAAAGTGTAAATATTACCATACATATAAATAAAGGTGAAATGATGTACATCAAACAATGATCTGAGCAGAAGAATAATAAATCTAAATTATTTTTTTCTATCTTTATTTCCTTTTTTCATTATGACTATTTATTACTTTCAAACTAGAAAATTTTGAAAGACTAATCAAAAGAATGAATTCATGATAAAAGCATCTACATACAGTTATAATGCTCATTATTTGAAATCTCTTATAATGTTAATTTAACAAAACTTGACATCTCACCTTTGTTGGTATTTACTCAAAAATGGTGTGAATAAAAAGAAAGGCACGAATATTCAATTTTTACTATTTACCACAGTGTCTAGATGCAGAGAAGTACATTCCAGAGTCAGAATGTGAGCACCATGTATATCTTTATAGGGTTGATGGTTGTTAGAAAACCCATATAAACTTTATTTGGAATCATGCCATTTATCAAGGACAAATCCATACACGTCAGTGTATCAGTCTGAAGAAAGCATAAATGGCACACATGTTTAAGCTGGATAAAGTAGATTATAAATAAAGTAAATTTGCACTTGACTAATTTTGCAAGAATCAAGCACAGTACCAATCACAAAGGGAACTTTACTGATAAGGTAGAGAGTTGGTTTACTTATTGTTTCAAAGGACAACGTGGAAAAATTTAGACAGGTGTGTACAGCTTTGTAGAAAGATAAGAAGAACATTTAAAATACACACTTTTAAAAAATAAACTGAACTCATAGAAACAGAGAATAGATTGGTGGTTGCCAGAGGTGGGGGGTTGAGGTGGGTGGGCAAAATGGGTGAAGATGGAAGTATGTATGTACAGCAAGGTGACTGTGGTTAACAACACTGTGACGTGTATTTGAAAGTTGTTAAGAGAGTAGATCTTAAAAGTTCTCAGGGGCTTCCCTGGTGGCACAGTGGTTGAGAGTCCGCCTGCCGATGCAGGGGACACGGGTTCGCGCCCCAGTCCGGGAAGATCCCACATGCCGCGGAGCAGCTGGGCCCATGAGCCATGGCCGCTGAGCCTGCGCGTCCGGAGCCTGTGCTCCGCAACGGGAGAGGCCACAACAGTGAGAGGCCCGCGTACCGCAAAAACAAAAAAACAAACAAAGAAAAAAGTTCTCAGCACAAGAAAATTAATTTGTAACTATGTGCGGTGATGGATGTTAACTAAACTTATTGTGGTGATCATTTCACAATATGTACATGCATCAAATCATGATGCTGCATGCCTAAAACTAACAATGTTATGTGACAGTTATAAAAAAAAAAACAAAATACACACTTTTTTTCTTTTTCAGTTGTGTATTTTTAATTGAGGTATAATTCACATGTAACATTGTATTAGTTTCAGGTACACAATGTAATGATTCAATATTTGTACATATTGCAAAAAGATCACAATAAGTTGCCTTAACATCTGTCACCATACATAGTTATAATTTTTTTTCTTGTGATAATACTTTTAAAATTTACTTTAGCAATTTTAAATGTACAGTACATACAGTGGTATTAACTATAGTCATTGTGCTGTACATTACATCTCAATGACTTACTTATTTTATAACTGGAAATTTGTACCTTTTGACCCCCTTCACCCATTTTGTCCACCCCCACCTCAGTACACACTTATAATTACTAGCTGAAAAAGCCGATCAGACAAGAGCACTGGCAGCCTGATCTTGTACTAAAAGTACAAAACAAAAAGCTGTGGAAATGAGCATCTGCAGCAGTAATTCCATTTTAGTCCATTTGCTTAATGCATTTTTGTTATTAAGACAACAGATTTTAGATAGATTTAAATGCAGTATCATTACATAACATGGCAAAGCATGCTGTGCAAATGATGGAAACTACAGTCTTGTAAGCTACACTTTGTAAGACATAACCAAAGTTAGAAAAATAAGACAAAAAAAATCAAAGTTACTAATGAAAAGTGCATTTTAGATTCTGAAAAACACAACTGTTATCAAGTGTATTGCTTTTCTAACAGAACAGTGTATTCTGATTTTGAGTAAATACAAGTGTTTCGTTCATTGCTTAAAAATAGGTAGATCTGCTGAAGCTTTCTACATTACCTTTCCTTTTTTAAAAATAATAGACTTTATTTTTTAGAGAAGTTTTAGGTTCACAGAAAATTTGAACACAAAGTATAGATAGTTCCCACATACCCATTCCTCACATATCATGCAGCTGCTACACATCAGAGTGATGTTTTGCTACAGTTATTGAACCTACATTGATGCATCATCATCACTCAGAATCCATAGTTTACATTAGGATCCACTAATTGTACATTCTGTGGGTTTGGACGAATGTATAATGACATGTATCATACAGATAAGTTTCACTGCCCTAAAAATCCTCTGCGCTCCACCTATTTATCCCTTCCTCCCCCAATCTCTGGCAACCACTGATATTTTTACTGTCTCTATAGTTGTGCCTTTTCCAGATGTCATAGAGTTGGAATCATACAGTACGCAACCTTTTCAGATTGGTTTCTTTTACTTAGTAATATGCATTTAAGATTCCTCCATGTCTTTTTATGGCTTGATAGCTCATTTGTTTTAGCTCCAAATAATTCTTCATTGTCTGGTTGTAACACAATGTATTTAACCATTCACCTACTGAAGGACATTTTGGTCTCTTACAAATTTGACAATTATGAATAAAGCTGCAATGGCAAGTTTTTGTGTGGACATAAGGTTTAAACTCTTTGGGTAAATATCAAGGAGTTGACATATGATGTTGCTGGATCATATGGTAAGACTTCTCAAAGAGGTAGCTTTTGGTTTCATTAATTTTCTCAATTGATTTCCTGTTTTCAGTTTTATTGATTTGTGCTCTGATTTTTTTAATTTCTGTTTATTTTGGTTTTAATTTCATTTTCCATTTTTAGTTTCTTAATATAAAATTTTAGATTGTTGATTATAGATTTTTCTCTTTTCTAATTATGCAGTCAGTGCTATTAATTTCCCTCTAAGCACTGCTTTTGCTGCATCCCACATATTTTCATAGGTTATGTTTTAATTTTTTAGTTCAAAATATTTCATTTAGTTTAATTTTCTCTTGAGATTTCTTCTTTTATCCATGTGTTATTTAGAATTGTATTGTTTAAGCTCCAAGTATTGGGATTTTTAAACTACTTTCTGCAGTAGATTTCCTATTTAATCCATTGGTATCTGAAAGCATACATCATCATACAATGTATTATTTTTTTTAATTTGTTAAAATGTGTTTTATGAACCAGAACATGATCTATCATAGTAAAAGTTAAATATAAGCTTGAGAAAAATGTGTGCTCTGCTATTGTTGGATGAAATACTCTATAGATGTTAGTTATATCTAGTTCATTGATCATGCTGTTCAGCTCAACTGTGTCCTTACTGACCTTCTGACCTCTGAATTGATCTTTCCATTACTGATAGAGGGGTGTTAAAATCTCCAGCTGTGATAATGGATGCATCTGTCTAGCCTTGCAGTTCTATTAGTTTTTGCCTCATGTATTTTAATGCTCTGTTTTAGGCACATACACGTTAAAGATTGTTATGTTGTCTTGGAGAATTGACTCTTCATCATTATGTAATGCCTGTCTTTACCCTGCTAATTTTTTTTTTTTACTTTGATGTCTGCTCTGTCACAAATTAATATAACTTTCTTTAGATTAGTGTTATCGTGGAGTGTTTTTCTTCATCCACTTAACTTTTAATCTATATGTGTCAATTTAAAGTAGTTTCTTGTAAACAACATACAGTTGGGTCATATTTTTCGATCCTCTCCAACAGACTCTGTATTTTAGTTGGTGTATTTAGACCATTGATGTTTAAAGTAATTATTTACATAGTTTAGGTAATATCTACCATATTTGTTAGTTTTTATTTGCTGCCCTTGTTCTTTCTTTTATTGTCTTCCACTTGTTTTCTGCCTTCTTTGATTTTAATTCAGCATTTTATATGATTCCATTTGCTCCTCATTCATAATGATCAATTATATTTTTATTTTTATTAATGATTGCACTAGGATTTACATATACATTTACAACTAATCCAAGTCCACTTTCAAATAACAATGTATTGCTTCATGAATAGTGCAAGTACTTTATAACAAAGTATTTCTGATTCCTCCCTCCCATCCCTTCTACCATTGCTGTCCTTCATTTCACTTATCCATAAGCTATAATCATCAAATACATTATTATTATTATTTTGAACACAATAGTAAGAAAAAAATATTTTATTTTAACTTCATTTAGTCCTTCTCTAACCCTCTTTCTTTATTAATATATATCTTCTAGTTTTGTGATGATGGTGCTGATGACAATGATGGTGATGGTGGTGATGGTGGTGGTAGTAATGATGGTGATAAATCATAGTCTTGTGCATGAGTATGTGCATTATTCTCTTGATTTAAAGTAGATCCAGATTGTAGAACTGAAGACAAAGGTAGAGACTATAAGGAAGAAGGAATGTGTACCGTAAACTACACAGCAGGAGATATAGAAGGATAATTTGACAATTTTCATTTTTGCTTCACCTTATGGTTTGGTGTCTAGGAGACTTGACCACTGTAGTAGATTTGCTGGGAAAATAACTCAGTTTAGGATAAAATTATCTCCTATACTATAAAATTACTTATTATTTGTAGGATGCTTTTCCATATTGTTATATTCAGAAATTAACTTCAAGCAAACTCACGTATTTTATGAAACTCAGAATGATATCGTGGATTTTAATATTTCCTAAGAAAAAAGTATGCCTTTTCTGAGAGGAGGGAGAAAGAAGTGAATCTGTGAGCTTAGTCACATACATTTTGTGGGAAGAACTATATGGCTTCAGGTGCATCGGCTTTCTATGGGTTGTGGCTTGCTTCTTCAAAGGCTAAAACACCTTGATCATTAATATGCTGCCTGTGCTTCATGCTTGACTTTTACATTACTGCTCTAGCTATTACCATGCATGCATTATTTATGCTGTTGGCTATCATGGAAAAACGGCAAGCAATTTACTTGTCAAAACACATTAGAATGCATGACTTTAAATCAGAGTCGCATGGGTTGGTAAAAAGCTGTAATAAATGCACTTTGGCTAATATGTTAGTGCCATGCAGTTTGAGGCCACTGTATTGACTGAGAAACCAATAACCATCTCTAGAACTCTTCTAGTAGAATAGTACTTCAAATTATTCACGCTTTTAATTGCTTCATAGTAAACTCTGTTATTATAATTTTTCTTTCCATAGATGAGTTTTAACATTAGAATAGCACGTGAGTGCAAATTAAATTCTTAATGATAGAAGTACTGGAGTTAATTGTATTATTTATTTAGGCTCCAAACAGGATCTGAAATGCTTAAATAATAGAATTATGTCATACAGCCATGTGTTTCCCTTGCTTTTCTTGTCAGTTAACCATTTCCAGTATTACTTGATGCTCTCATTACTACACAGAAGTCCGCTTTTGTACCACAGCAAATGTTTAGGTAAATGCCAGACACCTTGCTAGCTCTCCAAGTGTTGGTAAGGCCAGCCTCAGACTTCATGACACTTGTAAGATGACCACCCTATCCAAGTGTGTTGGAAGAGGTCCCATCAGAGCAATGGTTCAGGAACTTTATTTTTTCTTAAAAATCATTCTATGACTAGTGAGTTGTGGGCGTGGCAGGGATTTTGAGGAGGTCAGCATTATTGGAGGATGTTATCTTGTGCAGGGAAATAATCAAGTCTATGCTCAGCATAACCTTCACCTGTCTGCTCATTATCCAGTACTGTCCAACATCTTCAGAATCTAATAGGAGTCCAGTGAATTTGATTCCATGAGTGAATGCAGTTGAAGAAGACAGAGGTAGGCCCCAAAGGGGTCAACTATCATTTGAAATTAGTATCAGAGAAGAGACACCCTGAGTCCTTTATACCAATATTTGCTTCCATTCACATTTTTCCCATGGATTCACAGGCTGGGGATGTTACCTCGTCAAAGTCCTTCTTACTAGAAAAAGTGAGTATCGTGAAGTCCAGAGGAGTTAAATCACCCAACCCAACATTCTCAAGATATCAGGACCCAGGCAAGATACAAGAACCATCTGTCTAGTGTTCTGATTTCAAAAATAACCTATAAGTCTTACAAGGCAAAGGGTTAGGAAAATATCTTTAGGACGTCATGATGCGGGGCGGGGGGGGGGGGGGCGTTCTTCTGGCATTGCTCTTCCAGGTTGTTGTGATCTACCAAGATGGACTTGCAGGGCAAGGAGTAGCCAAGAGGATTGGGACTTTGAGGAACTGAGATGCAGCCAGCAGCAGGTCTGAGCCTCTAAACAACAGACCTTGGCATTGATCTGCGAAGCCAGAGCACCTGGCAATCAGACCTTCTAGAAACCTGTGAAATTTAACCAAGGAGATGAGAGATCTGTAAACTGAAAACTAGAATATGTTGATGAAAGAAATTGAAGAAGATACAAATAAGTGGAAAGATGTATCATGTTCATGTATTAGAATTAATATTGTTAAAATGTCCATCTACCCAAAGTAATTTACAGATTCTATGCAATCTCTATTAAAAGTTCAATGGCATTTTTTTTACAGGAAGAGAAAAAGAATCCTAAAATTTTTAAGGAACCACAAAAGATCCCAAATAGCCAAAGCAGTCTTGAGAAAGAAGAACAAAGCTGGAGGCCTTACACTTCCTGATTTCAAACTATATACAAGCTATAGTAATCAAATACCAGTATAGTCTTGGCTTAAAAACAGACACATAGATCAATGAAACAGAACAAAGAGCCCAGAAATAAACCCATACATATATGGTTAATTATTTTATGACAAAGGAGCCAAGATTACACAGTGGGGGACAGTGTCTTCAATAAATGGTACTGGGAAAACTAGACAGCCACATGCAGATTAATGAAACTGGACCCTTATCTTACATCATATAAAAAATCAACTCAAAATGGATTAAAGACTTGAAGGTAAGACTTGAAAACAAAATTCCTACAAGAAAACACAAGGTATAAGCTCCTTGTAATTAGTCTTGGCAAAAAATTTAAAAAATTGACCCCAAAGGCAGAGAAACACAAGCAAATATAATCAAGTGGGGCTATTTCTGCACAGCAAAGGAAACCATCAACAAAAAGCAAAAGCAACCTACCAAATGGAAGAAAATAACTGCAAACCACATATTTGATATGGAGTTATAATCCAAAATATACAAAGAACTTGAAGAGATATCTGCACCTTATGTTCATTGCAGCATAATTCACAATAGTCAAGGTGTGGGAACAACCTAAGTGTCCATCAGCAAATAAATATGCAGTATATATGTACAATGGAATATTCAACCATAAAAAGAAGGAAATTCTGACATTTATGACAACATGGGTGGACCTTGAGGGCATTATGCTAGGTGAAATAAGTAAGGCAGAGAAGGATAAATACTGCATGGTATCACTTATGTATGAAATCTAAAAAAAAAGAAAAAGTCTAACTGAAAGAAACAGAGAGTAGAAAAGTGGTTGCTAGAGGCTGGGGAATGGGGCAAATAGGGAAAGATTGGTAAAAGGGTACACAGTTTCAGTTATAAGGTGATTAAGATCTGAGGATCTAATCTAAAACAGGATGAATATATCTATCTTTATATTTGTCTATAGTTGATAACACTGTATTATATAATTAAAATTTGCTTAGAAAGTAGAACTTAAATTTTCTCACACACACAAAGAAAGGTAAATGTGTGAGGTGACGGATGTGTTCATTAACTCAATCAGGGGAATTCCTTCACAATGTGTAGGCATAGCAAATCACCACCATGTATACTTTAAATATCTTACAATTTTAGTTGTTCATTTTACCTAAATAAAGTTTAAGAAAGGCACATAGGATAAAATAGGAGGAACCCACATAGCTGCCCTTTTGGGTCTATGAAGTGAGAATTCAGCTATCTTTACATTTTATTCCTTTAGAGAAATTTTGAAAATTTAGCTACTTAAATTACACAAATAGTTTTATAAGTTGTAAGATATTTAGAAAATACCAAAAAATGGAAAATGAAAAAAATACCCTTATAAGAGCAAGTATATCTCTTATAGAATACATGTTAAACCTAGATTTTATAACACTAATTTGACATTTGGGAAAAAAACACTAGGATTGGGAATGAGCAAATTCAATATAATAGAATATCCATTACCACAGTATCTTTAGGGGTGTACTCTAAGTTGTAATAATTATTATTAATGGCAAAGGCCAAAGGCAACTGCAGATTCACTAATGCATAAATATTCCTATAACACATATTATTTCGTATAAATTCTAAATTGGGTAAATCTTAAGGCATTTATTTTCATTGTAGAGTTATGTTACTTTGACAAAAAAGATACTGCCTATGCTGAGTCTTAACTCTCACGTTTAAGAGTTTCGGGTTTATCTTCCATGCAATGATTTTTGAAAGTCAAAATAAGAGAAATCATCATAAGCATTTTATTTATAGATTCAAAAGTCCACTGCTGCATAAAGGAAGGAAAATTAAAGCTTGAAATTAATACATATCATAAGGCTTGATTTGGCTCACATAAATTTGCTTATAATATTAATCTATTTTTTGGAAAAAAATCACAGAAAAATGCTTTCTGCAAATGTATGGTTAGCATATGCATAATTTATATGTTTAAAAGTCATGAATTTGTGCTTGAGAGTCCGCCTGCCGATGCAGGGGACACGGGTTCGTGCCCCGATCTGGGAAGATCCCACATGCCGCGGAGCGGCTGGGCCCGTGAGCCATGGCCGCTGAGCCTGCATGTCCAGAGCCTATGCTCCGCAACGGGAGAGATCACAACAGTGAGAGGCCCGCGTACCGCAAAAAAAAAAAAAAGTCATGCATTTAAATCATTTGTTACTTAGGCAAATGCATAGGCTAAATATTTGCATGTATTTTCAGGACGCATGCAAAATTATTATAATTATTATTACTGAGTGAAAAGAGATATTCATTGAGCGTCAACAGTATGCTAAGTTCTTTGAAGTTCCATCAGGTTTATTTTCTTATTTAATCTTACTCAAAACCCATCAGCATTCCTCACCATACTGCCTGTTTCATTGTTACTAAATTCATACCACTAACATTTTATAGCACTTTAGAGTGGGAATGGATTGCTTTGGAACCTAAGTGCTTATTCAGGTAGAATTCAGGAATGGGTTGAACCCTGACAAACTTGGGGAGGAAGGGCACTTAAATGGGAAACGTTACCTGATTCACACTGTGAGTCCTTTCCTTGTCACAAATGGAAATGCTTGCAATTGATGAGGACCCATAAAACTGGAGAACAATGACATGGAATGGGGGAAAGGAAGGGGTGTTACCTACAAAAGGAGTGAAATGAAAGGATTTACAAGGAGGTTTTGCTGAGAATGAGAAAAGAGGCAGTTTTGACTCAAAAGCTGCTGAGGGAGCCGGAAAACCAAGACCGTTAGACTCACAGAAATGAACTCCATGTGGCTGAGCTGGGGTGGTGTCTTGAGAACTCAGAGGATGCTAGACGTCCAGGGTAGGAGAGGAAGGGGAAAACATGTAAGTAAAAGTCATACAAGATAAATGATGTCCACTCTGAATATATGCCTGTGAGCCCTTGCTTAACATCCTATTAGATACAGAAAAGAATTCAGATAAGCATGTAACACGGCCTCCTTATCAAAGTTGAGACAAATGTAAGGCACCTGGAATAATTCGGGAATGATAGGAGACCACCTGATCAATAATAGCAAAAGCAGTCTCAGTTAGAGCAGTGGGCAGGCTCGGTTATGGAGATGAAGCAATTACACAAAAAGGGAGAAGCCACCGGGGTCTTGGATCAACCTCAGGAGAAGTGAATAGATGAAGGCTGATGTGGTGTGGGCTGGGTCAAGCCTGGCTGAGCAAAGGTCAGTGGCCAGAAAATAGGTGGATCAATATTGAATGGGTGGGCACTGATTCCCACCTATGAGGAGTAGAAAATGAGGGCATGTGATGGGGTGACATGGGTGAGAGGCAGGACCAGGGCCAGAGACCTGGGCTCTGGACCTACAAGGGCCTGTGCTCACCTGCAAGCTCTGGGTCCCAGGGAAGCTGTGCACTAGAGCAAAATTATTGCCAGGTCTTCCTTCCATATCTGAGCGGAGAGGTTACCATCCTAGGTGTTTGCTGATAGGGTTGGTGTTAAGTGTTCTCACCACACACACACACACACACACACACACACACACACACGCACGCACACACACACACACACAAAAGTAACCAAGTGAAATGATGGACATGTTACCTTCTTTGTAGTGATTATTTCACAATGTGTGTGTGTGTGTGTGTGTGTGTGTGTGTGTGAACTCATCAAATACTATACCTTAAATACATACAATTTTTAGTTGTCAATTGTACCTCAATATAAAAACATCAGGAATAATTGGGGTGGGTACCTCTTCCGTGTTCCACTCCCAAGCTAACACCCATCCTTCTCAAACTCTTCCAAAAACTTGTGGATGAAGGAACACTCCCAAACTCATTCTATGAGGCCACCATCACCCTGATACCAAAACCAGACAAAGATACTACAAAAAAAGGAAATTACAGACCAATATCACTGATGAATATAGATGCAAAAATCCTCAACAAAATACTAGCAAAGACAATCCAACAACACATTAAAAGGATCATACACCATGATCAGTTGGGATTTATCCCTGGGATGCAAGGATTCTTCAATATTAGCAAATCAATCAATGTGATATACCATATTAACAAATTGAAGAAGAAAAACCATATGATCATCTCAATGGATGCAGAAAAAGCTTTTGACAAAATTCAACACCCATTTATGATAAAAACTCTCCAGAAAGTGGGCAAAGAGGGAACCTACCTCAACGTAATAAAGGCCATGTATGACAAACCCACGGCAAACATCATTCTCAATGGTGAAAAACCGAAAGCATTTCCTCTAAGATCAGGGACAAGACAAGGATGTCCACTCTCACCACTATTATTCAACATAGTTTTGGAAGTCCTAGCCACGGCAATCAGAGAAGAAAAAGAAATAAAAGGAATACAAATTGGAAAAGAAGAAGTAAATCTGTCACTGTTTGCAGATGACATGATACTATACATAGAGAATCCTAAAGATGGCACCAGAAAACTACTATGAAACTACAGAAAACTACAGAAATCAATGAATTTGGTAAAGTTGCAGGATACAAAATTAATGCACAGAAATCTCTGGCATTCCTATACACTAATGATGAAAAATCTGAAAGATAAATTAAGGAAACACTCCCATTTACCACTGCAACAAAAAGAATAAAATACCAAGGAATAAACCTACCTAGGGAGACAAAAGACCTGTAGGCAGAAAACTATAAGACACTGATGAAAGAAATTAAAGATGATAGAAACAGATGGAGAGATATACCATGCTCTTGGATTGGAAGAATCAATATTGTGAAAATGACTATACTGCCCAAAGCAATCTACAGATTCAATCTAGTCCCTATCAAATTACCAGTGGCATTTTTTTACAGAACTAGAACATAAAATCTTAAAATTTATATGGAGACACAAAAGATCCCAAATAGCCACAGCCATCTTGAGGTAAAAAGATGGAGCTGGAGGAATCAGACTCCCTGACTTCAGACTATACTACAAAGCTACAGTAATCAAGGCAATATAGTACTGGCACAAAAACAGAAACATAGATCAATGGAAGAAGATACAAAGCCCAGAGATAAACCCATGCACCTATGGTCAACTAATCTATGACAAAGTAAGCAAGTATATACAATGGAGAAAAGACAGTCTCTTCAATATGTGGTGCTGGGAAAACTGGACAGCTACATGTAAAAGAATGAAATTAGAACACTCCCTAACACCATACACAAAAATAAACTCAAAATGGATTTGAGACCTAAATGTAAGACTGGACACTATAAAACTCCTATAGGAAAACATAAGAAGGACACTCTTTGACATAAATCACAGCAAGATCTTTTTTCCACCTCCTAGAGTAATGGAAATAAAAATAAACAAATGGGACCTAATGAAACTTAAAAGCTTTTGCACAGCAAAGGAAACCTTAAACAAGACTAAAAGACAACCCTCAGAATGGGAGAAAATATTTGCAAACGAATCAATGGACAAAGGATTAATCTTCAAAATATATAAACAGCTCATGCAGCTCAATATTAAAGAAACAACCCAATCCAAAAATGGGCAGAAGACCTAAATAGATATTTCTCCAAAGAAGACATACAGATGGGCAAGAAGCATATGAAAAGCTGCTCAACATCACTAATTATTAGAGAAATGCAAATCAAAACTACAATGAGGTATCACCTCACACCAATTAGAATGGGCATCATCAGAAAATCTACAAACAACAAATGCTGGAGAGGGTGTGGAGAAAAGGAAACCCTCTTGCACTGTTGGTGGGAATGTAAATTGATACAGCCACTATGGAGAACAGTATGGAGTTTCCTTAAAAAACTAAAAATAGAATTACCATATCATCCAGCAATCCCACTACTGGGCATATACCCAGAGAAAACCATAATTCAAAAAGACACATGTACCCCAATGTTCATTCAGCACCATTTACAATAGCCAGGTCATGGAAGCAACCTAAATGCCCATTGGTAGACGAATGGATAAAGAAGATGTGGTACATATATACAATGGAATATTACTCAGCCATAAAAAGGAACGAAATATGGTCATTTGTTGAGACGTGGACGGATCTAGAGAGTGTCATACAGAGTGAAGTAAGTCAGGAAGAGAAAAACAAATATCGTATATTACCGCATGTATGTGGAACCTAGAAAAATGGTACAGATGAACTGGTGTGCAGGGCAGAATTTGAGACACAGATGTAGAGAATGAACGTAGGGACACCAAGGTGGGAAAGCCACGGGGTGGTGGGGATGGTGGTGTGATGAATTGGGCGATTGGGATTGACATGTATACACTGATGCGTATAAAATTGATGACTAATAAAAACCTGCTGTATAAAAAAATAAAATTAAATAAAAAAACAAACTAATACTAAACTTTCTTTGGGTTATTTATATGGAAATATGTTAATATAAATGTTTCAGACATTACATGAAATTCCTAAAAAAAAAAAAAAAAAGAAGGATTCTAGGTGTCATAAGGTTTGAATTAAGCATGTGACCCACACTGTCCAGATCTCTGTTGGTCATCCTGTGACAAAGTTAGTCTCTGATCTCTTTCACCACAAATCAAATTCGAGATCCATGGCTTAAGTTCTGTGGGTTTCTTTCTGACTTTGCATTTCTGTACCTACGTCCAGTGTGGGGCACATCGTTTTTTGAAAATCAACAAAGGAAATGCTTATTCTTTGTTACCTCCTCCCACCCTGACCCCCCAAAAATAGCTAAACACCACTGTTTTGGTATTTTCTTATTAGGGACAGTAATGAATAAAATAAAATATTTCCCCAAAATTTCTGTGGTAGAAAGTTACCTTGGCAACATCGGTGAAAAAGCAGCTGCTAGATATCTGACCTCTAATCTTTCACTTTCAGAAATAATAAAGTATTCTATTTAAAGCCTCTACAGACTTATACAAAGGGAATGGCCTGCCTCAATATGCATATATTTTAGCTCAAATAGTTTGTTGGGGCAAGAGAATGACCCTAAATCATACATAGAGACAAACTGAGTTTTGAATATTTTGCTTTCTAGGGTTAAGTTTATCAAAATTCCTTTGCCATCAGTTATACTAAATTCTTCTTAACATAATTTGCATCATACATTTTTTAAAACCACTCTTTGCTAATTTGCCACTTAAAAGTGATACCTAAGGGAAGTTATATTGTGCATTTCTTTGTTCAGTAATCAGAACTTTGGGGAGAGGGGCTGTATATCCACCTGAAAGTTCCAGGTGAAGTGCTCAGCCCTTCTGCCTGCAGGTGTCTGCCTCCCCCCATCCAGGCTCTGCTCTTTCTCAGAGGCTGACACTCACTGGAAATAATCTACGATCAGATCCTGCCCTAAATCAGGCTTCCTTCCTTTATGCTCAGCGGGCTCTCCCCATGTAGAAATCAGATAAATATTAATCAGCATTTCCTTCTCTTTTATGCTTTGATTTTCCCTTTATCTCTTTAACCCATCTAGAATTAGACTGTGAATAATGTGAGTACCTATTTTTCCATAAAGCCAAAATTCTAGCCATGTTTATTAAATAATTCAAGCCCTGCACTGTTTTGTGCTGCCTCATTTTACATCTAAAATGGAGTTCATATTGAAAGTAAGGTTTA
Organism: Delphinus delphis; assembly: GCF_949987515.2. Classification (NCBI taxonomy): domain Eukaryota; kingdom Metazoa; phylum Chordata; class Mammalia; order Artiodactyla; family Delphinidae; genus Delphinus; species Delphinus delphis. Next base: position 97,340,209 of record NC_082684.1, on the reverse strand, counting down.
TATATAAAATGAGGCATTGGAAAACAAAAATGAAAAGATTTCATATGTATTACATATTTTTCCATTCTCTCTCTGCTATGTTTGCTTTAACAATATAATATTTTAGGATTTTAATTTTTTTCTTACTTTCTTACTTTGTTTTTATATTTGTCAGAATAAGGTCTTCTTTTTCAAATATGTGTGTGTGTGTGTGTGTATATATATATATATATATATATATATATATATAATTTGAGAGAGAGGAATTGTCTTCTTCAAAATAGTTGATCTTTCTGAATTTAAACATTGATGATACTTAATTTGTGTATTATTATATACATTTCAGTTATGTCAAATTGTGTAGTATTTTTGCATAGTTCGTGCCATAGCTTACCAAGATTATTCCTAGCTGACATATTCATTTTATTTCTTTTGTAAATGTGTTGTCGTACGTGTTTTATTTTAGTTGATTATTTCCTGTGTTTGAAAGGTTATTGAATTCTTTTATATTTATAAAATCCAAGTGATGTTTTGAAGCAATGATAAACACAAGACTTAGTTCATGAAATTATTGCTAACAGGATGAGTCCATGTTGAGTTGATTGAAGAAGGAAAGAAAGAAGGCATCCCTTGAATGCACTGCACAGCATGAACAGAGAAGTCAGTGCTTTTACTCACTCAGTGGATTGAGACACATCAGATGAATAGTCATTTGAAAGGAGGAGAGAGAGAAACGGTCATTACATGCCATTAGGTGATTTTACATCTACAGATACAGACAACCTGGTGTAATTAATCCCTGGGACGTGTGTGCAGGGGCCTGCTGCCCTGACCAAGCCCTGCTTTGGTGGTGAGTGCTCCATTCTGCCTCCATTGTTCCTCATCTTCAGGGTGGGCCCTGGCCTCCTGGTGTAGCTGTGCCAGGACAACCACATTTCACCAGCAGGGTTCCAGAACTACTGCTCTTTGTAGGTCTTACATCCACTGGTTTGTCCTCTGAGTATCCTCAGCCGCCCTCCCCTGCAATAGGCAGAACTTGATGTCACTGTTGGTGGTGGGCTTTTGGACCTTATGGACCACTGGGGAGCCACCCACCTCCTCACAAAGAGGCGTAGAAGTCTGCTCATCTGCCTTGTAATAAGTGAGCTGGGTAGCCAGTGTCCAGGTGAGCCCAAGACAGTGTCCTCCAACCCCATCACGTCCACCCAGGATCTTAGGGCCCACCTCACGAGGCAGGTGGCTGCCTGGATCCATCACACACACACACACACACACACACACACACACACACACACACACACACACACACACACACACACACACACACACACACACACACACACACACACACACACACACACACACACACACACACACAATCTCTCTCTCTCTCTCTCTCTTTCTCTCTCTCTCTCTCTCTCTCTCATTAAAACACCACTTGCATGGCCCCAAATGGGAGCTAAGGAAGGTGACTTTTGGACTTTGATCAAAATGATTTAGAAATTTAAACTTCAAATGGACTGAGATAAAGATGATTTTTAACATCCCAGTCTCTTCTTCAGATATATATTTCTACAATAAGTGAGAGATTTCAGTGAATGAAATCATGAATTGGATTAGAATTTTATATCAATCAAATTGTGGATTTAATCAAATCCATAATTATTTATTTGGAATTTCATATCATAGTGAATTATATGGAGAAAATAAATCGTACAGATATGTTCAGCATGGTTAGAGTGTCTAGTATATATACTGTTTCCTAATTCTTTAAATGTTAATCATCTAAAACCATGGGCTCTGGGTGATGATGATGTGTCAGCGTAGGTTCAGTGACTAACAAGTGTACCACTTGGGGCAGGATGTCGATAGTGGGAGAGCTTGTGCATGTGGGGCAGGGAGCTAGGTTGGAAAACTACTTTCTTCTCAGTTGTTCTGTGAAACTAAGACTGCTGTAAAAAAATAAATAATGTTCTTAAAGAGAGAGAGAGAGAGAGAGAGTGGGAGGGGCTTGACAGCACTTAATGAGGTGATCATCTTCCTGACACTAAAATCTCTCAAGAAGAGCATGAGAAAGGGAATTAGTATCACTCATGATTGCTCATGGATTAAGATGCAGAAAATAAGCTATATTAGCAAACTTAATAAAACCATATATAAAGAAGATACTTCATCATGACCAAGTTGCATCATTAATGAAATATTGGTTTATTAATTGAAAATCAGTCATAAAATTCACCACATTGACAGAGTAAAGTAAGGAAGATCATGTGAGTATTTATTCAAGTTTATCACTTGTTTATAATAACTCCCCACATGGGAGTTCCCTGGTGGTCCAGTGGTGAAGAATCCGCCTTCCAATGCAGGGGATGTGGGTTCGATCCCTGGTCGGGGAACTAAGATCCCACATGCCTCGGGACAACTAAGCCTGCGTGCCACAACTGCTGATCCCACGTGCCACAACTACTGAGCCCAAGCGCCTCAACTAGGGAGCCCGTGTGTGACAAACTACAGAGCCTACATGCTCTGGAGCCCGTGTGCCACAACTAGACCGAAGCCCAAGTGCCACAATGAAATATCCCACGTGCCGCAACTAAGACCTGACACAGCGAAAAATAAAAATAAATAAATAAATATTTAAAATAATAATAACGCCCAGCAAACTAAGAGTGAACAGGAAACTTCCTTGATCTGATTAAGAATGCCTCAAAATATTCAACATATTTATGGGTGAAATGTTTAAGGTTTTCCCTTTGACGGCAGGAGCAAAACCATGATATTCACTAGGTGGTGAACTATATATAGCAAGGTGGAGAAATAAAATGTGTAAAGATGGAAAGAAAAATAAACTTATCATTATTTGCGAGGGCATATGAACATAAAAAACTGAAAATATTTGTATTCAAATTTATAATAAAGTTTGTCAAGTTTGCATTATAAAAGGTCAGGGTAGACAATTTTATTTTTATATGCCAGCACCAACAGTTAAGAAAAAAATTTGAGAAGAAATCACTTAGAATAGCATGAACATGTACCCAACAACTAAGGAAACATCCAACAAGATTTGTGTAATGCAGAAAGGGATTATTAAACATTACTGAGAGAAAACAAAGACGTGTTAAATAAATGGAAAGATGCATGATGCTCATAGTTTGGAAGGCTCAAATTTGTAAAAATATTCAATTTTATCCACTAATCTATAGATTCAGTAAAATCTCAATCGAAATCCCAGTGTGCTTGTAATATGCATGAGCACACGTGTGTAATTTAACAAGCTAAAAATCAAATGACAGGAATAACCACAAAAGTTTTGAAAAAGACCAAGGAAAAGGTGTTATACGCTTGATATCAGTTCTTAATTCTACAATAATTTGACACTGTGGTATTCGTAGAGCTAGAGATATATACAGAAAGAATTGAGGATGTAGAAACAGACTCACACACGTGGACATTAAGGGAGCATTTTGAAGCTGTGGTAGAAAGAAAGATCTTTTCAATACGTAGTGTTGGGTCAGTTAGTTACAAAAAATTAAAACTTGACTTTACCTCATGCCTTATATGAAAATTAAGTCGAGGTGAATTTTAAATCTAAATGTGAAAGACAAACCAATAAAGCCACTAAATATAAATAAAATATACATAAATAAAAAAATAATTACATAGGACATGAAACACTTATCTTACAAGAAATAATGGATAAATTCAGTCCACCTTAGAAAGAAAAACTTCTGTTTATTAAAAGATACCATTCGGAGAAATAAAGGTAGACCATAGAGTGGAAAAGGATATTTGACCAACGAAGGGCTCATATTCAGAACATATATAGGACTTCTAAAGTCACTAAGAAAAGATAAGTAATTCTATAGAAATAAAATGGGCAAAACAAGAGATGTGGGTGGTTTCTTCATAAAAGGACACCCAAATGTGTAAGACAGAAGACACACTTAACCACTAAGCTGGATGATGCAATCAGCATACTGTGACATGGTTCTCACTCCCACAGTTAGGCTAAGGTGACGTAAAAACTGGCTTATAGAGCCCAGTGTTGGCCAGGACATGGAACCATGGGAACTCTTATACTCTGCTATTGGGATGCAGTGGGACATAGGCATATAATAGAGCCCAATGTTTCTACTGTATAAATACACCAAATAGAAATGCTTACACATATGCACCAAATGACATTTATAAAAATGTCTATCCACAGTAGAATGGAGAAATGAACTGTGGTGTGTTAATACAAGGGACACTAGTATATAGTAAAGAAAATGAAATACAGCTAATGAAAAAAAAAAAAAAACAGGATAAATCTAACAGCAAAATGCTGAGTTAACAAAGCCAGCCAGAAAAGAATATTATAGAATGCTGTTTATATAAGGTTTTAAAACATGTAAAACTAAACCAGAGAATTCAAAGTTAAGATAGTGATTGCTTTATGGATCAGAGAGAGTAGGCTGACTGGGAATGCATGAAAGGTAGTTCACATTTGCATTAATTGATATTAAATTATTTTAGTGGATTCTGTAGGTTTTCTGGATATACAATAACTATGAGAAAAATTCTGAAATGACAGTTGAAATGGAAGGATCTGCAAGACTGTTTTTTTCTTTTTTCTTTTTTTTTTTTTTTTTGCGGTACGTGGGCCTCTCACTGTTGTGGCCTCTCCCGTTGTGGAGCACAGGCTCCGGACACACAGGCTCAATGGCCATGGCTCACGGGCCTAGCCACTCTGTGGCATGTGGGATCTTCCCAGACTGGGGCATGAACCCGTGTCCCCTGCATCGGCAGGCGGACTCTCAACCACTGCACCACCAGGGAAGCCCTGCAAGCTGCTTTTTGGGTCCCTCCAACAGTGCTTGCGTAGCAAAGCTCCATAAATTGAAAACTGTAATGTTTGTTTGTAGATCAGTTCAGGGCTTTATATGCTATAGAAAGCCAAGGAGGCAAATACAATTCACAGATGAGCCACTGAGGTGAACATGACAATAGATTATGTTGTCTGGATGCAAGATCAATATACAAAAAATGGAATAGCATTAATTTAAACAATAACAGGTTAGAAAGTGCACCAATAAAAATTATTTAATATTTAGTAGAACAACAAAATAGAGTATCTATGAAGAAGTCTCACAGATTAGGAAGATTTTGGTGGAGAAAAACTGCAAATAAATAATTAAATGCTAGTTCTTGGATTACACAAAAAGGAACTAAATTAATTGAGAGATATACCTGCATTGTCAGGAAAAGGAATGATAGACATTTCTCTGTGTATCACATTGATACCTACAGACGAATGTTGCACTAGTCTAATAGATTGTGTTCCTAGAATAGCCACGACAATCAGGAAAAAAATAATAGGGAGAATTTTTCTTCAGATACCAATATAAAGCCTCTTTGCAAAAAAAAAAAGTTGGTATTAATGCTGCAGGAGTAAAAATAGATCAAAGGAACAACCTAGTGATTGCAACCATAGGCCCTCACATGTGTAGGAATAGGGTGGAGGCTAGTGGGAGAAAGTTGGGATACTGAATGTAAATGCAGTGCAATTAGCTTTTAATCTGAAAAATAATACTTGAAATATTGAAAGGTAATAATCTTTACTTCTAAGTTTAAAATACATATATTTTTTCCAGCTACATTAAAGACATAAATGAGAATTACAAAAATTTAAGAATATTAAAAAAGGAAATTCAGGAAATACATTTATAGCATGGAGGTGAAAAGATCTCTATACAAAGATACCAAAGAATAAGTAATAAAGGAAAGAAGTAATAATGTATTGTGATCAAAATTTTAGACAATTGATTGACAAAAGACAGGAACAAAGTTGAAAGACATTATGTATAGCCACAATAGTCTTAATATAAATAACTATTAAATAATTCCAACAATTAAATAAGAAAAAAATTGCATCTAGCCGAGATCAGGTTCTCCGACTAGAGTTCAGTAAACTTCTTTATTTTAGTACTTACCAGAATATAATTACTTACATATACATATAATTATTTAAGACACCCCTCTTCTACTAGACAGTGAACAATCGATTAGTAATTTTCTCTCATACAGCATGCCAAGTTTCTCCTACTCTTGCAACACTGTTGGATCATTACATAATAGAGCACCTGCCAAGTAACATAATACACTTGAATGGGTGTGTCTCGGGCCAAGAATACAAGGCGTGTAAAGATAGTTCAATATTATAACATTAATAATGTTAATAGGTTAAAAAGAGGAAACACATAGTCAAATGTATAGATTTTAAAAGACATTTGTTAGCTTCACTTTCATCACTGTTGCTGAATATATCTACTATGTAATACCATTAAATTTTAGAAATATATATATGATATAGTTTGTAATTATTGCTGAGCTCAGAATAATTTTTGAAAGAAGTAGATGGGGAGAAACAGAGAGAGAGAGAGAGGGAGAGAGAGAGAAGATTGATCAGTGTCTACAATTAATTGCACTGATGATTTTGCCAGTAAAATGAAAAAATAACTTATATAAATTCTAAAAAGAAAAGAAACAAAAGAAACTTGCTGACATGAAGGACTGGGGAGCTATACATCAAAGAAGTTCCTAATAAAAAGAGAGTTACCATGTTCCAGGATAGGAAAATTCATTAGTTCTATGGTAGCAGTTCTTTCCAGTGTTACACTATAGTTTGCATGTCATTTCAGTTAAAGTCTAAATGGGCTTATTTTCTCGGAATTTGGCAAAATAATTTTAATTTCATTTGTATTTTTCTCTGAGCCTGTTCATTGTGGCATTATTTAAAGTTGGTAATAATTACAGACTACTCAGTTGCTGTAAGTTGGATTGAATAATTCACTAAATAAATTATGCTTGTATGATGGAATGTTAAGTAGCTGTTGAAATTAGATTTAGGAAATATACTTGTAATAAAAACTTTTTATATACATAAACACATTCACACCTAAAAATGTTAACAGATTTGATCTGCAGATGTCCTGATTAGAGGTGACTTTTTTTCTTTGCTTAGCTGGCATTTTTTTTTTTTTTGGCAGCAAATGTGCATAACTAGTGTATTAAAACGAGTGGATAACAAATCAAAAAAGATAATAAAATATATGGAAAATTTTATAGGCTTCCTAGAGGTGTTAGTAAAATGGATTAATATTTTAAAAGAGTGAAAGGAAACAATGCCACATTTTTTAAAGATAGCATTGTAGATGTTACAACTGATTATAAAATTAAATTATTAACATTTTACATCAATATATTGAAAAATTTAGACAAGAAATAAAAGAATATATTTAATCTGTGCAACTGTCATTATAACATATAATGAAAGAAAAAAACGTTTAATATCACTAGAAAGACAAAACAAGTGGGGTTTGAATAAATGAAAAATAGACCCCGTTCATAGATAAAAAGCCGAATACCAAATATATCTCAATGATTACTAAATCTTCTTGTAAAAATAAAATAATTCTAATAAAATATATTAAAATATTCTCTTAGAAGTATAGTAAGGTTTATGAGAAAAAAAATATACTTGGGAAAGAAAAAGAATTATGAGAAGAGAAGAAAAAAGCGAAAGAAATCATGTAAAAAGTTTTAAATGTATATGAAGTAAAGCCAACACAAGTTTAAAAACTTTTTCACATGTACAGGCATAAAGACACATATCAATGGAACAAATATTAATTTGCAGAAATAGACCCAGTTCCTATAGACATTCTTTATAGGATAAAGGTGATGCATTATTAAGGTACCGGTCTTTTCAAAAGACTCATATAAGGATAAACGGCTTGGTTCTTGGGGTCCCGAGTCCAGTAGTGGAGTGATGGTAGGCAGCTGTGCCCTGTGACATCATGAGGGGACCCCGGTTACTTTCACATGTGGCTCTGTCATCCTGGTGTTGAATTTGCCCATGTGCCCAGCAAAAACTAAAAGGAAGGAGAAAAGAATGGGTGTTTGTAGACAGATTGCATCTGCTCTACAGTCTGTTCTCTGGCCGCTGAAGTTTGCAGGAAGACCCCTCTCCCCCCACACACAGAAATGGCCTCTCCTGTAAGCAGATAATCCAGAGTATCACCTGGTTATGCGTCCGGGCCAGTCCTCCAATCCAGTATCAGTGGTAGAGTAAGAAGAGGTGACTTCTATAAAAATCTACACCCTCAGAGTGGAACCCTGAGAAATGTGGCTTCATGATGGGTTGTATTGGACAGGAACTGCAAAGACACCCACCTGGGGAGTGGAAGGAATTCCTCATTCACCCTTTTTCAGGGTCTCCTTCTTCCACATGCTCCATCATTCTGAATTTCCAGAGAGATCTTCCTTCCACGTGGCCTCCATGGGCACCTCATAAGTGCAAGTTGCAGATCACGATTCCACCTGGGGCTGTGCTGTTTGAGCAGCCTGTTTACTGACGCTATAGGTTTGGGGTCCACGGACTGCCTTTAGGAATTAATCTGTCACAGGCTGTTTTATAAAGGATTACTGCAGTTTCTTTTGCAATAAATTCCTTTAAAAGCTTGGTAGGTTTTCTGTTGCAGAGGTAAAAAGTAACCCCAGGAAGTACCTGGTCTCGTCAGAGACCCTAAGTGTATGGAATCTCCTCTTTTATTTTCTAACCACAGGCTGAGAAAAGTTCCTTTAGCAAAACTGTAGTTCTTTCCATCTGTGTTTTCAAATAGGCTAATTCTTGCCCTACTTCATCTTGGTCTAGTATCTTTCTTAGGTAGTAATGATGGGCAAACCCAAAAACATATTTAGATGTTTCTACCATCTTCCCTAGAACTATAGTTTAAGAAGAATTCAGCTTTCCAATACATTTCAGGCAATGCTTTAAAAAACTGTTTGTATGGCATAACCAGGATAATCAATTTTCTAGAGTAAAAGATTTGTCTGTTCTATTTCTGCTGTCAAAACCAAGACAATGCCATTTATTTTAGGTTTTTATAGTGTCAGTATAACACTTACAGATACCAATTTCTGCATTACTTGGTGTACAGGCTAATATATATAATACCCTTGCCCCCCAGAATTATAAATTTACTTTGATTTCTCTTCAGTCTGGCAGCACACTGTTCAGAGCAGAGAGCATCTACAGTCCAGAGCCCTGGTTTTTCTGTCCTTCTTCGTTGCCATCTAGTTGCCTTTGTCCTCTGGATAAAGTGTGCTTTATCTCCACCATGAATGGTTCCGGGGTACACTGGACAGAAGATGAGGACATCAACTTTCTTATAGGGACATTATCCAGAAATTGATGCATCACTTCTGCACACATCCTGTTGGTCAGGACTGAAGTCCCAGGGAAGCTCAAACGTGTAGACTCTTGTTAGCCACGAGCCTAGTGAAAATCCAGAATGTTTTCCAATGTTACATAAAAGAAAGGAGAACATTCATACTGGAAGGAATTTAGTAAACTCTGTCAAAGGTAACATTGCATGTCAGTGGTTACAAGACAGATACTTCAGTTAATATGTGGTAGAATTCAGTAGGTAGCTGAAATTAAAGCTTTTCATCCCTGAATTACAATTTATACCAAAATAGATTTAAGAATGATCAAAGATGTAAACACAAAATAAAACTTTAAATTTTGTGGATGGAGAAATGGAATAACCGTTTTCATAATATTAATATGACCAAAAAAAACCCCAAAGCTGTGAATCTTAAGACAGGTAAATTTTAACCTAAATCCAAAATCAGAATTTCAACATAGAAATGCACACATAGGTGTATGCACATGCACAGAGTTAAAAAACAAATGACAATTCGTAGAAATATTTGTAATATTCTTTAGAGAAAGAGGGTTAATTTCCTTAACACATAAAGGATTCTCACCCAGTGACATGAATGAGCATACACCCAAATAAACACAGAAGGATGGACGACAGGCTTAAAATCTCAAAGGAGGGAAAAAAAGGGAACATATAACCAGAACATATTACCAGTTTATAATATCCAATTCGCTCAGGTCAAAGCACTTCATTTTATATTGTGTTTTCCAGAGGTAGGAAAACGTGTTCTCATCCAACATTGATGGGAGTTGCAAACAGTGCCCCTTCCTGGGCGTTTTGGCGAGCGTTCTTAAGAACACTTGCTCTTTGACCTAACAAATCTACTGTAGTAAATGGTCTTACTATATATTGGCACACGTTGAAAATAGCAAATTAACCACAGCCTTGTCTGCCTTATCAAATTGCTGGGGAAGTGTCTATTTCCAGGACACTACACACACCTAGTGTTCCTCTCCCACATCACTGGTGCCTCCTCTCCATCTCAGTTGTTAACCCCTCCTCACCTCCTGGACCACATAACATTGACGTATGCCCAAATCCAACCCTTGGGCTTCTCACGTTCCTTTATGCTCATTCCTTTCAGGGTCTAATCCATCCCCACAGCTTTAAAAAGCATGTAATGCTGATGAGTTCCCAAATGGTATCTTCAGCCTGGACATCATCTCTGGATATCCACCGGTGTCTCTCAATTTCCTCATTTGTATCTTCACTACAATAACTCCTACACTAATTGTTGATACCCCAGCCCCGCCTCCCAACAATTACTCACAGCACCATCCTTTCAGTTTCTTAGTTCCAAAGCTTCAGAATAACTCTGACTTTCTCTTTTTCATTTCTCTCCCTTCTTTCTCATATCTGATCTAGAAGTAAATCCATTGATACTCTTTCATTAATAGAGTAATTTGATCCATTCATGCATTAGAATATTATGCAGCCAAAGACCAAATGAGACTGCCTAATAGGTGCTTGTGACACTAGCCCTGGGATGTTAAGTATAAAAGAGTCACATTGTAAGATATTACATATATTCTGCTAACAGTGTTTAAAAATAATATGTGTATACAGTATCTTGTTTGTAAGATAATATAAAAAGTCATCTGCCTAAATATGTAACAAATTAAGGATTGGGGTTAATTAAATACCTCCAAATTACATATGTAAATGGAGGACAAGGAAATGAGACAGATGAGGCTTCATCTCTAATATTTAAATTTTTTCTTTTAAAATTCTTTCATAAATGTGGCAAAATGTTAATATTTGTTTATTCCATTTGACACCTTTATTAGTTTTTAGTCTTCAGTTTCATGTTTTTAGTATAAAGTTATTTTTCAAACTAAGGCATAAAAGAATACAATGATACTGAGAATATGAGATAGTCCTAGGGCCAAAACTGGATAATTATCTCTCCAGTTATATATGTATAAATATATGTGTCGCAGTGCTGTACTGGCATAAAGAAGACATACAAATGATTGGAATAGAATAAAGAGTCAAGAAATAAACTCTCACATATACAGCCAGATGATCTTCTACAAGGTGTCAAGATGACACGATGGGAAAAGGACAGTCTTTTCAGCAAGGGGTGTTAGGAAAGCTGGATATCCAGATGGAAAAGGATAAAAGTTGGACCCTTACCTTACATAATATGCAAAAAAACGATAATTCAAAACGAATTAAAGACTTAAAACTATAAACCTCCTGGAAGAAAATAAAGGGGAAAACCTTCATGACATTGGTCTTGGCAATGATTTCTTGAATATGACACCAAAAACACAGACAGCAAAAGCAAAAAATGGAAAAATGAGACTATGTCAAACTTAAAACCTTAAAACTTAAAAACTTCTGTTAATAAAGGGAAACAATGAATAAAGTAAAAAGGCAGCTAATGGAATGGGAGAAAATATTTCCAAGTCATATATTTGATAATGTGTAATATCTATAAAATATAAGGAACACCTACACCTCAACAACAAAAACATTTGTATTAAAAAATTGACAAAGGCTTGATTAGACATTTCTACAAAGAAGATATACAAATGGCCAACAGGTGTATTAAAAGATGTTCAGTATCACCAGTCATTAGGGAAATGTAAAGCAAAACCACAGGAGATATCACCTCATACCTACCTATTAGGGTGGCCACTGTCAAAAGAATGGGAAACAGCAGGTTCTGGTGAGGATGTATAGAAATTGGAACTCTTGTGCATCATTGGTGAGAATGTAAAATGGTGCATCCATTGTGGATAAAACGGAATGAAGATTCTTCAAAAAGGAAATTACCATATGATCCAGCAGTCTCAATTCTGGATATATATTCAAAAGAATTCGGAGCGGGATCTCAGAGATATTTGTACACCCATGTTCATAGAAGAGTTCTTTACTATAGCCAAGAGGTGAAAGCAATCCAACTGTCCATGAATGGATGAATGAATAAAAAAATGTGGTGTAAACGTACAATGGAATATTATTCAGCCTTTAAAAAGAATCAAGTCTGCAATATGTGACAACATGGATGGACCTTGAGGACATTATGCTGAGTGAAATAAGCCTGTCACAAAAGCACAGATATTGTATGATTCCCTTCTCTCATAGGAAGTATCTAAACCAGTCAAAAATCACAGAAAACCATAGTAGTGAGATTTTGCAAAATGAAGAAGTTCTAGAGATCTGTTGCGCAATGATGTGAATATACTTAACAATGCTACTGAACTCTACACATAAAAATGGTTAAGATGTTTAAAAAAACGTGTCAGGTCCTTCACTAGATTTTGGTGAGGCAGTGATGACAAGACAAACGTGTTCCCTTTCTTTTGGAGGTCATAGAAAATTCTGATGAGAACTGTGAAGAGGGGAAGGGTGCTTTGAAAATTAATTGAAAATTAATAATTGGGGCCCTGACTTAGTCTGGGGTCCCTGTAATGGACACACCCTTCATTATTCTTTAAAAGCTTAATTGTAATCATTATTTATAAGGTGTTCAGTACACATCTCTACTATAATTGTTCATTAATGCTTTGCGTCATTATCTCTGTAGTTTGTACTTTATACTGTTGTCACAAGGTTTTGGAGGTGGAGTACATGTCAATGGCCACACAGAATGAGAGCTGTGACTAGTAATACCTTTAATGGTAGGAACTTATATTAAATATAAACTTTCCTGGATGTTCAGAGCTAAAGTAACAATTATAAGTATTTTTGTAATCATGAATAATTTTACGAATTCATCTCTGCAAGGTGCCTAGAAAGGTAACTGGCACAGAACAAATGCTATATGCAAGGTGTTCCTGTCATTATACTTTTTTCTATTACTGTTACCATTGTTATTGTTTATTATTATTATTTCTATTGTTTAACACATTCATTATGCAAAGAAAAGTGTTTCTTAACATTTCCAAACAACTGGCAGCTGCCTGTGCCTCTTTTTAAAACTATTTATTTCAGGAAAATCCTGCGTGTGCCACCCATTTGCCCTCAGTGTATTTCCATCTGTTCTTCTGTGTTTCTTTTATGTATTCTCGCCCCACATTTAACTGCTTTTCCAACTTTAATAAGTATGTTGTTTCTCGTGTGACTTGTTCTGTAATAAAAAAGTAATAGCTTTGTGTACTAATTTTTTATTATCCCACTAAGTACATGGTGAATTCCTATTCAGCAGTAAATTATTTGAAATCTTATTCCTTAACTTATTGAAATTCTCTGTATTCTGGCAAGGGACCACCAGTTGTTTAACACAGTTGATATTGTCTTTGCCTCTGTCACCATCTCTAGCTGTTGGATTCTTTGTGCCATTTTTTGTCACTCACACACATAGGTATGGTGTATCCAGAAGACATGTGCGCATGTAAATGGCCAGTGGGAGAGAGGTCCCATTGGAATGCAAAAGCTAGATGGTCAGAGGGGTTAGCGAATCATAAAAAAATTATATTCATTTTAATGTACAAAAAAACTACCTGTCATGTACCATGTACCTGTGGGACACTTGGAAGTAGTCAGAATTGGAGATAATAATTTTTGAATTCTAAGCATTTGTTTACTTTAAAGTACAGTCATATATATTCTAAATATTCAGCAAAATATGCCTTGTTTCCTTGAATGTATATTTTGCGTTTCTGAGTTAAATTTCATCCAAGCTGTTGATTTATATCAGCTTAATGCAGAAAATGCCATGAAGAAAAAGAAATCAAAGAGAAATTATAATAATGACTGAACATAGCTGTAATATGGATAGAATAATGCTGCTTCTCAAATTGGAACAGGACTTTTGGTTAAAAGTCTTCCAAATTTTTATTTCAGTTTGGGAAATACTAACTTATGTTTTATTTGTCACTGTATTTAGTGAAGAAGTAAAAATAGAAAATATTTCAGATAAGCTATTACTTTTGCATTTTTTTCCTCAACACCAGAACATATGATCCTTGAGGGACCTCATCACCTAGAATAGGGTTTGGCATATGCTAGGTGTGATATAATGGTCAATAGACTAGAGAACAAATGGATAATTATAATTCATGGGTGATCCATCTTCATAAAATACTGGACTCTAAAAAAACAGGTAGAATCGGTACACAGGATGGTGGAGCTATTCCAGGTGGCAGAATCTATTGTTTGGTGGAAGTTGGAAGGAATGTGTTTCTGTATTAAAGAGAAGAGAAGAAATACAAAGGGAGACCTGGATACTGAGAGTGAGGTAGCTGGCAGAATAGAGTAATTCAAAAGCATTTTATTGCTTTTCTTCTCACTATGTACAGCATTTTACATTTTTAGATGGTATGTGTTTATGACTTAAGTCACACGAACATGAGTAAATACAGAATCCAACGAGTTGCAAATTTAGCAATGCAGTAGGCAGCAAAATTCCACTAGAAATTAAATACACACAAAAATAAAATATTGCTTCTCTTTGTAGGCAATGTTGTCTCTGCCCACCCATCGACTTTAGAATCTGCTGTCTGTGTTGTTGCCCTGAATTTATACACAACTAATGAGGTTCTTGGAAAATACTTTATGCTTAATTTCATTTTAATTTGAGAGAATATCATTGTTTTTACTTGTGACACCATAAATAAGTAACATTGATGTTTGCTTTATTTTAACTTCCCCAAAGAATGAATTTGAATAAAACCATCACATTTGTGACCTAAGATGATCTCTTGGGCAACTCTGCATAATGGCAGAGTTCATCTGTGCCAGGTTGCAGGTTTAAAACAAATTGATGGCTCATTGATAAATTCCTGGAATTGGAGAAGGGGTCAGCACTCATAAAAACACTAGCATAACCTTCACTATAGCAGCATGAATGGTTTTCCATAGCCATGCTTATTTCATAATGTGCAGGAGGGTTTATCAGGCTAAACAAACCATATGGTGAAATGAATCCTTAAATTGAAAAACAGAAAGGCATTTTTAAAGTGTCAAAGAGGAGATAAAGTCATCTACACATTTCTGTAGATAAGGTGCAAGAATGAAAAATCTGAAAAGTAAAAATATGGCATGGTAAAAAAAAATTAAAACTTCAGGACCCTGACTGATGATGGTAAAATTCAAAATTAAAGAAAATGTACTTCCCATTTGGCCTCCATGGATTTATTACATAAGAAAATTACTTCAGCCAATTTTTTTTTTGTTTTAGAAAAATATGATTTCTGTCTAACTTAAAGCATAATTCTGTCTGATTCTGTTCAGTGTTTTGCTCATGTTATGACTTCTTCAAAGTGCAAAGACAAGAAAACACAGCTTGTTTCATTGACAGGAAGCACAAGTGGGCTAGAAAAATTGGTTGTCACTATTGAGCAATGTTAGTTGCCAAAGCATGTGCCACTCTGGAATGATTTTAGGATAAAAAAGACCATATAGGGCTTCCCTGGTGGTGCAGTGGTTAAGAATCCGCCTGCCAATGCAGGGGACATGGGTTCTAGCCCTGGTCCTGGAAGATCCCATATGCTGCAGAGCAACTAAGCCTGGGTGCCACAACTACTGAAGCCTGTGTGCCTAGAGCCCGTGCTCTGCAACAAGAGAAGCCACCGCAATGAGAAGCCTGTGCACAGCAATGAAGAGTAGCCCCAACTTGCCACAACTTGAGAAAGGCCACGTGCAGCAACGAAGACCCAACGCAGACAAAAAAAAAAAGACCACGTAAAAATTGTTTGAGGATGTCAGTGAAGCTCAGTCTAAAAGGACATAAACATTCCAAGTTCCTTGATTTTCTCTTCCTTAATCAGAAGCAAACTTAGAATAGGAAGAGCTGAGTGAAATTGTCTGTGGTGTTCTACTTACTCTTCAAATAGACAGCTTCACGTGACTGTGGAAGGGACAGGTGTTTTTCAATCTTTTGTTTATTGGGAAATAAAAGACCAGTGAGCCCCAACTGCATGAAAAATAGGTGACTGAGTTGAATATGGCATCTGCTCTCCACTAATGTAATTTCTTCAGCTTAATTGCTTTCTGACAGCAATCCCTGGATTTCTCAGAAGCCTTCTGTCCAATATTTAGCTGCAGAAGATTCTCCCAGACCTCTTTATTGATGCCACAACCAGAACATTTAAATTACATAGCCATATACATAACACTTCTATTTAAACATTTAAGATTATATGGATATGGGTATAGCTATGGATGTACATGCGTGTGTGTCTATTCTCAATAAATAAATCATCACAGGCTAATGGTGGAACTCAGGAATATCTTTGAACATGTGTAAAAATTAATCCTTTGATCTTGTCTGAAATCTTTATTCAGTATACAAACATACACACACACAATTCTGCTATTCCATCTTTGTTTTTGGAGCTTAAAGATTTGCTACAGTACAAGGACTATTTCACAGTAGAGCATTGAGCAACATGGTGAAATCATAATGAACATTATGGTCATTTAGAGTCACAACATGTTCTCTTGTAATTAATTTTGATGAAGAATTATATAAGGGCTTTATTTCTAATTCTCTCTGTAAAGAGAGTAAAAAATATTAAATTACGTAACAACATTGCTATGGGCACAGAAGAATTGAGATTAAAACCACATCCCACCTTTAGAAGTGTCTGGGTTCCTTTCAGAGTTTAAGTCTCTACAGACAATCAAATAACCATAGAGTATTCTCTTACTCCCCTTATTCTGTCCTAGATTTTATTTCTGCGTAAATTCAGTTGTATGCTAGGTCATGCTGGGCCATTTCAGAATGTCAGAAAACAATATGTCTTTGTTTCAGATTTTCCGTGACTTCAGGAACACTTGTATTCTGTTGGTTATCTGACCTTCTGTTTTCCCATATTTTGATTTTAGGAGCAAATATCTCTTTTCCATGGTGTAGAGGGAGTGATATGGAAATTCATTTAGTCTCTTAGTATTTTCAGATATGAGACGGGTAAAATATCTGCCCAAGAAATAGGTATGCTATAAAGAGTGATGGATAATTGCACACTTGTAAAATCAGGATATACACAAATACATGCATAATTTAAAAACTTGGGAAAATTAAAATGATGGAATTTGTTAAAATATCCTAAGCAATTAATGACTTATATACGTTTATTTATTTTGGTAATCCACCTGGATTTTCTCTCCCCTCCTCCACCCGGCTTTTCTCTCCCCTCCTCCACCCATTGCCTTTGGGTTCAATCTCTTTACCTCTAAACAAATAGTCTATTGATTGGAGCTTATGATCAGGCAAGGTTATGAAATTATTATACTGTTATATTTTAATTTTGTAATCACTGTTGATGTGTGAATCTGTAGTTTAAACATAAAGATTAAGAACAAGAATTATGGAAGCAAATATCCTCATTCAAGTCCCCACTCTCTTATTTACTACACGTGTATTCTTGGACTATCTCCTTTTCTTCTTTAATCCTCACTCCTTATCTTAAAGTGCAGTCATATCCATTGCACCAACAGAACGCACACAGACTCCCTAGCAAAGAGTGTGGCACAGGTAAGTACTCATCACCTGCCAGCCAGCAATGGTAGTCATGATGATGTTGATGGCAACTGTACAATAGAAATGAATGGCTTGACCTACTTTTTTCACTCAGTTGTATTTGATCATTAATTTCCTTTACCGTCTCACAGTGGGAAGAGGAAACACTCTTGTTTGAAAAATATTTGAGCCTTTATTTCACAGTGTTGTAGCTGACAGGTTTGAGACAGATTTACTAATCCATAAGACCCTTTGTTTTCTCCTCTGGAGAAGCCATTCCTAGTGTGTCTCTCTAGTTGAGACTATTTGTATCACATTGCTCAAGGGACTCTACTGAAAACTACACAAACTAGTACAAGTGAAAATGCTTTGTAAACTGTAAGATTCCAAAGATTTTTAATTGTTTATTTGGTCTCAAATGTTTAATTAGATACATGAGTTCTCATTAAACCTAGTACATAATCATGACCACAGGAGTTGTTGATATGTAAATATTTACTCCCTGTGAGTTTGGGGAGGGATGGTATGGTTAATACATCTGCACTTTAAAAAAAGAAAAACAAAATAATAATGTGGGTGACCAGAGACCCCATTTTGAGAATGCATAAACTATAAAATAACCCGAAACTATGGGGGAAAGTAGCAGCAAAATAGTAGCTAAGTGATGGGGATAAAGAAAGGTCTAAGATTGGTAATGGGTCATGAGATTAGATTATGATTAATCTGAAGATGGCAGTTATCTTCTTCACAGATGGTTTTCCCTATTGAAATAAAATTGATTTGTGAATAGTATTGCTATGTTCCACCTAAAGTAAACCAAATGAAAATCTTCATTCCAGACAAAAATAAATATCAGCAAAAGAGAGAAAACACAGAGATATAAGGGTCTTACCTGTAAATTGAAGGACTGATATTAGCAGATCTCATACAGAATGCTCTCAACATTTTAAAGTTCTTTTCTGTAAATAAAAAACTAAAATCAAGGTATTTTAATGATTGATATCTGATCCATTTACTTTACTTGTTTTTCCCCCCTGTGAGGTGAGAGCTTAATGGTCTTGGTAAATTAAGAGTAATTTGGTGAGGATGAGTTGTCACTGTCATCATTGGGGGAAAAATTTTAGTCAATTATATTTAATATCAAGTTATTTAAAAAACAACTTACTAAGTGATATAGTTAATATTTTCAACCTGATTGTTTATATTCAATGCCCAGTTCAAGAAAGGAAACATTTTAGTTGAACAGCAGTGTGCTTGTATTTAATGCCACAAAACTGTACACTTAAAAATGGTTAAAATGATAAATTTTATGTTATGTGTATTTAACCACAATGAAAAAAATGAACAAGAATGTTTTTGTATTTCATATTTAGATTTTAGTGTAAAGCTTGACTACCTGTACAATTAATATCAGTTCTTTAATTCCCAGTTAAAACTTTCTCAAAAAAGGAAAAGAAAATATTATAAGCATGCCTGTGATATTATAGATAAAATACTCTAACTCATAGAAAATTACTTATAAAATATTAACTATAAAAACCAATAAAATATATACTGTAGTATTAGGGTTCTTGTTCCTTCCATCTTATAGTTTCAAACTTAATGTTGAATTCAGAAAACCTAGAGAATGATTCATTTAAATGAAAAAGGAGAAAATGTAAGGAGTGTTACCAGGCTCACTTTCATGACTGTAAATCAGTGGTGGCACCAGGAACTGAGCAATTCTGGGAGAAGTGGCAGAGCTTGTCTGGAATGCTTGGGGAGAGCTGTATCAGGCTTGAAATCCAGCTGAGCCGCAAGCTGCAGAACAGAGGCAGAGTCTGGAGTCAAACAGAGGGTAGAAAAAGCAAAGAAAGGATGCCATTTCCTCTCCTGAGCTCCTCCACTTGGATTACAAACATTTACAGATGTTATTGTCCAGCTTCTGCGCTGCTCTTATGAATTTACAACAGCTAACTGAATGGATGAAAGAAAATCTCAGAGGTCAGTTGATCTAGAAATTGGAAACCCAACCTATTGGATAAGTCATCCAAGTGGATGATAAAGGAATCACGATTTGAGATATGAAACTTGAGATACAGAAACCTGGCCACATATTCATCTAATCCCTAGGGAAAATAAAACATATCATGAAAGAGAAGGAAACATTAAAGAAAGAATGAGCAAGATGTTATGAAAACATCCAGACTAGGTTGTCACTGAATATTTACTTGAGTAACATCTCTAGGGACTAGAGACTTAAGGAATTCTGTTTGGAAAATGCTGTACTAGATGCATTACCATTAAAATCCGGGGGGAAAAAACAAAAACTAAATGCTTTCTATCTCACTGATTTTACTTTTGTTCGAAAATACTGGACGATGCAAATAAGGTAAAATAAAATACTGGGCTGGTTGAAGTACAATTATCATTATATGTAGACAAATTGATTTTCTAAATTGTAAACTCAAGGTATTTTTGTAATATTTCCCTATGTTCCTTTCTTTGTATTGATGTTATATTTTTTAAAACATAAAGATTAATGACAATGTTGAATTTATGTCAAAATACATTAGATGGTAATAAAAGGCAATTTTAACTCTTTTAAAAGGTGTTTTATACTAGGCTGCAAAGAAAATATAAAATAATCAAAGTAGAAAATAAATTCACTTGTTACTTTGATAATAATTACAGTAACTACATATAAAGAATAAAATCTAATAAATCCAAAAACATGTTGAATTTATTCTAATAAATTTCTCTTTAAAAACCTTGAAGTAAACATAAAATAAAGAAAATCTAGAAAATGGGTTAAAGACCTAAATGTAAGGCCAGACACTATAAAACTCTTAGAGGAAAACATAGGCAGAACACTCTATGACATAAATCGCAGCAAGATCCTTTTAGACCCACCTCCTAGAGAAATGGAAATAAAAACAAAAAGAAACAAATGGGACCTAATGAAACTTCAAAGCTTTTGCACAGCAAAGGAAACCATTAACAAGATGAAAAGACAACCCTCAGAATGGGAGAAAATATTTGCAAATGAAGCAACTGACAATGGATTAATCTCCAAACTATACAAGCAGCTCATGCAGCTCAATATCAAAAAAACAAAAAACCCAATCCAAAAATGTGCAGAAGACCTAAATAGACATTTCTCCAAAGAAGATATACAGACTGCCAACAAACACATGAAAGGATGCTCAACATCACTAATCATTAGAGAAATGCAAATCAAAACTTCAATGAGGTATCATCTCACACCAGTCAGAATGGCCATCATCAAAAAATCTACAAACAATAAATGCTGGCGAGGGTGTGGAGAAAAGGGAACCCTCTTGCACTGTTGGTGGGAATGTAAATTGATACAGCCACTATGGGGAACAGTATGGAGGTTCCTTAAAAAACTAAAAATAGAACTACCATACGACCCAGCAGTCCCACTACTGGGCATATACCCTGAGAAAACCACGATTCAAAAAGAGTCATGTACCACAATATTCATTGCAGCTCTATTTCCAATAGCCAGGACATGGAAGCAACCTAAGTGTCCATCATCAGAAGAATGGATAAAGAAGATGTGGCACATATATACAATGGAATGTTACTCAGCCATATAAAGAAACGAAATTGAATTATTGCTAGTGAAGTGGATGGACCTAGAGTCTGTCATACAGAGTGAAGTAAGTCAAAGAGAAAAACAAATACCATATGCTAACACATATATATGGAATCTAAAAAAAAATGGTTCTGAAGAACCTAGGGGCAGGACAGGAATAAAGACTCAGACACAGAGAATGTACTTGAGGACATGGGGAGGGAAAGGGTACGCTGGGATGAAGTGAGAAAGTGATATGGACTTATATATACTACCAAATATAAAATAGATAGCTAGTGGGAAGCAGCCGCATAGCACAGGGAGATCAGCTCGGTGCTTTGTGACCATCTAGAGGGGTGGCGTAGGGTGGGTGGGAGTAAGATGCAAGAGGGAAGAGATATGGGGATATATGTATATGTATATGTATAGCTGATTCGCTTTGTTATAAAGCAGAAACTAACACACCATTGTAAAGCAATTATACTCCAATAAAGATGTTAAAAAAATAAAAAATAAAACATTTAGAATTAGCTTTGAAGCTGTCTCAAAAAAAAATAAAAGAAATAAAGAAAATCTAGAAATGAAGGACCAGAAATATTCAAAACAGTAAGAAAAGTATTTGGTATAAGAAATTAAGAAAACAATAGCAGCAACAAATGAATGGAATTAATTTAAGAGAAAACGCAGAAATTTGGGAATGAGATCATTAATCATATTAAGAGGTTGTTATTGCAATAAAATACACATTTCTCTGGCAATCTATCGTGAAATGAAAGAATACAGAAAAAGACAAAGATACGCAGTCTTTTTCAATATTGTCCTACCCACCCAAAATGCCTAAAAATAAAAATTATAAACATATATTTCTGAGAAGGAAATGATTTTTAATTTATTATTATATGATATATTAATTTTCTGCTTGTAACCAAATAAATTAATTTTAAATGTATTAGATTTAATATTAATATTTTAAATGAATATTTTGCAAAGAAAATATGGAAAGAATTAAAATTTTGTACTTTCCACAGATATCCAACTCAAAATTGTCAGGGAAATATAGCTTTCTTAGTAGTGGAAAGAACAATAGAAGGAAAACCATACCTAGGCACATTATATTGCTGTAAAACAACATCAGTCAGTCAAGGCAGAATTATTTTAACTGAAAATACTTGCTAAGTAGAAATTCCTTTTAGAAATGAAGTCTAAGTTACAGCATCTTCAGACAAGTGAAACTGTATAGAGATTGTCAACAGAAGAACTACTCAAAAAGATATACAAAAGTGTATTATTAAGAGAGAACTAAAATTTTCCCTGGTAAGAGGTAGATGGTATATGAACGTATGGAAAAAGCTTAAAAAAAACTTAGAAAAGGGAAATATTTGGGTAAGTCTAATTGGATTTGGGCCAACTTAAAACAATAATATTAATATTTTGTGGGATATATACATATAAAGTAAAATAAATGACCACCATAGTTAAAATTTCAGGAGTGAGGTCAATGGAGTTGCAGTTGAGTGTTCTGTGGATATTGAATTGTTCTGGTCATACTAAGAATTCTAGTTTTCATTAGATTTAGTCCTAAGGCAAGAATGCATGTCTTGCCAAGGTGTCCACTAAAAAATACGTGAAAGTATACCAAACAAGCCAATGGAGAAAGAAAATAAAATTACAGTAAATACAGTATTTAATGGAAAAGTACAAGGAAAGAGAGAAAAGGAAACAACAGACATATGGTGTTAATAGAAAAAAAACAGTAATATGATCAATTTAAACCCCAAAGAGTAGTAATTACACATTGTCAGAATGAATTCAAAAGAAGCTTTATATGATTCTTACGTGTGGATATCTTAGTGTCTTAGCTTTGGCTGCTAGAACAAAATACCATGGACTGGGAGCTTAAGTTATTTATTGATTTTCTTTTTCCTTTTATGGATTATGTTATTGGTGCCACGTTTAAGAACTCTTCACTTGTTTCTAAATCCTTAAGATTTTCCCCTATGTTTTCTTCCCAAAGTTTTATACTTAAAGTTTTATTTTAAATCTATGATCTATTTTGAGATAATTTTTTTAAAGGTGTAAGGTTTAGGGTTCATGCTTATTTTGTGCTCATGGATGTCCAGTTGCTCCAGCACCATTTGTAAAAACATTATTTTTCTACATTGAAATGCTTTTGCATATTTGCCAACAATCAATTGGTTAAAAACTCTGTTGGCCATAACTGTTTGTTAATCTTTGATTTCTCTGTTATACTCTTATGGTCTATGCTGCAGTTCCTCTGCTGATGCAAAAATATCTTGATTGTGTATCTGGGTAGTAAGTCTTAAAATTGGGTGGTGTGAAATCTCCTATTTTATTCTTCTTTTGCAAAATTGTTTATTCTAGTCCCTTTGTCTTTTCATATGAACTTCAGAATAAGCTTTATCTATATCTGCAGTAATTGTGCTTGGAATTTAGTAGGAACTACATATATTGAAACTATACCTCAATTTGGGGAGAACGAGCGTCTTTACTATTTTGAGTCTTCTAACCCATGAATGTAGTAAGCCTCTCTATGGAGATATTCTTCGATTTCTTTCCTTACCATTTTGTATTTTTCTTCATATTAATCCTTTACGTGTTTTGTTAGATTTACACTTAAATATTTCATTTTCTTTTGAGTGAGTGTAGTTGTGTCGTGTTTTTAAATTTGATTCCCACTTGTTCATTGCTAGTACATAGAAACACAATATTCCATTTTAGGGGATTTTTAAAAATAATCATAGAGAGATTTTCCTTCAGTGTGTTGAATCCATTAACATCTATTGCAATGCAAGAAATATTTGGTTGTAATTTGTAAACTTATTTCATATTTTGTATTTTAATATCTTCTTTTTTTGTCTGACATATTCTTTGTATTTTTTTCCTCCAGTAATTTTCAAAGGGTAATATTTAGGCATTCAAATACTATAAATGTATATTAACATTTATTTTACTCTAAGTTCAATATAGGAAATAAAATTGCAATTATTAGATTCCTGTAAAATATGGAGACACTGTCACACTAATGCTTATAGCCCGCCTACCACCTGCTAATATATAATGTACTTTTCCTCAACTATTTTATTTGTGAAATTGTTCACAGTGCCATTATATACTTATTTTTAAACATTTATGTTGTTATATAGAGCTGATTTGAAGAGCAAATGAGTTAATCTTCATTAAATACTTTTAACTAGAGCTTACCTGGGGCAGAAACTCAATAGATATTGACAACAATTATTACTAAACATATATGGAATTTGTTTACACTTTTCACCCTCAGTAACTTAGTATCATAATGCCACTAAAAATCAACCAACCAATTAACAAACAGTAAGAACAACAACAAACTCCTGATTTATCCCTCAGCTAACTGGAGTATAACTTCAGATAAGTTTTCCAGAATGAGTTTAGACATAGCATACGAGTGAAGCCTGGTCTAGTCTGTATTATTTAAGATAGTTTAAACAGTTTTTACATAGTTTTAAAAATATGGTTTATACTATATTTTATACTATAAAGATAAAAGTTAATTAAAATGAAAATATTAAAATGTTTATAGTTTTATACAGTTGTACATAGTATATATTATAATTGATATAATGAGCTACTAAATTGCTTATATAATTCAGGGTTCACAATTATTTCTCTCATAATTCTATAGCTCTTATTCCATGGTATCCTGTCATCTAATAATGTACAAAGAAACTGAGCCTAAACTGTTTTTTTTTTTTTTTTTTTTTTTTTGGCTCTAGGGTGTTGATAACTATCCAGTCTTAAAATAGCAGAGAAAAAAGAGGATTTCTCTCTTGGTTTTGTAATACAGCTTTACTTAGAGTACGATTTCACAACATGAACTGAATATATTTGTCGATTCATTAGGGAATGAGGTTTGTATAATGTGAACAGCTATTAGTCAAAATGCAATTGAAATCAGTAATTAATACTACCATCTGGAACCAGCCCCAATTACCATGAAACAAAAGCTTCTGTACATGGAACACAGCTGCTACATTTGAGTGGATTTGTACTTTATCCTGACAAAGGGCTCAAATTTTGAAAGAAAATGTAAAACATACAGTGCTGGTGATCTGGTCGTGAGAAGAATAGAAGACATTGAACATGAGCAAAACCTAGATGTACATAAAGACAGGGTTTATAGGTATTTTAAGGTCATTAGCTGTAAATTGTTTTTAATTGAAATTCCTGCTTCACAAAGTGAATTTGTGAGTCTAAAATTTGCTAGGATTAACCCCAGCTTTACAATTGAAGCAATAGTTTTTATAAAGCATTTTTTTCTTAAAATATCTTTATAAAAGTATAACCTGCATAATTTAAAATAATTTATGATTTGTATGTATGCAGGTACTTACTTCCTAGTTTATTTGCTTTGGAAAGAGGGCAATTTTCCCATTCAGTGATGCTCCAAAGTTCAAGGAGGTATGTTTTTTCAGATGTCTTGTTTTATAGATTCAGGTTGTTTTCCAGTCCAAGAAAGTTTTCTTTATGGATTTTTTTTTATTCTTAAAAGTTCTTCCTTTTGCCTCATCTAGTCTAAAAAAAGTTATGAATGGTGGTATTCCTGTCACTGATTTGAGCATCTACAACATGGATTAATCTCTTTTCGTCTTTGATGCCATTTTGATCTTTGCTGCATCCTTTCCTCTCATTCTTTTAAGACCATCATCTCTTTCTTCATCTCAGGCTGTTGCTATTGTAGTTAACCTGTCTTTTCCTGTTTCATTGAGCCCACTGTTCTTTCTTCCTAAGAGTGAAAAGAAGTGCTATCTAAAATTTTTAATGCAAATATTGAACAACGCAATGATATATTTCATCATGCTTTTTATGATAGATTATCTCTTAATACCCCAGCCTTTTTTGGGGGGGCTCCCTTCATTATATTTCTGTTTTGCCATATTTGAACGGAAAAAAGGTTAACAAAATTAATGTTTATTTCAAAATGATCATGGACTCTTATTTTCCATACTTCCCTAATGCTATAAAAATTTTCTTCTTAGATTTTAAGCTTTATCCTGATTTGTATAAGCATAATAGCTTGGGCAGCCACAACAGAATACCACAGATTGGTTGCTCTAAATAACAGACATTTATTTCTCACAGTTCTAGAGGCTGGATGTCCAATATCAAGGTGTTAGCATGGTCAGCTTCTGGTGAGAGCTCTCCTCCTGGCTTCCCTTCTCGCTCTGTCCCCCCAGGGAGGAGAGAGAGCAAGTGCACTCTCTGGTGTCTTTTCTCATAAGATCACTGATCTCATCATTAGAGCCCCACCATCATGACCTCATCCAATCCTACTTACCTCCCAAGGACCTCATCTCCTAGCACCATCACTAAGGGTGTTAGGGCTTAAACATATGGCATTTGTGGGAGTGGGAGTGGGAGTGACAATAACATGTAGCCCACAGGAATAAGTTTACTCATTTAGCACAGGATATGGTTTGAAAAGCAGTGAGAATTAACTTTATTTCTGGATAGTTTTCCACTCTCTGTTCTCAGTAAAGTCAGTTTCTTTGTGGGTTCTTCAGGCTGACTGTCTGCCTCTTCCTGGGCAAAACCTCTGAGCCATTGATCTCAGCTGGGGTGGAGACAGTGGCTCCCTTAGGACATTTCCCAAGACTTTATATCAGTTTTAAAAATAGTTTTTACTAGTTATACTTGTTTCATTGAGGGGGTGGGTCCGTGGTTCCCAAACCTGCATTGCAAAAATGGATCTCCATTGATTTTTATGAAAAGTGGTTGGCAGTGTTTCTGTACTATCATCTTTCAGAAAAGTCCCTTGAGACCATTCTAAACACCTCTTTCTCCTCTCCTTCCCCACTTACGTCTTGGAAACCTTCCAGAGACAGAAGGTATTAGAGGATGTTAGAAATCAGTGAGTCTGATAGTAAGGACCCAGGGGGGGCTTCATGGGTTTGTTTCTTATTGTGATAATTGCTTCTTTGAATTGTAAAATATAAACAAACGTGAGTATAGAACTTCATTAATAAAAAAATGGAATCTAAGTGAAAAGTAGAACCCATAAGCTAAGTGTCTCCCTTTCACACCTACAGTTACCCTCCACTCCTGTTCTTACACTGGTTTAGGCACTCCTCAGTCATAAGCATTTTTTTTAAAGAATATGTGCCATGTGTTAGATTTACTTCTCTTTTATTACTTTTTAATTGAATCTTATTTTTTTAATAAATTTATTTATTTTTGGCTGTGTTGGGTCTTCATTGCTGCATGCAGGCTTTCTCTAGTTGCAGCAAGCAAGGGCTACTCTTCGTTGTGGTACACAGCCTTCTCACTGCGGTGGTTTCTCTTGTTGCGGAGCATGGGCTCGAGGCGCATGGGCTTCAGTAGTTGTGGCACATGGGCTCAGTAGTTGTGGCACCCGGGCTTAGTTGCTCTGCAGCATGTGGGATCTTCCCAGACCAGGGCTCAAACCCGTGTCCCCTGCATCGGCAGGTGGATTCTTAACCACTGCACCACCAGGAAAGTCCCAGTCATAAGCATCTTAACTGTGATTGTTTTAATATATCTGGGTTATATCAACACATGTCTTCTCTGATCCACGTCCCCTTCCTAAAATGTTTTTATTTTGTTACTTATAGTTTTATCTTTGTTATCACTTTATCCATAAAACACTTGCATAATTAACTTGTTAATCTACATCTTTATTCTTTATATTTAACTTCATCATATCACTCCTTTTGTAGATTAAAAAAAATAACATTTTAGTTTTCACATCTTGACTATTGTAAATGTTGCTGCAATGAGCACGGGGGTGCATATCTCTGAGATCTTGATTGCAATTCTTTTGGACGCATACCCAGAAATGGGATTGCTGGATCATGTGTTAATTGTATTTTTAAATTTTTGAAGAATCGTCCTACTGCTTTCCATGGTGACTGCACCATTTTGCATTCCCACCAACAGTTTCTGATGGTCCCCTTTTCTCTACATACTTGCCAGTACTTATTATTTCTTGTGTTTATGATGATAGCCATTCTAACAAATGTAAAGTGATATCTCATGATTTCGATTTACATTTTCCTGATGATTGGTGAATGTGAATTTCTTTCATGTACCTATTGACCATATCTTTGTCTTATTTGAAGAAATACCTATTCAAGTCCTTAGGCATTTTTTCAATTTTTTTTTTCTCTTGAGTTGTAGGAGTACCTTATGTATTTTGGAGATTAATACCCTATCAGATATATGGTTTTATTGCAGATGTTTTCTCTCATTCCATAGGTTGTCTTTTAACTCTATTGAATGCTTCCTTTGCTGTGCAGAGCTTTTAAAATTATGATGTAATCCCACTTGTCTATTTTTTGTTTAATTGCCTGTGGTTCTGATGTCACGTCCATGAATTTATTCTCAGGATCAATGTCATGAAGTTTTTCCGCCTATGTTATCTTCTAGGAATTTTAAAATTTCAGGTCTTATGTTTAAGTCTTTAATCCATTTGAGTTGGTTTTTGTGTATGCTGTAAGATAAGGCTCAATTTCATTCTCTTGCATGTGGATACTTATTTTTCCCATTACCATTTATTTATTGAAGACACTGTCCTTTCTCCATTGTCTATTCCTGACACCCTTGTCAAAGATTGGTTGACTGTATAATCTGGTTTTATTTCTGGGCTCTATATTCTGTTCCACTAGTCTATATATTTGCCTTTATCCCAGCCTGTTTTGTTTACCATGGATTTGTAATATATTTTGAAATCATGAAGTGTGAAGCCTCTAGCTTTGTTCTTCTTCTCAAGATTCATTTGACTGTCCAAGGTCTTTTGTGGTTCCATATGAATTTTAGAATTTTTTTCTATTTCTATAAAAATTGCCAGTGATACTTTGATAGGGATTGTGTTGAATCTGTAGATGGCTTTGGGTACTATGGGCATTTTAACATTATTAAATCTTCTAATCCATGAACACTGGATGTCTTTTCATTTTGTATCTTCTTTAATTTTGATCATCAATATTTTGTAACTTTTATTATACAGATTTTTACCTCCTTAGTTAAGTTTATTTCTAAGTATTTAATTCTTTTTAATGCTGTCATAAATGGATTTGTTTTCCTAATTTTCTTTTCAGATAATTTTTATAGGTATATAGAAATGCAACTGAGTTTTGTAAGTTAATTTCATATTGTGCAACTTTACTGATTTTTATATTCTAACAGTTTTTTGGTGGAGTTTTTGGGATTTTCTACCTAAAATATCATGCTGTTTCTAAACAGGGACAGTTTTATTTCTTCCTTTCTGATTTGGATGATTGTTATTTCTTCTTCTTGCCTAATTTCTCTGCATAGAGTTCCACATATTATATTGAATAGAAATGGTGAATGGTGAATATATTGAATGCAGTGGTACTTCCTTTCATTTCTCCTGATCTTGGAGGAAAAGATTTTATTTTTTTCACTGTTGAGTAAGATGTTAGCTCTGGACTTGTCATATATGGTGTTTATTATGTTGAGATATTTGCCTTCTTTAACCAATTTGTTGAGCGTTTTTATCATGAAACGATGTTGAATTTTGTCAAATGCCTTTTCTGCATCTGTTGAGATGATCATATGATTTTTATCCTCTATTCTGTTAATGTAGTGTATCATCTTTATTGATTTGCACAGTTGTTTATAGTTGACTCATGGATTTTTTTCTTTTTCTTTGGCATCAGTTGTAATGTCATTTCTTTCATTTACAATTTTATTTATTTGAGTCTTCTCTCTTTTTAACTTAGTCCAGTTAAGGGGTTGAAAACCAGCTTATTTTTCCAAAAACAAGTCAGTTTTGTTGATTTTTTTCTTCTGCTTTTCTATTCTCTATGTCTTTTATTTCTGCTCTGATCTATGCTGTTTCCTTCCTTCTGCTTCTTTGGTCTTCGTTTCGTCTTCTTTTCCTATTTCCTTGAGGTGTGAAGTTAGGTTCTTATTGGATATATTTCCTCTTTTAATGTAGGCTTTTATCACAGGAAACTTTTCCTCTGAATATTGCTTTTGTTGAATCCCATTAATTTTGGTATGTTGTGTTATTATTTTCAAATTGTTAAGGTTTTTTTCTAATTTCCTTTTTGATTTCTCCTTTGACCTTCTGGCTCTTCAAGAGTTTGCTATTTAATTCCCACATTTGTAAATTTTCCAGTTTGCCTTTTGCTATTGATTTCTACTTTCATCCCATTGTGGTTAGAGGAGACGCTTGGTATGATTTTAATTTTCTTAAATTTGTAAACATTTGTTTTTTGATCTAACATGATCTATAGTGGAAAATTTCCCTGTGCATTTGAGAAAAATGTATATTCTGCTGCTGTTAAGTGGAATGTTCTGTGTATGTCTGTTGGGCCCATTTGGTTACAGTGTTGTCTTCTGTTTCTTTATTGATCTTCTGTTTTGATGTTCTATCCATTAAGAGACAAGGAAGGGTATTATATAATGATAAAAGGATCAATCCACTAGAAAAATATAATTCTAAATATATATGCATCCAACATCAGAGCACCTAAATATATCAAGCAAACATTGACAGAACTGAAAGGAGAAATAGAAAGCAATACAATAATAGTAGGAAACTTCAATACCCCACTTTCCATAATGAATACATTTTCTGAAGCCTTTTATGTCTGAAATTGTGTTTCTTATGGGTGATAATTTGGTTTGATATGGAATTCTGTCTTGAAAATTACCCTCCCTCTGAAATTGAGATAATGTTCCTTTGCCTTAAAGAATGAATATTGCCAATGTTGTCAGTCTATTTTTTTACTCTTTTTAAGGTGAGTTTTTCTTTTTTTCTTTCTGAAGAAGCTGAGCTGAGAAGCTCTTAAGAGCATCACTTTGTCATTGGCATTCTGAGTGTGGCTCATTAATTCATAATGCTTGTTGCTGAGTATGCCCTTTAGCATACTGAAATCTCATGTTTCTTCAGCACTTAAAAATGTAATTTTTATTTAAAAAAATAGTTTAGCTATAATAGTTTGTTCTCTCTTATATTTTCTCCATTCTCTCTCTGCATCCGCTATAAAATGCATATTGCCATTCTTCAATTGTTTTGCTTTCTAAGATTTTTCTCACCTGTTTTCTACACTTAATTTGTTCTAATTCTATGATTGTTTTTAAGTTTATTATGTAGGCATTCTGTTGATTTTTAAATTTTAATAATATTTTATGTAACAGTGTACAGTTTGCTTTCTCACTAATTACTAATATCTCTGCATAGTTCCTTTCTTAGAGCAACCTATTTTTATTTATTCTATGTTTACCTTCCTCAAGTTTTCCATGAAATATTAAATTTTTAAGAATTCTCTTGGTGCCTTAGTGACAGTTTTTCTGACTTCAGTACTTTGTTGTATGTTTTCTTATTTATCTTTGTGGTGCTTATTACCCTAAAATTTCTGGTAATAGATGTGTGCTCATACCTTAACATGAAAAAAATTTTGATTAATATACAGTGCTGACATTTTTTCCTTTTCTCCCCACAGTCTGGTAAATCAGTTGTTTATAATAAACAGGGAAGCTGTAGGAAAGCTCTCTGTAGAGGGGTTGCCATGTGAATTGCTAAGCTTCTGTTCAAGTTGGCTGCATTGGCGGTTGGTAAATTGGCTGAGACCGTTCTCTTGTGCCAAAGTAAGGTGTGATCTGCCCTGGCATGCCAGCATCTCTACTGGGAACAGAGCCCTCCACAGCAGATTAGCTGAAGCATTTTAAACACTTCCTTCTTTGTGTGTGCAAGAGCTGCTTGAATTTGAGGACTGAAAGTCATGAGTGTAAAATAGAACCTGTACAGCCCTTCTGCAGATAATCTACATATTTAATAACCATCCTGATTACATCTCTACCCTCTCTGTGCACCAAACAATAAGTTAGGAACTTCTCTAAAAATATCTCTGTTTACTTTGAATTTTCATATATTTGTGCATATTTGAGACTTATTCTCTTTTCTCTGGTTAATCCATTAATGTGGTCCCATGTTTTTTCTATCTCACACAAATTTGCTAAAATATCTAGTCTGCCCATGCTCATACCCCTATTCTTAGAGCTATAGTGGATGCATTCCCATTCATACATTTTATTTTTATTCCACTTAGATTTGGTAAAAATCAGAGTTGGACATGTATGATAAATTGTTATTTTGCACCATTGTTTGTTTACTGCCTTATGCCAGTGAGAATTAGATTAAAAATGTTATGGCTTATCATGGCAACAATGATTATATTCTGTATTTTTTCTATTAACTTACTCTCAACATTAATTACATATTTTTACCAGAATTACCAGCAGTTCTTTCTAACCTTCATTTTATGAGAGATGATTTATGAAATATTCAGTGCTATGCTTAGCCCCTAACATTGGCATCAAGGCTACCTACAGGTTGCATGGTTTCATATACCCACATTCATGTATATTTACATACCGGAGAAATTCTCATACATGTGCCTGAAAAGATGTAAACAAACATGTTCATGGAATACTTCTTATAGTGGGAAACAAGTAATCTGAATGTTTATCAATAAGGAAATACAGAGTCTGTGTAATTTATCCAATAAGATTTTTAAATAATATAGACCAGGCAACAGCATTAAGATACATCCCAACATATTAGTATAAACCTCAGAAGTACATAGTTGTATGACAACATCAGGTTGCAAAATAATTATACATCATGAAAACATTTATGTGCATGTTTAAAGCATGATCCAAACAATTATATCTACAAATTGTAAATGTGATCCTATATGTGTACATGTGTGCATATATGGTGTGTGTGCATGTGTGTGCATGTGTGTGTGTTTTCTAATGGGCCAGAAAAATACACAATGACATATGAGTGTCGTTGCCTCTTGGGATTCACATGTTATGAGAGGAGAAAGGGATTAGGGTATTTGTTAAAGTAGATTTAAATTTTATCTTGAATTTTTTAGCTTTATTGAGATATTGATATAAAATATATGTAAGTTTAGGGTATGCAGTATGATGATTTGATGCAACAATACATTGGGAAATGATTACCACAATAAGGTTAGTTAACACCTCCCTCATATCACATAAATACTTTTATTTTTGCAGTGAGTACATTTAAGATTTACTTTCTTAACAAGTTTCAAGTATGTAATATAGTTTTAAATGAACTATAGTCACCATGTTGTACATTAGTTCCCCAGAACTTATTCTTCTTATAACTGAAAGTTTGTGCCCTTGGACCAACATCTCCCCAGCCCCTGTCAATCACCAGTCTACTTTCTGTATCTGCATTTTTTTTTTTTAGATTCCACATATAAATGACATCATATATCATTTGTCTTTGTCTGACTTACTTCACTCAGCATAACGCCCTAAAGGTCCATCCATGTTGTTACAAATAGCAGGATTTCCTCTTTTTTAGGGCTGAATAGTATTTTTATTGTATATATACCAAAATTTCTTTATCCATTCATTCAGTAGTGGACACTTGGGTTATTTCCATATTTTGGCTATGATGAATAACTCTGTAATGAATATGGGAGTGCAGATATCCCTTTGAAATAATATTTTCATTTCTTTCATATATATACCCAGAAGTCGGGGTGCTGGACCATATAGTAGATCTATTTTTAATTTTGGGGGTAACCTCTATACTGTTTTGCATAGTGGCTGCACCAATTTACATTCCCATCGACAGTGTATTAGTGTTCCTGTTTCTCCACCTCTTCATCAGCATTTATCTCTTATAATTTTAATGATAACAATTCTGAGAGGTGTGAGGTGATCTCTCAATGTAATTTCGATTTGCATTTCTTTGATTATTAGTGATGTTGAACACTTTTTCATTTACCTGTTGGCTGTTTTTATGTCTTTGGAAAAATGTCTATTGAAGTCCTTTGCCCATTTTTTAACCATACTATTTGTTTGTTTTTCTATTGCACTGTATCTGTTCTTTATGTATTTTAGATATTAACCCCTTAGCAGATAAATGGTTTGCACATATTTTTACCCACTCCATAGGTTACCTTTTTATTTTGCTGATTGTTTCTTTTCTTATGAAGTAGCTTTTAAATTTGATGTAGTCTCACTTGTTTATTTTTGTTTTGGTTTTTTTTGTGTCTGTGTGTGCATTTGGTGTTTTTTTCAAAAATATTTTGCCAAGACTGTCAAAGAGATTTTTCCCTATATTTCTTTTAGTAGTTTTACAGTTTGGGATC
The DNA here is from genome assembly GCF_949987515.2 of Delphinus delphis. Lineage (NCBI taxonomy): Eukaryota > Metazoa > Chordata > Mammalia > Artiodactyla > Delphinidae > Delphinus > Delphinus delphis. The sequence continues at coordinate 97,305,781 of NC_082684.1, read as the reverse complement.
TTAAATTTAAGTCTTTAATCGATTTCAAGTTATTTTTGTGAGGTGTATGAGATAGTTGTCCATCTTTATTATTCTGCATGTGGTGTCCAGTTTTCCCAACACCACTTACGGAAGAGACTATCCTTTCCCCTTTGAGTCTTCTTGGTCCCTTGTCAATATTAGTTGATCTTATATGCTTGGGTATATTTCTGGGCTCTCTTTCTCTTCCATTGGTCTATGTGTCTAATTTTTTGCCAGTTCCAGACTGTTTTGATTATTATAGCTTTGTAAAAAGAGTTGAAATCAGGAATTGTGTTCACTCCATCTTTGCTCTTCTTTCTAAGGATTGTTTTGGCTATTCTAGCTCTATCATGGTTCCATAGGAATTTCAGATTTTTTTTCTATTTCTGCAAAAAAATGTTATTGGAATTTTGATAGGGATTGCATTGAATCTATCAAAAGCCTTGGGTAGTATGGACATTTTAACAATATTAATTTTTCCATTCCATGAACAGGAGATATCTTTCCATTTATTTGTGTTGTTTTCAACTTCTTTCATCAGTGTCTTGTAATTTTCAGTGTACGGATCTTTCACTTACTTGCTTATATTTCTTGTTTTTTCAAAGCTAGAAACAAGTAATTGTAGTAATAGAAATATAAGTATTTAAATGTTATTCTAATTTGTTTTTATATTTTTCAAATTTAACAAAACACTTCTCCATATAATTATAAAGATTATTTAAATTTTTCTAAGGATTGAAAATGAATTTTAATTTTTTTATATTTGTGGGTTTTTTGTTGACATTTGAAACTAAACTGATGATAGGTTAATATGTCAGTTGCCTAATGAATTTTCTTTTCATTGTATTAATAAAGTGATAAATTAGAACTTAGTAAGACCTTATGTATTTAAGCAAGTTTCCATTAACAGACCATGAATTGTTATAGAGAAAGAAAAATCTATCAATTAGGGCATAGGCATGTGGGCTTCCGTGGTAATGAGTTTATTATAGAAGCAAGGTTTTATAATCAATCCTAACACATAAAACTTAAAGAAGCTGTCTTTACAAAGGCATGTGGTCATACAGACCTCTTTTCTGGTTTAGGAGTGTATTTTCTAGCCAGGGGAAGGGAAAGAGTTGATCCATATGTGGACAAAGATCTTCATTCTCTTTTGCCCAGATTTCTATCAATCAGAGTCAAATAAATAGACTGAGAATTAGGTGACTTTAAATTTAGAGCATTTGCATTATTCAAGCGATACTGTGGAGATTCAAAACTTCTAAGTTTCTAACCTTCTTTCTAGAAATACCCTGAGATGGAAGTGGGATGCTTTTCTCTTGTGTGAAAGTGTGCATCACCAACCAGGTAAGTGAAATTCTTACAACTGAGCATCATCACCTCCCAACTCTATCCTGCCCACCTGGAAAGATCAAGATACAAGTTTGATATTGCAAATGAAAAGTTCCACACTGGGTCAGGGCTGTCAGCAGTTTTATTTAAATTCACAGGGCATAAGTATCATATCACATTTTCAAAAGTGTTTAGGGGGCCTATTCTTCTGTCTCATTTCATTAATTCCCAAAGACAGTGAAAGACAATGCAGATGAGCTTAATTATTATCTTCTTCTGCTTGAGCATGCTATGAGAAAAGATTAAGGGGAGGCGGAAGAGGAAGAGATGAAATATCCATGACACAAATTAGTATTTAGCATACATTTTGAAATCATGCTGTTTCTGCCAGCTTCAGTGCTTCTCTTTTTGGACATAGAACAGACCCAAACTCTTCATTTTTAGCTCAATTATGTTACTATCTACATTTAAAGCACATTTACTCCTAGGTTTCTGATATCTCCAAATGCCCTGCACTATATAATTTTGCATAGAAAGAATTAAACATGATTAGGTTAAAACATACAGAATCCTGCTGTAAGAACTAACACATACCCTTACCATTCTCGCCATTATGCTTTAAGCATAGGAAATTCTAGGCTTTGAGCTTACCAGTTAAATAGGAACTATGATATCATCAAATTGCCAAATTAAATAAGAAATATATTCATACAGTATGGAAAATGAGTTGCCACATTTAGATATCTATTTCAATTCTCACAGAAATAACTTGATGAAAGCACTTTGTTTAGTGCTAAAATCTAAGAATGACTCAAAGTAATGCAAGCCAAAAATTATACATACTCATGTCAACCAACAGTAAACAGATTTGAAATCAATGCCCTCTTTCATTACTAAACAGCTTCCAAGCAGTAACTGAAGTTCAAAGAAGGCACATAAAGAGCAGAAGCAGAAACTCACCCTTGTTCCCCAGAGCCCTCCCTGTATGCCCAATTTCTGCCACTGAACCTTTTCCATGAAACTCCTTTAAGGTTCTGTAGTGTGGGTACCTTTTCACTCTATGTCCTGCCAAAATTTTAGTATGTCAAAGACCCAAGTGTCTGAATGACTGAAGAATAAACCTGGTCTCAGGCCTTGATAGCAACCTCAGGTGTTCAAATTTGGGATTTGGAAAGTCATAGTAGCTAAAGGTTATTTCAGATGTTGGTTAAGTTTCTATGACCCAGACTGGAGAAACAAATATCACCGAAAAAATGTTGTGAGATCTTCACAATCCATGCTTATGTCCTTTTCACGGATACTCAAATTGAGAAGGTGAATCATCCAGAAAATTGTGAGTTTTTGCTTTAGAATTAATTGCTACTTATACACTTCTTTATCTCTTTCATCCTACACCAAATCCCCTCTAGATGCCTTTATGCAATTCTGTCTGTCCTGGAGCAGCCACTGAGAAAACATTCCAGTGTCTACTTCAGGAACTTCTAGGATGGCGATGCATACATGTGGCCATCACTCCATCCTTCTGCCCCTTGGGGCACCTCATGCAACAAGGCAGCTTTACCAAGGCCCCCTGTGTATGCAGGAAGCTTTGCTTCTCCATGGAGATGGAATTACCAAGGGCTCTGTGAGGCACATGCATCTAGTCCTCCCACCAGCACCCAGGAATCAGCGACAGTGCTGCGAACGTCCCCTCTGCTTGGCTGGTTCTGCAGCCAGGGCTTTGTTCTCTTAGCCACAGCCCTTGACAGGTGACCAGACCGAGTAGCAAGGAGATCCCCCCACCAAGTCCCTCAGAAGAGCCTGGCTTCAGCCATTTGCCATGTCTGGGAGAAGATGGTAAACCTAGTGGCTTTTCATTTCACCAACAGAGCAGACTCGCAAGCCCATTTACTACTGGTGCAACTCAAAAGATAGGCATTTCTTCCTGCTTGTTATCTTCAGGCCAACCTCTGTCTGTGTTAGCAGACAATAGGACAGTCCTACTGTCCTATTGTCTGCTAACACCATGCAAACACATCCATTCTATAACTTTGCTGTTAATACTGAGCACACGATGAAAAATCAGTGGACATTTAAGTGAATAAACAGCTGGAAGGAGTGAGGCCAAACTACTCCATCTCCTACCACTGCCATAAATCCATGAAGGGAACCCTGTCATACATATTTTCCATTCGATAAAAAAGATCTTACTGTAGAAAGCTATGAAAAAAAAGGAAAACTGTAAAAAAAAATGAATAATTGGAAGTGAAAATAATTATAACTTCAAAAATGCATCCAAGAGAGTAATTAACATAAGGACCCTGATAACATTTTAAATGCTGAGTTAGGAGACCATATTGGGAGATTGCTCTATGACATGGAGTAAAATTATTAAGAAAAATGAATGTTATGAGAGAAAACCTGAGAGCCATGGAAAAGAATAAATGTAAATCTCTGTAAGAAGTCCAGATGAAAATGGAGTAATCAAAGACACAGTGAGAAAACACTTTTCTGAAAAAAAGAAAAAGTAAGGGGCTTCCCTGGTGGCGCAGTGGTTGAGAGTCCGCCTGCCGATGCAGGGGACACGGGTTCGTGCCCCGGTCCGGGAAGATCCCACATGCCGAGGAGCAGCTGGGCCCGTGAGCCATGGCCGCTGAGCCTGCGCGTCCGGAGCCTGTGCTCTGCAACGGGAGGGGCCACAACAGTGAGAGGCCCGCGTACCGCAAAAAAAAAACAAAAAAAAAAACACTTTCTGAGGTAAAAGTAAACTCAGTTTTCCAAATTGAAATGTCTTGTTAAGTATAAGGGAGATTTGAAAATAAGATAAACATATTCTAGTAACATGCATAATTTTAAGGATGAAGAAAGCATCAACAAACTTCCAAATAGAGAAAATAAATTATGTAGAAAGGGAAGATCAAATTAGTATCAGTCTTATCAACTCTGATAATGGTAACACCTCACAGGAAACCATGAAAGTTCAATTTATATAACTATCCTATTTCATTGACTGGCAAAAACAAAACCTATGTAAGTTATGTATTTATTATTGTTATTAAAAAGTGGTAACTGCCATAGCAGAGTAAAATAGTTTTTGTACTACCAGGAGATTATAGAATTGTGATCTGAGCATTTTAGAACAGGTTAAAAATGTTCTTCATGGCTTCAGAGGGGAAGAAAAAGACATTTCAGACAAACATGGAATAGACACACTTTTAGAACAGTAGACACTTGTGAAATAAGCATCTGAAATCTGTCAAATTAAAATTGAATCAGGAAAAAAAAGCCAAAGGCAAGGGCTGACATGACAGAATAAGAGCAATGAAATGAATACATTTCTGATGTTAAATTTAGAAAAGTTGATAACAGTAATTTTAAGTATAATGAAATTGTTAGTAATATGCTATTACATTTTCATAATAAATATATTATTAAAATGAGTAATCACCTGGCACTAAAAGTCTGGATAAGTTTAATAAAATAGGGATATGGGTATAAGAGAATCATAGCATAACACTTTGCTAAAAGTCTCACGATGGGATATTATATATTTCTTGATTTTGATAATTATATTTTTGTTTACTTATGTTTCACTCATAAAACAGTCCAATAGTGAAATAAAAACTATTTATTGAGATATTTAACAACTCAGCCAAAGCAAGAGAAAGAAAAATGAAAACACAGAAGAAATGATAAAAAGAAAATATAAAACATGCCATGAATAAGTCCTAGTACAAAAAAATTTACAAAAGGATTTTTTTTAATAAAGGAATAGGAAAATTTATAATGTAATAGAGTATTCCATGCAAGGATGTAATTGTCTTTTAATTTATGTATCAAAGACAGAAGTACAAACTATTATTACTACTATGTTTTACTTCACTGGTTTTGGGTGCGAAATAAAGTTTATTTTATTTTAATTTGTATGCAACCTTAAAGTACACTTAACTGCACATATTTAAGCTGTACAGTTTGATCAGTTTTGTATTCATCTGTAAAACCAGCACTAAAATCAAGATAACCCAATCTATTTTATTTCAATGTGTAAACCATGGTGACTTCAACCATAAATTTTCCCTAACAGGATGTATCCTTCGTCAGTCTTTATCCTTCTTAAGTATATTAGGTAGATTCATTTCCTAGGGCTGCTGTAACACATACCTCATCCTGGGTGCCTTAAACATCAGAAATTATTGTCTCACCGTCCTCAGCTGGAAACTGAGACCAAACCATTAGTAGGGTCGATCTCTCCTGAGGTCTCTCTCCTTGGTGTGTAGACCGTTGTGTTCTCTCTGTGTCCTCCCATGGTCATCCTTCTGTGCGTGTTTGTGTCCTGATCTCCTCTAATAAGGACACCAGTGATATGGGATTAGGGCCCCACCCTAATGACCTCCTATTAACTCAATCATCTCTTTAAAGACTGCCTTCAAATGCAGTCACATTCTGAGCTCTGGGGAGTTAGAATTTCACATAGGACTTTTGATGGGACACAACTAAACCCATAACAGTGGAGATTCCCAGAATCCCAAATCCATCTGGTGGTCATTTTCTTCCCACCAGTCATCCATCTCAGCTCATTCACCAACAAATAACTAATGATAATCCCGAATCACTCACTTATTCATACCATGCATTTAGTGCTTCTGAAACTGTTCTGTTTAACCCAAGGTGGCTGGGTGTTTGTGGGGTGATGGAAGCTGAGTAGAGAGGGATTTATACTTGGAAGCTGCAGAACCTGACCCTGAAGTCAGATCCCCTTTCGCAGTGGGGAGTGAGGAAGGAGGTGAGGACCCCACACCCTAAATACTGAGAAATTTCTTGGTGATTTAATGCTTGAAAGTCAGGGCAAAATTCTCAAGCTCTTTGAGTCTCACAAGTTACAATTGAAATGCAAATCAAAACTACAATGAGGTATCACCTCACACTGGTCAGAAGGGCTATCATCAAAAAATCTACAAACAATACATGCTGGAGAGGGTGTGGAGAAAAGGGAACCCTGTGGGAATGTAAATTGATACGGCCACTATGGAAAACAGTATGGAGGTTCCTTGAAAAACTAAAAGTAGAACTACCATATGACCCGACAATCCCACTACTAGGCATATACCCAGAGAACAAATGCACCCCAGTGTTCATAGCAGCACTATTTACAATAGCCAGGACATGGAAGCAACCTAAATGTCCATCAACAGAGGAATGGATAAAGAAGATGTGGTGTGTATATATATATATATATATATATATATATATGTATACAATGGAACATTACTCAGCCAGAAAAAAGAATGAAACTGGGTCATTTGTAGAGACGTGGATGGACCTAGAGAGTGTCATACAGAGAGAAGTAAGTCAGAAAGAGAAAACCAAATATCATATAATAATGCATATATGTGTTATCTAGAAAAATGGTATAGATGATCTTATTTGCAAAGCAGAGATAGAAACACAGACGTAGAGAACAAATGTATGAATACCAAGGGGGAAAAGAGGAATTGGGAGACTGGGATTGACACATACACATTATAGATACTATGTATAAAATAGACAACTGATGGGAACGTACTGTAGAGCACAGGAAACTCTACCTAATGCACTGTGGTAACCTAAATGGGAGGGAAGTCCAAAAGGGAGGGGATATCTGTATGTGTATGGCTGATGAATTTTGTTGTGCAGTGGAGGCTAACACAACATTGTAAAGCAACCACACTCCAATAAAAATTAATTTAAAAAAATTTGAGCTTTAATATAAGTTGTGCCCAGCCCAGAAGAGCAAACTCATACAGCCAGCTCCTAGATTTGGGAGAAAATGTCAATGTTGATTGTTGTGTGGCACTGTGGAGTTTGTGGTTGCTTATGTAGCATCATCATGGCCTTAGATAACTAACTGATACAGAAATTGGTTCTGAGGAGTAAGGTGCTGACATAACAAAAATTTTTCATGTACAGACCTGGCATTTAGACTGGAGGTGGGGATGTAAGAAAAACTGTGAGCAAGTTACTGGAAATTTTTGAGGAAAAAGTACTGACGGAATTGTCATTGGAGGCTCCAGAATGGTGAGCCATCTTATGTGTTTGAGAAATAATTGCAATTCTGTCATTTGCAGTAACTGGGAAGATGGAAAATATACCTAATGAACTGTTAAGAGTTGGCTAACAGGACCTCCAGCCAGAATATTGAAAGAGCTTGATTTCAGGTGAATACTAGAAGGTTTGAAAACCACAAGATGAGTGAAATAAAGAGCTGGCCAATTTTTAATTCAAATTTAGAGGCGTGTATAGAGGTCTGGTCTTGTGGGTTTGGAAAATAAAGCTGTTTCTCATCTTTCATCTCTCTCCAGCCAGCAAAGGGCTCTCAAAATAATATATAGCCTGGGGCACAGATCAAATCAATGGTGTGGCAGTAAGAACCTTTGTTAGGATCTCTGGAAGATTTGAGGCAGTGCCTAATAGACACTTTGAACTAAACAAAGGACTTCAAAGGGCTGACCCCCAACAGACTGACATGTCCAGAAGAGCACAGATCAAGACTAAAGAGTTTGTTTGGAAAAGAATTGTGAGTTTGTCTTTTTTTTTCAAATGGATTGAAATTGAATCAGATACAAAGAAGTCTGCAGGTTTTTCATGGGAGTTTCACAGGGTCAAGGGCCACAGACATGGACTGAAAGGCACTGAAATTGTCGAAATACAAAAAGAGCTCTGAGCTCCCAGCTTTCCTTGAGCAGGAAGCAGACTAAGGAGTCTGTTCAGCTGCCAACATGAACCGTTTCTGCAGAATTAGCCATTTAAGGTGACGGCTAAGAAGGACAGATTTCTCAAAGACCGAATCTAAGAACCATAGGGGCCATTTCCAGGGCAAACAGGACCCGGTCAAGGCACATACCCTCCTAGAAAGGGAATAGTGTCAGCATTTGCCCTGCAGGATTACAGAATTTCTAAGGACCAGAGACTGCTTTGTGTTTTTTTCTCTTTTTTTTTTCTTCCCCCTTTCAAGCAATCTTCAGTTGGGCCTGTTTCTGTGGTTGTTCTGTCTCATCATTGTATGTTTGGGATGTGGGGGGAAATAAGTTGTCTTTTCAGATCCCAGGTCTCGAGACCATGTACTGTCTCCAGACAGCAGGGTACACATTTTTTTTTTTCAACTTCGTCTTCAGGGACTTCATATGGGTGCCTTGAAATTGGCAGTGCAGGGACTTCATATAGGTGCCTTGAAATTGGCCTTGGCGGGAGTATTTACATCAAAGAGTTCAACTGATGCTACAAATCAGGGTTGTTTTCCCCCAGAGAATTAGTTGTTAAATATTTATGAGCACACTACCATGCCTGGATGAAGAAGAGCCACTTCTGAACCTGACAAAGATGATAAGGTCTTCAACTTCAAGCCAAACTCAGTGATTGAATGAGACTTTTGAAGGACTTAGGAGTGTATTTTTACACAAGAGAAAGTGAATAATTGAAGCCAGAGGGCCGGTGATGGTAGATTGATTGCATTGATGGCCGTAATTAATGGCCTCTGGTCTCCATGCCCTTCTCAATATGAGTAGTTCCTCCATTCCATAGCAGATTCTGTTTTCTCACCCTGTGAATCAGGTGTGGAGGACAAAATGGTGCATGGGTGTCCCTGCAGGCCTTGTTTTCTTCTGTTGGCTGACTTGCAGGGTTCTCTTGATTTCATCTGGAAACCAGATGGTCTGCTGGAGAATGAGTGTCCACGTGGGGTATGATCATCTCAGTTGGGGCCTCCTAGGTGACTCTTCCCAGTGACCAGACAGCTGGACGGAGATGTACCACTGAGCCCAGACAGGGTCAGCCAAGCCCGGCCCAGAAGACCAAAATAAACTGACCCACAGAATTCTAAATATTTATAGATAATAATGTGAACATTCTTTGATTCTTGAGTTAGTCTATACATAAGTGGAAAATTGCAAGTGAGTTATAATTTTTCTATCTTGAAACACAAGATTTGTAGGGACTTATAAGTGATTTTGTAAGGCGTTATCTGTATATTTCTTTTTATTTAAGAGGAGACCAACTTATTAATCACTATATAATATGTTGGTCATCATTCTACATATTTTAAAAGAAGCAATGAAAATATTTCACCCTGAAGGATTTTTCAATTTACCTGAACAAAATGTTTGAGGCAGAACTGAGCAATCTACTCTAAGAGCTGTGTCTCACTTTGGTCTTTCTGCAATTATAGATCCAATTTTTCACCCATCCTTATATCTTTTATTCTAACTGGAAAATGATATTTCCATGCAAATTATTCATACATAAATACCATTAGCTTAAATTTTAGTTAAACTGTTATAGTGTATTGAACATTAACTTAGGGTGGAGTCTTTTCAAAAAGTAAAACTAAAAAAAAGCTACAACCACCAGCAACACAGTTATCTCAAGCACTCGGTCCATGATCTGGGTGTTTTGTTGTCTAGTTAACAGGGCACTTTTCAGAATTAGATCCCCAGTTAGTGTATTTTTAATGTCGATTACTAATTTCACTCATTTTGTGTAAAATCATCATCTTTTTGTGAATTCATAGAGTCTCACTCATATGATTTGCAGGAAAAAGGAGAGTATTATGAGGCCCATTTGAATGTTTTGGAATTTTGTAATTATTAGGTTTAAGTGTTATCAGACAGAAACACAATATTAAAAAGGATTAGTTTTTAATAATTTGTGCATTTTCATTATCAATTAACTAGTAAATTAAACCTCAAACTTATCTGTTCTTTTTGTAGCAAACAATAACAAAGAAAAACAAGACAAAGTTCATATTTATACAAATTATGACTTGGACATGCTATGGAGTGAAGACACAGTTATGGAATAGGAAGACTTTGTCTTTGCTAGTGCAGAAATTAATGATTTCAAAATAACTTCAGGGAAATTTTAAAATATGTAAGAAAAATTCACTTTATTATGGAATTTTTATCTCAGATTTAATCTATTTCTTGTCCCAATGTGAAATTTTATATTCTAAAATGTGTATTCAGTGGACTTCATTATGACTATAAGAAGCATTGTCTTTATTTGTAAATTTGACTCATGAAACGAAGGACTATTCATGTTAAAAAGTTCAATTCAAGTTCTGCCACAAGAAATCATTTTTTAAATAAATGAGATATTATTATTACTATTATAAATAGTATTATTATTAACATTCATGTTTTGTTAACACTGTACATCATTACCTAGGGGAGTAAATAATGTTATCACATCCACTATAAATTGTTTCTGTATTGAATGTAAAGCACCATATGACTACATGAAAACTTTTTTTCAAAGAGAATGTTAGTGTCATGGTTAATATCACAAGTTTTATGATAAAATAGAACCCAGAATTTTTTTCGTTCACTTAGCTCATTATTGTCTTTGAGTAAATTACTTAAAATCCATAACCCTTATTTTTATTTGAAAAAATCAAAATGATATAATAATGATAATGGCTATATAAAAGAAACATTGAGAATAATATTAATAATAATGGCTATATAAAAGAAACATTGAGGAATAACTACTATATATAAACAGGAAAAAATACAGTAAGTGATTTCCCAGAAAGGAGTTGAAATAAAAGCACAAAACAGGCATTTTCTCCACAAAACACTAATGAAATTAAGAATAGTGAAAAACAAGGATATGATAAAAGCATATAGTGCTTTGTATTTGAAAAATTCATGGCTTAGAAAATAAATAAGATGTTTTTCTTTATATTTCTTTTTATCCTTAGAATGGCCACTTAGGACATATCTTGTTATGAAGAAACACTTCCCTGAAGTTCAATTATGCTTTTGGTTTAACTTCATTTTTATACTAACGTGGACTTCAAGTAAAATTAAATAACAGTATTAAATACCATGCAGACTCCAATTCCATGTATTAGTGAAGGATTGTTCTCCCTGTGTCTCTAACACTACCCAGCAATCCTCCAGATTCTATTTACACAAACACACACACACACACACACACACACACACGGGGGGGGGGGGAGAGAGAGAGAGAGAGAGAGAGAGAGAGAGAGAGAGAGAGAGAGAGAGAGAGAGAGAGAGGGAGAGGGAGGGAGATTCGCTTGATTAATAATTACCTGATAGGGCTTCCCTGGTGGCGCAGTGGTTGAGAGTCCACCTGCCAATGCAGGGGACACAGGTTCGTGCCCCGGTCTGGGAAGATCCCACATACCGCGGAGTGGCTAGGCCTGTGAGCCATGGCCGCTGAGCCTGCACGTCCAGAGCCTGTGCTCCGCAATGGGATAGGCCACAACAGTGAGAGGCCCGAGTACTGCAAAAAAAAAAATAATAATAATTACCTTATAAAAATTGTAAAACCGTTACTGGAATTTGGGGTAATTTGTTATTTCTTTCTTATATATTATGCCTTGCTTGAATCTCTACAAAGAGTTTATGTCCTTTTTTCAAAAATAATAAGATTACTAGTCTATTAAAATTAAGCAGCAGTTATTAAGTAAGTGTACAAGTGTAAAGTGAGTTATTTCAGAACAAATTCTTTTTCCCTCTCTTTGTACTTTTCAGTGTGTCACAGAGTCTTTCTTTTCCTTCTCTCCTTATAGTTTGTTGTCTCTTCTTACTCCTGTTACATCTGTGTAGGAGACCTATGGTGATATCAGATGTAAGAAATATCATTCGTGAGATGAAGATGGCTGTGTTAGTGACCTCCACACTTTTCAGCCTGATCATTCTAGAGTTTTCAAGATGAGTTATCAACATGTTCTTTCCTTAACTTCTGTTTCTATGGCAACATTTCCTCCTAGCTTGCCATCTATATGCCGTTTATTTTTCTATTACCTACATCTACTTATTACATGTTATTTTTTTAACATCACCCCGTTACTTCTTTTTACCTTCCATCTTACCTAACTCCTGGCTCCAGGGTTTGAAGAGTTTAGGTATCTCCACACCAGTAACTCCAGTCAGTATTTATAAGAATGGGACACATGCTTCTCCTAGCTTAGATTCTTCACCATTCTCTTCTCCAAATTCTTCACTAATAAAAAATTTATTGTAACCTTTAATTTTCTTCAATTTAATTTAACTTGTTTCTAGCTCAGTTTATTCTTGGTTGTTTTTGAAAAAAGAGTCCCAGTGTTGACACAGCAACAGCACAACATTTCTAGTCGCTGTTACTAAGAAACACAACTCTTGATTTCATATGGTTCAGCTCTTAACTCTTACAGAAATTATTTTCTGCTGAGCAGTCTTCTCTTTTCCAGGAGTAGGGTTTTTTATTTTATTTTTATTTCTTTCCTCTAATATTTTGAAAAAGAAGAAGACAAGCTCTTAATCTCTGAGACTTTTCTAGCTTTTCTAGTGAAGGCATGGGATGCTGTGAGTTGATTTCTAATGAACCTCCAACAGTCTGAGTCTGTGTAAAAGGGTTAGCATGACCCATGATCTTGAACTTCAACAGAGGTTAGATTGTTTTGAACCATAACCACGTATGTTAAATATAGTTAAAACATTTAGTGCAGCCATCACAGATTCAAACATAAGCACATGTTTTATACCGTTACTAGATGGTAAGTGGATGCGTTGAGGAAGAGCGGGAGCCCAATTCTGAGGAGACCTGGGCAGGGCACTGTGTGGGACTAACCAGGATGCTTAGAGTCTCAGAGGGACCCGACTCATTGGGAATCTGCACGGCAGGCAGAGGTGGGAACCCCAAAGGGCAGTAGGTGGCCACTGTACATTGCAAGAATGACTACACCAGGACAGTCGTGGCCACAAGAAATTGCCTGGGGGAGAATTACCAAAAGTGAATGGTGGTTACAAAATCAACCCACCAAGTGAGTTACAGAGTCCAGTGAATGGCTCTAGATATTTATAGACATGCTCAGATCAGTTTGGAGACCTTTGATGGCTAAGTATGCCTATATTGTTTTTTCTTTTTAAATTCAGGTCTTACAATGACAGTTTGTTAAGCAATAAATGAATGCTGCTGGTCAGCCACCATTTTCATGATGCTCAGATAAGCAGGGGGAATTTGTGTCACAGGAAAAACTGTGAATTTTGTTACAAATGATTTGTCTTTCTATTTACTCTTCTGCCTTCCACCGTTAAGCTATCATATTTTGTAAGTGATGGAAAGGAGGAGGAAAGGAGAGGGGAGGGGAGAGAGGAGAGGAGGGGAGAGGAGGGAGCATCTCTGCAGTCCACTGAGAAGCAGTATAGACGTTCCTTGTGGGAAGCATATCTGGGCTGTTCACAAATTTACAATGATAGCTGTCACCCTTGAGGTTGGGTGCAGCCATGTGAATTGCTTGACCAATTAAATGTGAACAAATACAAAGGATGTCACTTTCTAGGCGTCACGTTAGAGCTAGGAAGCATTTTCTATATTCCTTTTTCTTGCTTGACAATGGAAAGCATGCATTGAGCATATATACACTTTTGTTGTAAAAATTCATTGAGATTTGGGGATTTTTCTTAATGCAGCTAACTATACACATCTTGACTGATACATCATGTTAGTTCCCTAAAGAACAGATGTTTCCTTTCTTTCATGATTGTGTTCCAAACCTAATGTTCTTCTGATTGTTCTGCTGCAAGTGGTTGCTCTAAACTAAGTATGGTAAAAGGAGGCTGAAATTTCAACTCATCAAATGCACCCTTCCTGTTTCATGAATTCCAGTCTTACCCAGTACATAACACCATCTTGACAGGCTTTCTCAATTTTTGAAAAAAATATTAACTGTGCCCAGAAGACATTTTTCTTCCATTATGAAATGGTGAAATGCACAAATGTGTTAAGACCGGAGAAGGTAGAGGTCTCACAAAGTGCCTCTATTCTGTATTCTTTACTTTTGGTGACTCTTTTCTTACCATGTACTAGTGCGCTGCTGAATCCTCAAATTGGGAATGCTTTCATTCTGTGTTTTCAGGACCAGTTCAGACGGGGCATATGACTTCCTGTTTCAAGACTGGACTTGTGTTCAGCATCTCCATTTCCTCCCCATGTTGCTACCATATTCTCTTTGATGGTTTTCATGGTATTATTATGCATACTGTAATTTTAAAATGCTGTTAACAGCAGTCTGAGGGAATTGAAGGGAAAGAAGGGATGCAAGACAGATTTGCAATGATTTGTGTGAAATTATTCCATTATTAAAAATTCAGTTACTGTTCTTATGTAATGTATGCCAACTTCATCAAATATAGTCTTTTACTACCTGTCTGAACAAACCTGTGTTAAAGGTTTGACCATTCCTCTGGATACATTATCTATCACGTTTCATTTGTCTGAATACACGTGGTCTATGATTCAATTTTAGGAGGTGTCATTTATAAAATATGCAGTTCCCTGCTATTTGGGAAAACTTTATCTGGGGATTATTAATATAATTCACTTGGTAATAACACCTTCAGATCTGGTACAACATACATTTTCTGTGTGTATTAACAGTAATGAAGAATAGGCATTATAGTGGTGCTACATTAGGGAAAGATAAAACGCCCCATTGGGCTTTAAAAAGGAGCCCAGTACAAATGTGACATTTACTTAACTATAGAGCATGAATGGTAATGCTACAATTATGTTAAGAGCTGTAGAAGTATTATTAAAATCTTATAAAACAACCAGTCTCTGCCCACCCCCCCTTGGAGGCTTGCTTTATCCTTTTATGAATCGTTTCTGTTGTAGAGTCACGGCTTTGGCTGCAGCAGCCGGTCCAGGGCCAGGTGCTGTTGGGAAAATTATACAATTTGATGACTGCAGTCTGGAATCTGAGGCAGTTGATTTCCAGTAGAAAAAATGAAGTTCCTTCTCATACTGTGTTCACTAACCATGCATATCTTGGTTCATATTTCTTGTGGCATTATTTGGTGTTGTTCATAACCTGGTAAACATCTGCTCATTGTTGGTATGTGGCTTTGTTTTTGTTCTGATTTGGTTTTTTCATTTGCTTTTACTTTGATAATTTTTATGTGCTTTTTTATTTACCACACTTATAATTTTAGAGTACAGATAATAGAAGAGAGTCTCTTTATTTTGAATATGGCATCCAGTAGCAACTGAATACACTCTGAATATTTTCTCTTGAAAAGTCACCAAAGTGAGTAAAAAAATTAGTCAAGTCCCCTTTATTTCTATCCATGGCTAGAAATTACAACCTTTTTGGAGGATTTTTTTTCAGTGACTAACTATTGGAAGTAGAATAAACATTGTCATATATAACCTGCATATCTATTCACTGTATGATTTCTCAAAATTCTTTAAATTAAAATTAATAGGAGGACCTTAAAGATGACAGAGGAGTAAGACATGAAGATCACCTTCCTCCCCACAAATACATCAAAAATACACCTACATGTGGAACAACTCCTACAGAACACCTACTGAATGCTGGCAGAAGACCTCAGACTTCCCAAAAGGCAAGAAACTCCCCAAGTACCTGGCCATCTGGCTGACAGGGTCTTGGTGCTCTGGCCGAGTGTCAGGCCTAAGCCTCTGAGGTGGGAGAGCTGAGTTCAGGACACGGGACCGCCAGAGACCTCCCGGCCCCAAGTAATATCAATCGGTGAGAGCTCTCCCAGAGATCTCTATCTCAACGCTAAGACCCAGCTCCACTCAACAACCAGCAAGCTCCAGTGCTGGACACCCCATGCCAAACAACTAGCAAGATGGGAACACAACACCACTCATTATCAGAGAGGCTACCTAAAATCATAATAAGTTCACAGACACCCCAAAACACACAACCAGATGTGGTCCTGCCCACCAGAAAGACAAGATCCAGCCTCATCCACCAGAATGCAGACATCAGTCCCCTCCATCAGGAAGCGTACACAAGCCACTGAACCAACCTTACCCACTGGGTGCAGACACCAAAAACAACAGGAACTATGAACCTGCAGGCTGCGAAAAGGAGACCCCAAACACAATAAGTTAAGCAAAATGAGAAGACAGAGAAATACGCAGCAGATGAAGGAGCAAGGTAAAAACCCACCAGATCAAAGAAATGAAGGGGAAATAGGAAGCCTACATGAAAAAGAATTGAGTAATGATAGTAAAGATGACACAAAATCTTGGAAATAGAATGGAGAAAATACAAGAAATGTTTAACAAGGACCTAGAAGAACTAAAGAGCAAACAATGATGAACAACACAAAAAATGAAATTATAAACTCTCTAGAAGGAATCAATAGCAGAATACTGAGGCAGAAGAACGAATAAGTGACCTGGAAGATAAAATAGTGGAAATAACTACCACAGAGCATAATAAAGAAAAAAGAATGAAAAGAATTGAGGACAGTCTCAGAGACCTCTGGGACAACATTAAATGACTGACATTTGAATTATAGGGGTCCCAGAAGAAGAAGAGAAAAAGAAAGGGACTGAGAAAATATTTGAAGAGATTATAGCTGAAAACTTCCCTAACATGGGAAAGGAAATGGTCAGTCAAGTCCAGGAAGTGCAGTGAGACCTATACAGGATAAATGCAAGGAGAAAAACGCCAAGACACATGTTAATCAAACTATCAAAACTTAAATACAAAGAAAAAATATTAAAAGCAACAAGGGGAAAGCAACAAATAACACACAAGGGAATCCCCATAAGGTTAACAGCTGACCTTTCAGCAGAAACTCTGCAAGCCAGAAGGGAGTGCAGGACATATTTAAAGTGATGAAAGGGAAAAACCTACAACCAAGATTACTCTACCCAGCAAGGATCTCTTTCAGATTCGACGGAGAAATTAAAAGCTTTAGAGACAAGCAAAATCTAAGAGGATTCAGCACCACCAAACCAGCTTTAACACAAGAGAAGGAAAAGACCTACAGAAACAAACCCAAAACAATTAAGAAAATGGTAATAGGAACATACATATCTATAATTACCTTAAATGTAAATGAATTAAATGCTCCAACCAAAAGACGTAGACTGGCTGAATGGATACAAAAACAAGACCCGTATATATGCTGTCAACAAGAGACCCACTTCAGACCTAGGGACATATACAGACTGAAAGTGAGGGGATGGAAAAAGATATTTTATGCAAATGGAAATCAAAGGAAAACTGGAGAAGCAATTCTCATAACAGGCAAAATAGGCTTTATATAAAGACTATTACAAGAGACATAGAAGGACAAAACACAATGATCAAGGGATCAATCCAAGTAGAAGATATAACAATTGTAAATATTTATGCACCCAATGTAGTAGCACCTCAATACATAAGACAAATGCTAACAACCATAAAAGGGGAAATCAACAGGAACACAATCATAGTAGGAGACTTTAACACCCCACATTCACCAATGGACAGATGATCCAAAATGAAAATAAATAAGGAAACAAAGCTTTAAATGACACATTAAACAAGATGGTCTTAATTGATATTTATGGGACACAACAGAATACACTTTCTTCTCAAGTGCTCATGCAACATTCTCTGGGATATATCATACTTGGGACACAAATCAAGCCTTGGTAAATTTAAGAATATTGAAGTCATATCAGGTATCTTTTCCAACCACAACTTTGTGAAACTAGATATCAATCACAGGAAAAAATCTTTAAAAAATAAAAACACATGGTGGCTAACCAATACACTATTAAGTAACCACAAGATCACTGAAGAAATCAAAGAGGAAATCAAAGCATACCTAGATTTTATTTTTGTGTATGGTGTTAACACCTAAATGTAAGGCCAGACACTATCAAACTCTTAGAGGAAAGCATAGGCAGAAAACTCTGTTTCATATATCACAGCAAGATCCTTTTTGATCCACCTCCTAGAGAAATGGAAATAAAAACAAAAAGAAACAAATGGGACCTAATGAAACCTGCAAGCTTTTACACAGCAAAGGAAATCATAAACAAGATGAAAAGACAACCCCCAGAATGGGAGAAAATATTTACAAATGAAGCAACTGACAAAGGATTAATCTCCAAAATTTACAAGCAGCTCAGTATCAGAAAAACAAACAACCCAATCCAAAAGTGGGCAGAAGACCTTAATAGACATTTCTCCAAAGAGGATATACAGATTGCAAACAAACACATGAAAGAATGCTCAACATCATTAATCATTAGAGAAATGCAAATCAAAACTACAATGAGATATCATCTCACACCAGTCAGAATGGCCATCATCAAAAAATCTACAAACAAATGCTGGCAAGGGTGTGGAGAAAAGGGGACCCTCTTGCACTGTTGGTGGGAATGTAAATAGATACAGCCACTATGGAGAACAGTATGGAGGTTCCTTAAAAAACTAAAAAGAGAACTACCATACGTCCCAGCAATCCCACTCCTGGGCATATACCCTGAGAAAACCATAATTCAGAAAGAGTCATGTACCACAATGTTCACTGAAGCACTATTTACAATAGCCAGGACATGGAAGCAACCTAAGTGTCTATCGACAGATGAATGGATAAAGAAGATGTGGCACATATATACAGTGGAATATTACTCAGCCATAAAAAGAAATGAAATTGAGTTATTTGTAGTGAGGTGGATGGACCTAGAGTCTGTCATACAGAGTGAAGTAAGTCAGAAAGAGAAAAACAAGTATCATATGTTAACACATATATATGCAATCTAAAAAAAAATGGTTCTGAAGAACCTAGGGGCAGGACAAGAATAAAGACACAGACATAGAGAATGGACTTGAGGACACAGGGAGGGGGAAGGTTAAGCTTGGACGAAGTGAGAGAGTGGCATTGACATATATACACTACCAAATATAAATAGCTCGTTAGTGGGAAGCAACCGCATAGCACAGGGAGATCAGCTTGGTGCTTTTTGGCCACCTAAAGGAGTGGGATAGGGAGGGTGGGGGGGAGAAGCAATAGGGAGGGGATATGGGGATATATTTATTCGTATAGCTGATTCACTTTGTTACACAGCAGACAGTAACACAACAATGTAAATCAATTATACTCCAATAAAGTTGTTAAAAAAATTAAGTCATTGGTCAAATCAAAGTTTTGAATTAGCATGGAGTGGTTATTTTTGTGTTTTATGGTGGATTATGTCAATTCTGAAATAACCTTTTTCTTACATTTCTCTCTTATTGGTCATTTTAGGCAATAATACCTTGCGTTTGCATTAGTGGGATTCTAGGATAATTTATTTTTAAGACCACTGAGAAACAGGTCAATATTGCCATATGTTTTGTTGGTTTTCTATATTGGTAGGAAGATACTTTACTGAATTAATCCAATATAATTAGTTTTTGTCTAAAAGAGGGAACAATCTTTTTTACTTAAGCTGCAATTTACCCAAGAATATTTCTGAGTTCCTACTTTATTAACTTTGAAGTTTTCTTAAAGTAAATGAGGATTTCCAATAATCATTACAGACCTTAATAATGAAGAACATAAAACTTCCCAGAAAATCAATATTTGAATGCTGCTTTAAGCTGTTTTTACACATCATTAATTTTGATATGTCTCAAATTAATCTCATTAATAAATGGACTCATTACATTGTAATAATAATACATATTGTTTAAAATATTTTGAAAAGTTTTCATTTTTTCCCACCAATATATTATATGTGACATATGAGATCTTTGAGGAAAATGAAGTTTTGAGCTCAAAATTAGTTAAAAGTTATAAATGCATTTAAGTTTCCTTGTTATTAGTAGTTATTATTAACTGATGATGACTTTATCATCTTAAAGTATGAGGTATTGGGATGACATAGTTTCTAATACTGTGTTCGTTTTCTTTTCCTCATAAGGAACAGGTAACATTGAGTGATAATAGAAGTTAGCAAGGCAAGTAATTAAATGTCTTAACTCCTTACTTTCCAAGGTGAATCCTTCCTTCATTTACATGTGGTGTTCTCCCTCTGGCATCTGACCTGCTCTCCCAGAAGAACTAGGGCTATGAATTGTCCTTAATCATCTGGGAGAAGCAGCTCAATCCAGTTTAGACATGTGTTTATTGATGGCCCTTTGGCAATGAGCACGTCACTAGACATGGCAAGAATAAATAAGAAAGGAAGTGCTCTATCTCTGCCCTTGCATTTCCATAAAACAAAATGTGGGTATCACTTGGAATGAGGCCCAGTCTACATGACAGACGATGAGAGATCATACTCACGCAAGCCTAGTAGTCTAGTAAGTCTCTCTTCAGAATTCTTTCCAGTGATCTTGTCAACTCAATTAAAACGTGATAATCTGGCACCCACATAACTAGATAACTTACCAAATGATAGTCAAGCATTGTCTCACTACTTCAACCTGACCATAGGGGTGTCTGTCCATATCTACATCTACATCTTTGTCTGTATCTGTATCATCTATCTATCTATCTGTAGATAGATAGATAGATGATAGATACATAGATACGTAGATAGATAGGTAGATAGATAGATATGCACTGTATATACAGAAACATTAAAATGTTTAATCAGTCTGAAAACACACACACTATCTTTTACTAGCTCTGTTCTAAAGAGGACTTTCTTTTTCACCATTTCATTGTGAGTCTTGGGTTGCCTACCTCTATAAGTCTAATTAATATGTTTATACACAGGATAGTCATACATCCTAGCTTCTGCCTACTGTCCTGACATCTTTTTTGGTTTAGAATTTGCTCCAATTCATTTAAAAAATTGTTTTAATAACATGCCATTTTAAATTTCATTAAAGTAAGGTAGGATAGGTATAGTAGATTTCTAATTTGCAGTTCCAGTTTCTACTGTGAAGGAAGATCTTACTCTTAATTCTTGATTAAATCTGAAAAATCATTAGCGATGGTCTTTCCTCCCCATTCCCCAGATTCTACAGCAACTATTTGGGCTGCAGCGCCTCCAGCTGGTCACCCCATGTGCTTGATCCATGTGGAAGCCTGTGAAATGCATCCAGAGGGCATAGGTAGTCAAGGAATTGTGGGTTAACTTACCTTAAAATAGGTAGGCAGGTAGAAGCTTATCTAATGCATTTAAAATAATCTGACATTCTGAATACAACAGCATTGTCATTTATTATCTGGTATAAACCTACAGTGATTTATTTAATACGTTCTTTGGGAAGCAATGAGCTAAAAATGAAAGCATATGCTTAGTGAAAAATTAAGCACTATGTATCTGCTAGAAAACACACAGATGAATATGCACCCTGCAAAATACGTTTGTTGACAATTATCATCCACTACAGTATACAATGACGCCATGGAACCCAAAGGACATAAATCTGCTGAAGATGTGTCAGGATTGACTTCAAAGGTCATCGATTTTTTTTTTTTTTTTTTTTTTTGCGGTACGCGGGCCTCACTGTCGTGGCCTCTCCCATTGCGGAGCACAGGCTCAGCGGCCGTGGCTCACGGGCCCAGCCGCTCCGCGGCATGTGGGATCTTCCCGGACCGGGGCACGAACCCGTGTCCCCTGCATCGGCAGGCGGACCCTCGACCACTGCGCCACCAGGGAACATAAATTATGTTCAGGACATTTGAGGTCATCGATTCTTTTAAGAACTCTGTAGTCAAAGAAGACCGTTCAACACATGCAGCTGCAGATGCATAGGTAACATTGAGTAACATCTCTCTGTTAAGCTTAACTCTGCCTATATTTTTGAGAGTTCTTTTAACCAACTAAGGGACCTCCTAATACGGTCCTGCATGACTACTAATATGGCTTGTGAACGTCTCCCGGGTTCTTTCAGGGTGAGTGGTAACCACCTCTGTTGAAGATCCTTGAAGTATATTCTGAGCTGTGTTCCTCCTTTTCCATTTCATCTCATTCCCTGCTCGATGACAGCCACCCTTCTGCCTGCAGAAGTTTATTCCCACTCCAGTTCTGTTATTATAAATCTGTCTGCTTACCTTCTACACAATTATTTCCATGAGATTTCATGAAGGTTGGGACAATAATCTGTTTAGTCAATTGTCATGAATTGGAAGCCTATCTATCTATATATCTATACTTATTTATTTTAGATTTAAACTTGTTGGGTACAACATACATGCAGTGAAGTGCAAAAAAAACTTAACTGTGGAGCTAGGTGTATTGGTCCTACATATAAACCCAGGCAGCCACCCCCAGATCATGATACAGATCATTTCCAGAGCCGCAGGAGACCCCTTCCTGCCTCTTCATGTAGGTTATACCACAGAGGCAGCCACTCCTCTGACTTAGCACAGGGGTGAGGATGAGGAAGTAGTTTTCCATTAACTCCCATCTGTCATTTGCTAGGGCTGCTTCTTGGGGCTCTCACTCTTTAGAAGTCTTGGCAGGCCAAGGATTTCCTTCAGCCAGAGAAATCCCTCAGGCAGGGGTGCAGGTGCTTGTGGGAAGATTGGAGCCCACAGCTTGCATGGGAGCAATGAGGTCTGAAGGCAAACGGGCACAGCACCCACAGAGGCGGCGGGGGTCCACCCACTGCAACACCAAAACCCATGCTTGCCCCACACTGTATCCATTCGGGCTTGTTACTGATTCTTTAAGGAGGTAAAAGCCACAGGTATTTTTAAAAGACAGTAGAAAGCCTAGTGTGGCAAAATACAAATGATAATTCCCACCTCCAATTGAACCAAATCTGTAATTTACATCTGTATTCATTATGACCATCTACAGCATCCCCTCTGCTCTTGGGCAGTAGCTGTGCTGGTCTGGGCCACTTGCCTAGTGGGATCAATCAGAACTTCATTCCATAAGGCGGGTCCCTGGTTATGAGCCAGGTCAGACTGTGGCTGTTGATTGCCTGTTGGCAGTGATCTCAGGGAGTTCACCCCAGGGGATCCCGCAAGCGCCACACACCCCTTCCTGTCCCTGTTTGAGGCAGAAGGCAGCTCCTCGCAATTACCAGGGTCAGGTATCCTTATAGCTGTAGTAACTCCTTTCTGCCAACCAGGGTGTTTGGGGGTTTTGAAGACTCTCTGGTCTCTGAAGTGTAATTAGCAAAAAGTAAAAATAGGTGACCAAAGACTTAAAATTCCTGCCTTGTCACCCTGAGGATTAAATGTAGATGTTTTTAATATACTTGGTATGTTTGCAATATTTGAAGAGAATTTTTGAACCTGTGGATTATATTTTTTCAATCTTATTGTACAAATGCCTTTTCTATGAATAATAGGTTGTCTTATACAGAGAACACTTTGCAATTTGGTACTGACATGAAGGGCAGGGGATCAGGAAAATACATGCATCTAAGCCCACAGTAAACCAAACGTGGACTCATGGCTAATGTGTCCAGTGTCAGACACTTTGTACTGCTACCGAAATTGCCAAATGATTTTAGTAAATGGGATTTGAACGCACACACACACATACACCCCTGAGATGACTCATCGGCAGCCACAACTTCAGGTTTAGTGGATCACCTAGTGTGTCTTCTGTTCCAAGAGTCCTTTCCCACCTCAGGAAGCAGAAGACCTCATCCATCAGCTTATGGTTGGAGGACAAGAAGCACAGATTCCCCAGTGTCACTGGGATCATGATGAGAGAGGCCATTCCTACTTCTACTGTAACCATCTACCCTAACTCTCAGAGACACAGCACAATATAAAGGACATTGGTTCATAATGCATAGTGCATCTTGAAGAATTGTACTTGGGCTTTGGTCATGCTTTGCCTGTTTTTATATCATATGAAATGGAATGATATGCTTTGCACTCTTTTGCCTCTAACTTCTGTCACTCAGCATTAAATCTGTAAGCTTCACTTGGTTGTTATGTGTTCCAAGAGTTCATTTTTTTTCATTGCTATGTTGTGTTTGGTTGCATGACTGTATCACAAATTATTTACCATTACTGTTCCCGCTGACATTTGCAATTTTTGGATATTCAACTCTCATTAATATATCTGCCATGGAAGGTATCATAGGTGCCTTTTGGTGACATGAGCATTCATCTCTCCAGGGCATAAGTGCAAGAAGGAAACATCAAGTGATAGGTGCTGTCAGATGCTTTTCCAGATGGTTTCCCAGGAACAGTGAAACAGGATCTTCACCAATACTCGGTGTTGCCAGTCCTTTTAATTCTGGTGGACTATGGTGTTATCTCTTTGGGGTTTTAATTTTTATTATAGTGGTGATAAATTATGTTCAGGACATTTGAGGATTTTTTTTCCTTGACTATTGGGTATTATTTTCTCAAAAGAGTCTATATAAGATTTTTTTCTTATTTAGTGAATTTGTGTGAATTTTCTTTTTTTATGTTACTGATTTGTAAAATTTCCTTATATGTTCTGGATATGAGTCATTTGTTGTGCAATGTTTTGCAAATATTTTATCCCCGTTTGTGGATCATTATCTCTCTCAATGGTGTCTTTTGATGGGCCTGAAGTTTATAATTAAGAAAGTTGAAATTTTTTCTTGTATATGGAGTAACTTTTGTTTGCTGTTTAAAAAAAATCTATCTAATCCAAGGTCACTAATGTATTATCCCATTCTAGATGCTTAATTGTACAGTGTGAGGAAGAGGTGAAATTACATTTTTAAATATGGATTTTCAATTGGCCTGATTCCATTTATTGAAAATATCATCTTTTTCTCACCACATTGCACTGGAACCTTTGGTATACATTAGTAGGCTATAAACTTATAAGCCCTGTGGATTCTGTATTCAATTCCATTAGTTACTTTAGCTATCTTGGAGAAAATAATATAGTGTCTTTTTTATTGTAGCTATAGAGTACATATTGATAGTCAATAGTTAAGTCCTCCAGTTTTGTTTCTTCCTCTTGAATATTGCTTCAATGAATTTCAGTTTCTATCACCACAAAGCAGCTGGCAACAAATTTGCTCTGTGGACAGCTATAAAAGTGAACAAAACATGAAAACTATCTGTTTTCAGACGTTAGTCAGTATACATCACTTAGTATGTATCGCTTAATTAATATACACATATAAATCTTTGCTTTGTCAGAAAGAAGCAATGCCACCCCAGTTTAAACAAGCACACCCAGTACCCAAATCTTGGTTTCTAATACCATTCCCCAATTTAAAAAAAAAAAAGTAATCAGGGCTTCTTTGAGAAATGGCTGATTCTAGGATCCTGGCAAGAAATGTACAAAATGTACCTGGAGCATGTTGTGGCAGAAAGTAAGGAAGTGCTGAACACACACAAACACACACACACACACACACACACACACACACACACACACATACACACATACAATCTATGGAGTATGTCAAAAAGATAAGGAGCCAACCCAAAGTGTTCACAATGGTCAAAGCTGGGACAATTTAGGCAACAAAATAATTAAAGCAGTATTGATTTATAACCCAAAGTATGAAATAATGCCCATGTATCTAAACTGATATAAATGGTTGAATAAATAAATAAATGGAGGATAAGAGATTCAATTTCTGATACAAAAAAAAAATCCAAATAATGTATGTAGATATTCTTTTCTCAGTGAGAGAGCGAGAACCCTCCCTCCTTCACTGTGAGCTTTGCAGAGTGACTTCCTTCCAAAGAATAGATTGAAGTGGGGGGTGGGGCAGAGTCGTCACTTTGGAGACACTCGACACAGGCTGGCTCCACCAGGTGGTCCAGGTCGACATCAGCAGCGTCAGATCTTGTTGATGGTGTGCAGCCTTGATCGTCGATGATGGAAATGGCATTTGACCTCTGTGGTCTTTCTTCCCCCAAAACAAAACAAAATAAACAAACAAACAAAAACCAATTTAGTCATGAAAAAATCAGATTCCAACAAAAAGACTTTCTACAAAATGCCTGACCATCACCTCTCAAAATTGGCAAGGTCCTCAAAATCAAGGAAAGTCAGAGAAATGATCACAGCAAAAGGAGACTCAGGAGACAGGACAACTACTGTAACGTGGCATCCTGGATGGGATCCTGGGACAGGAAGAGGACATTAGAGAAAAACTAAGGGCATCTGAATAACCAAATGTATCGATACCGGTTCCATACTTGTGGCAAAGGTATCCTACTAACGCACAATGCCAACGTAGGGGAGACTGAGGTTGGGATGTATGGGAACTCTCTGAGTATTTTCTCAACGTTTGTTTCAATCTAAAACTGTTCTGAAAATAAAGTCTATTTAAAAATAAATAAAAATGAAAAAAGACTACTCCCTGAAATAACTTTAGACTTCTGAACTAGCCTTTTTATCTTTCATCCTCTGACACCAATGCCCAGGAAGCTTTCTTTTAATTAGTGAGTGATTAGCATGTAACTCATTTATTGAAAGTTACATTTAAAAATTTACCAAAATTTATTTCATAAAATTTTAATTTGCATTAAATAAATTCTGTGGTTTTGAAAAGATATGTTTATCATAATCCAACTAGTCGTTACCTCTGTTTTCAATAACGTTAAAAAGGAATCATTTCAAAGCTGGGTTAAATATTTATTGTCTAACACTAAACATGTGTTTTTATTATGCCTCTTATTCTAAGAAATGACTAAATGGGTCAAGTTAGAAATCTATAAAATGGAGTTGTTAACATTGCATTTTTCCTATTTTTTTCTGAGGAAATTTTTTTCCTACAAGAAGTGACTTGCTTTTACTTTCATATAATGAAATGCTTCACTTTTCCTCAAGAAGCACCTTGTCAGAACTCCTCAGTAGTAAAACTGGGTTTATGTTTTTGCCTTTGGCAGGTCATGAAGGGTGTCAGCTTGAATGACTTAGAAAGTCGTGCTCCTAAGAATTCAAAGAAAGTGCCTAGAGGTGCCGAGAGAAGAACAATATGGCGAGGGAGAGAAGGACACTCTGGGAAGAATAAATTAGTTCTAGATGCTTTATCGCCAAATAGCTACAGGCCTACATTGTGTAGCTTCACCAGACAGGAGCTTCTGGATAATGGTGAGTGTGGGCTGATGCCACATTTACATTCTCTTCTGTGGAAGGGCAAGGCTTCTCTTTACATTATCAACGGGGGAGAAGAGATAAATCGGAAATCAAATTGGGAGAAGTAATAATAGACTGCAGTATGGTGGAACCGTAACTTTTATATGCACTAGGAAGCCAGAGAATTTGTGTGACTCATTTACTGTGTTGGTCTGGAGTGAGCCCACAGTATCTCAGAGGTGCGTCTGTGTGTGAAGTTGGGATGACAGTAGCATAGATTTATGGGGTTTGTAATCATTAATTTATACAAAGAATTTATAAGAGTAGAGAATATAAATTTTTATTGAAGAATAATTGACTTACAATATTATATTAGTTTCAGACATACAACATTGTGATTTGATATTTTTATACATTACAAAAGGATCACGTGGTAAGTCTAGTTACCACCTGTCAAATATATACCAGATTATTTGTCATCGTTATTTAACTAAAATATCCTGATGCTTTGAGAGCTCTGATTTTAATAAACAATTTTTATCACTGATGCAAGATAAAACTTTAATTCAGAAAGACAATTTTTTAGATCAGGTGTTATACCTAAAACAAATGTTTTTATAAACACTTTTTTAAACCACTGCTTTACAGTCTTCTGTGAATTTGGTTTATGGTTTTTCTTCATTGCCAAACACCCAGAATGCCTTGAATGTATTTAGAATTTCTTCTGAATGTTTACAAGGACCAGGCATTTTGTTCTCCATTTTTCTCAGTCTCTCCAGAACACAGATTTAGGCTACCATACATACTGTGGTGTAACCCAGGACTCTCTGACTTTTATTAGCAGTAAAATAGTTATAGTTCAGCAATTCTAAAATAAATAGCTTGCTACTTTGGTCAAAAATTAATCTCATTTTGTCCCACCTATTTATGGCAGTAATGGATTTCAGGGAATCAAATAGAACAAAGTTCTCCTTTATTATAAATAGGCTGAGGGGGAGTCTGGTATGGAAGCCAATTTTTCATAACTATGAGGTGCCGGACAAGGCTCAAAGAATTTTCATATTTTACCTCATTTTATTTAGAAATAAACTCCTTTCAAGTGAGAACTACAAAATATCATGAAACAACATATATATAGTCAATAAATATAAAATTAAAAGTGTTGTAAGCGGTCAATAAAGTCACGTCTCAGGCAAATAATTTGTAAGAGCTTTGTAATACTTTTTTACACCAAAAATAGACCTGTATTAAATACTTAAATTATTAGAGACCGTATTTCAAATATGTTGGTAAATTATAGAAAGATGTGTAGGAATATTTGTCTTTCTGATATGTTTCCTATGCATGTCCCTATCTTTCAAATTAGGTATAATTAGATATCTTTAGTACTTAAACTCTTTAAAAAAAAAACAGTCTGGGGACTTCTCTGGCGGTCCAGTGGTTTGGGACTCGGCACTTTCACTACTGTGGGCCTGGGTTCGATCCCGGGTCAGCGAACTAAGATCCTGCAAGACACGGGGCATGGCCAAAAAAAAAGTCTGAATTCAGATTGCTGTCCAGAAAATAGTCCTTCCTCAGGCTTTGACTACTTGACATAATGTACTTCTGTACAAAATTCACTATTCATGCAGTATTGGCCTGAGGCATTAACAAAGGGGGAAGGAGTAATAAAGCTGGTGTCGGACTCCACTGGGTCCACACTGGGTACCATCGTTCAGAATGCTCTGAATGCTCAGAGGTGACTTGGAAAGCAGTATTGTAAGAGGAATGACATCAGACCTTCTTCCTAAAGAAATAAGAAGGTAAAATCAACCACCATCCGTGGCATTGTCTTGTCTTCCCAGCCTGGAGGCCCATCTACCAAACACCTGGTCCAAAGGGACCTTCAGCCTCCTCCAGAGAAAGGTCCCTCTTGTCAGTGGCATCAGTGCTTCTTAGAGCATCCCACGGAAATGCCCCAGGGACATAAAACCTACCTTACAAGTGGCCGCGCAAATGTCAAAGCTACATCCTAAGAGAGGGAGAACAGTGCATTATCAAATGGACTTTTTAAAACATTTTCTGTTGACTTTGTAAAAACCTACCTGGGCCACTCTGAAAATACACTGAAGGTCCACACCTAGCATTCCAGTCCAGATCAAGTACCGCAGTTTTCACGCAGCAGGTTTGCAAATGTTGAAAACAGGAGGTCAAGTGTAATGAAAATAAGGATGCTACCAAACTCTTCATTTTGCTTACTTTTGTACATTATCTTCCTGAAGGGGGAATGGGAGGGTTAACACTGTAAAGGATTTGACACCTACAAAAGAGAACCAGAATTGTCAAATAAGTGCAAATAATTTATAGTTACAAGCCGTTAAGTAGTTTGTAGCAATATCTGAATCATCCAGCAGATGTAATGTCAGGGGAAAGGGAAGGTGTGGAGTTTCTGTTTGAAGTGTCCCATAGTCATTGCAAGTTGGACAAAAGCGAAAGCTGTTAAAAAGTAAATATGGTACCTTCAAAGAGGGCCAAAGATTTCCTTCAAATTATAGATGTTTTTGTTGAAAATGCCCTATTTGAAGTAGTAAAGGACAGTGGTTACGGGCCTGGGAGTTAGGGTCTGACTTTAGTTGAAATGTCCATTCTTACACAACACTCTTTGTGAACTTGGGCAGTGAGGCTGAACTCTGACGCTTCCAATTCTCCATCTGTTAAGTGGGAATATTTATCACTTAGGGTCCTTAAGAGGAATAACAGAGATAGTAAATATAAAACACTTGGAATACTCCCTGGCCCAAAGCAAGCAATAAATAAGCATTAGCTGTTAATTGAGTTATATCAAGAGTTAAGAGTTATATCAAGAACTCTTGTTTGAAATGTGATGAAATTTGAAAAACAATAAAAGGTACAGGATTCGGTTGCTAAGGCAATGACATGAGAAGATTTCAAAACCATCTTTTTCTAGTAAATAAAGTTGTTCATGCAGAAGAACTGGAATGTTAAAAAGTTTCAGCATTTGAGGTAAATTAAGGACAAATATATTGATATTAAAATCTCAAGAAAAAGCCTGACAAAACAAATTATTGGTTTTTTTCCATTACATTCACTGAGTTTGAACTTCTGCTTTCATCATTAAAAATAAACTCATTTCCTTGCACAATGCTTTTCTTTAACACAAGGACTTGAGAAAAATAAATGATTCAGGTTCCAGTTAAGCTCATAAGCAAATTTTACAAAGTAATTTCTAAATGAAAGCAAATTTCTTGTAAAAGAAATGCACAGGGCTTTTGATGGCCCAGTGGTTGAGAGTCCGCCTGCCGATGCAGGGGACACGGGCTCGTGCCCCGGTCCGGGAAGATCCCACATGCTGCGGAGCGGCTAGGCCGCTGAGCCATGGCCGCTGAGCCTGCGCGTCCCGAGCCTGTGCTCCGCAACGAAAAAAAAAAAAGAAATGCATAATTGCTTTTAGAAGAGGAAATGTACTGTTATTATTCAAGAGGGCACTACATGAGGGAGTATCAGTGTTTTCCAGATGCTTTAAAATGTTTTATTGGATTTCGAGTTAATGTTATACAGTAACAGTGATACTTACAAGAGAGGAAGTCTTTTTACCAGATTAAAGTTGAGTTGATTTTGAAACTCTGGCTGAATGTCCTGTCAGCATGGTGCAGGTGGAACTCAGAGATCCTTTCCATTACTCATTGACCTGCGGGCTTCAGGTAGCAGATCCACACGAGGTACCGATTTCAACTTCCCTCTGGTTTGACGCAGCCTCTGAGGAGCCCTGAGAGGACAGCTCTGCCACATGCGACTAGTCATTTAAACCCCAGGTGTCCCTCTGTCACGATTTCCCCCACAAGCTCTATCATACCACAGCTTAAATGTCTGAGTTGTGCCACTTCTGATCTCTGATCTTAAATTTGTCTTGACATCCTGATTTAGAGTCCCCTCGTTCCTGACCAGCTTCCTTTGCTGTATTTGTTATTTCCAAATCCCCATCTCGTGAATGAGGTTTAAATTCCTACAGTCACATGCATAACATGTATGATCTTTGTAGTAATAGAACTAGAAGTGAACCTATCAGTCACTTCTTTACTACTTTGGATCTAGACATTGTCTTCTGTATTTTGCTCTAGATGCATTTGTGTTCTGTCTGTGCACACATGCGTTAGGTTTGAAACTAAAGGTCTGAATTTCACCCTGCTTGTAAGCTAACCAAATAGCCAGCCCCAGTTTCCTACTAACAAAAGACAGGAGACGCCAGGGTCAGAGAAACAGACTGTGTATTACTCAGTACACGAAGGAAGCTTGACCTAGGCCAGGAACGCATGAGCCGTGAGATTTGTCTTCTAACACGATGGATCCTGATCGTTGCGTCTGTGACAGCTCCCCCTTGTCATCAACTGAAAATTAGCCACATGCCCAAACCATCCATCAGAGGGATCATTCGGTCTGGCGATCAATGTCTCCTAACCAGGATGCCACAGCACGTCAGGGGTGTGACACCCGATTTCCATCAATAAGAAAGCCTCTTTTTGCTGCAGCTAATGACACGTGCTAATATTAATAACAATTAAGTTAAAAGGTTAATAGATTTTCCAATGCCTCACATGAAAATTAAGTGTTCACTGGAACACGCAGGAACTTTGCTTTATTTTTATATGAGAATCCAGAGCATGGCACCGTGAAAAAGGGAAACGGGGTGGTGCAGAGAATAAGGATTTTCTTTAGACAAACATGTTATAACAGTAATTGTATTGTAGTTATTGTAGACCTATACTGAGTTGATTTCAGTATTCAAAATTAATCTGTCCTAGAGTCTACAGAAATTAAAAATTCAGAAATGTCCTTTGAGGAAAAATGATTGAGAATTCAAGGATGGGGTTATGACGCCACCGCCACCTGTCAGGTTAATGCACCAGAATCAAAGAGGTTCTTTTTAAAAATTACACGTGAGTCAAGATTACTAATTATTTTATTAGACTAGGTTTTATGTTTTAATAGAAGCATGTTTAAAGCTTTTGTCAGTTATTCCGTTATCTTTTGTAAAATATAGAATGATGTTGCTCATGACTGAAGAAAAAGAAAACAGTGAAAAACTATTAAAAAAAAACCAGACTTCTCTTGAGAAAAAGATACTTTGAGGAAAAAGTAGACCATTTTAAAATATATTTTTACATCTACATTGATCTTGTCCAAAAGCAAAGAATATCAAGTTATATTAGGCCATTTTTACACAGTCACATGGAAGCAAAACATAGAAAAATACCTGCCAAGTATAAAGAGTGTAAGTGGATAATCTAAGGAAATACTGGCTTCTATCCTTGTTATTATGTCAAATATAAGAATAAGTATATTTTATAAACTGTGAGGCTTTAAGAGATCATAAAACCAATCATTTTTGACCATGCATCTGTACCTTACCCATTACCTTTTTAAAAGAAAGAATACGTGGTGGAGGTTTTTGAATAGAGATGCTAAATTTTAATACAAGATAAAGCAGTGTCCAAGAGCATCTTCCGGTCTAAGGGTGTTCAATGTCCCCCCGTTTTCCTGTTAGAACATCCAAGGCCGTTTGCTTCCCTATCAACACATAGACTCTTTGGGCACTCCACCCAATTTTAAGGGAGCAGAAACGCTGGCCTTTTCACTATTGTGGTCCCTGATCTCAACACTGCCGGGCTGATGTTTGGAGCCCAGTGTACGTTTGCTGAGTGATTGAGCATGACTGTAAATCAGGGACTCCTTTCAAGTTTCCATAGAACTGTCTCTGCTTCACTTCAGTCAGTGAAAACCTGAAAAGCGACAGGGAAGCCAAGGGCATTAGCAGCGACGTAAGTAAACTGCATTCACGATGCCCCTTGAGAAGGTAAAACACACCTGTCTCCCCTTCCTCTGCATCCAGGTCAGCTCTAAGTATGGATGATTTGGCCTAAAATCACCACTGCATTGAGACCAAAAGCATTAAGATCGCTGGTGTTGCCTGAATTCATTTTCAGATTATGTGATTTTCTGATTTGCTGTGACAAAACCCACCTATAACCTACCATTGGCCACCTGCCCAAATAGAAATTAATCTTACTTCCTTTCCACACGTCTCAGAACTGTAGGAGCTGGGTTGTCAAAGTTGGCTGCCTTCTGTGTAGAGTGCCTTGTTCTCCTTATATTTTTACTTGGACTTAAGAGTTCACACAAATCTGCATGATTAAAAACCACCTTTTCAGATGTTCTGATACGGTGATGACTGTGGATGCCCAGTCTGAACTTGGAGCACGCCCATGAGAGCAGCTGCAAATAGACATGGCGGGCTAAGATTCTTTTTGTTTAATTCCAGCAAAAGTGTAGCCGTTTAGTGACTTAGACAGCTTAATGTCATCTGTGCTTTTCTACAAATATTCAGCTTGCCGTTTCTTTATTTCTTGTAACTAACAGATGATATCTGTGTTCAGGAATGACAGTACCATTTGTATAAGGGTAATGAGAAGTGGGATGTTCCTTGGTTCTTACTCTCTTAATTTCCCTCTTTTCTACTTTAATCATTCCTTCTGCCACCTTTGTAAGAAACATCATCAAGCCGTTGAATTATTATTTTAAAAAGTAGTAATGTAATCTTAGATGAAAATGTTTTGAAGAAATCAAAGTGTTTACTATCATTCACTTTTTTGAGATAAAATACAGGGGGAAATGATGTTGCTTAAGATCACTCACTGCTGGTTATCAATGAATTCAGAATTAGAATATTTTTCTTTCTCATAACACTTTGTATGGTCATCTGTTCAGAATTTCAAAGGCATATTTAGCTGTTTCAGACTCTCTTGGCTTCCCACCCTTTCACATTTTTAATTCAATAAAAGGAGCAGAAGATTTGAGGGACAGTTGTCGTTATTCTGGGGGTAGGACTTTTCTCCACGATGCTGTCAGTTTCAGGAAGCAGGAGCCATTCATTCTCAGCTTTGGAAACAAGCCCTAACATTCCGGGACAGGGACAGGTGCGTTGGGGAAGCTGCCAGCAATTTTAGGGAGATATATCAACTGAGGAGGGGGCCTTTCAGGAGCTCCCCACATCTTTTCTAAAGAACGTTCTGATAACACGCAGGGGTAAGGAGTGGCCATACCACATTTTAGCAGAGGTAAATGAAGGTTTTCAGTACTCAGC
The DNA here is from genome assembly GCF_949987515.2 of Delphinus delphis. NCBI lineage: Eukaryota > Metazoa > Chordata > Mammalia > Artiodactyla > Delphinidae > Delphinus > Delphinus delphis. Next base: position 97,271,601 of record NC_082684.1, on the reverse strand, counting down.
TGGACTGGCATCACCGGGAGCTGGGTATCTGTGCTGGGTCACGTGCGTCCATCCAAGTGTGAATCTGTAAAGGCCAGTTAGCTTAGGATAGGAGACAGAGCTGCAGAGGATCCTCTCTCTGATGTAACGGTTGGTGGCTAAAGGTCTCCTGACACCCGGGCATCTTGTCTGACAATCCAACAAAACACTATGTATAATTTTAAAGAAATCCTCTTGCCCTCGGGAGGGTATTTATGGTAATGACACAAAGAAAAGGTATGTTAAAGTTGTTCTGAACTTTTAAGACACTCTCTTGCAAATAATCAATGTGGATAAAAAACCTGTACAGCTCAAAGCAAAATGGAAAAAAAAATTGAGATTTTGTTTGGAATTTAGATTTCACTGAAGGGGTAGGGGGGTCCATAGTTTTCAATTCTTTCCATGTAAAGATGAGTCTATAGTAGACACATGGGTATGTGTGAGTGGCTGAGAAACATGACTCTCAACCTTTGACCTCATGCATCTTGCAGAACCCACACTGTGTGTCCTTCAGCTCGTGTGTACAAGAGATGTGAGTGTTCCAGTAGTCAAACATGCATCCAATTCTACAGCTGATTGAAATGCCTTTAATTTTGTGACCCGTGAGCTGAGAGCAAGTGGCCTACAGCATCCACTTTTGTTAAGAGAATCTGCAAACGTGCATTTTTCACAGGTTCTTATCTTTAGCTCATATGAGTTTGTGGCATGGTGTCTGCTTGCTGATCCTGGTTCTTCTCACACAGACGTACCCTGGAGGAGCTTTTCTGTGTTGTTTCAATGCTGGTAGATGCTCTGTTCTTAACAGTTCGTCATTAGTGATATGGTTTTGCCACTAGTTAAAAACAAGGTTGTAACTGTGCTTCAGGGGGTGGTTGTGATTTGGTGTTTACATTGTGTTTCAGGAGTTTGCTGCAAAGGCAGCGTATTGCACTGCACGACCGGCCCCAGTTTTTCATGTTCCCTAAACCTATCCCTTTACTGTGCGGCTTTCCTCTCTCAGGAGAGGGGCAGAGTGTATTTCTGCATCACATGACTCCACTGACCATCTGACTCGATCTGGTAGAAAGAGGGGGAGCTCCAACCAGCCAATTCCAGACCTTGGCTACCTAGGTCCGCATTGGCTCATAACCATGAGAACATCTCAGACTAGCCCAAGATGCTGGAAAGAGGGGAAGAGACATGGGCCTGAGCTGTCCCAGAGAACCACCCATCCACCAGCTGAGCCACCCAACGAACCCAACCAAGATTAGCAGAGAAAAGAGGGTGCTTATTTTTGTGTAGCACTGAGACTTTGTGGCTCTTTGTTCCCACTAGTTGCCCTGCGAGGCAGGTGACAGTGGACTTTTAGACCAGGGAGTCCAGCCTTGTGTCTCTCAGCTCCCCCTTCCTCAGAAGAGCAGCCGTCCTGCACGGCCCTCGCCTTCACTCAGTGGCGCTTGCTGGGGGTGACCATAAGTGGGTGCCGGGACTCACAGAACAAAGACACACACAAAACAATGCAGGTATATTTCTTCTGGGGCTTAGCGGATGCTTGCAAAGCAGTGAATGATGGGTTCCCATCATCTGTAATAACTGCACCGAGGTAAACAAAACACAGCGAGGGGAGAGGGAATTTGCATATGTTGGGGAAACAATCCTTCACATTTGCTACTCCTGGAGAAACTCACCGGGATTGAAAACTGCTCCCTATTCTGCCTGTCGGCATCGCAGTGAAATGCCACTTCTTTAATGAAGCGATTCCGACAGAGCCCAGCTCTGTTCTCTAGAGAAGCTCCTAGATGTGCCTTGAAGGTGATCATTTCTTACCCTGGCCCTTCCCCTGATTTCCTTTCTTTTTTTAAAGATTTTTTTTTTTTTGATGTGGACCATTTTTTTAAAGTCTGTATTGAATTTGTTACAATTTTGCTTCTGTTTTATGTTTTGGTTTTATTGGCCGAGAGGCATGTGGGATCTTAGCCTCCTGACCAGGGATTGAACCCACACCCCCTGCAGTGGAAGGCAAAGTCTTAACCACTGGACCGCCAGGGACGTCCCTCCCCTGATTTCCTGTTGTATCTTTGCAGGTTCAGCACTCTGTAAACGATGATACAGATCAATGTCTCTTTTCAAAGCCTGGTGTAAGGGTTTAGAAAATTGTAGAATAAAAGTGGGGTGATTTCTAAGAGGTGTCTACTTAGATAAACGAATGGTGGCAGGCTGTGGCTTCTCCATTTTGCAACTGTGCTTTCATAGTTTCCTCCCTTTACGTGGAAATATAGGATGGCATCGCTGCTGGGATTCTACACGGGTTGTATATTCCTCTACTGTCAGCTTCAAAATTCCCAAGACTCTGGGCAACTAAACAAGAGTAGCTTGAGTTGACAAAACCTTTTGTCCATGTTTTCACAAAGTGAACAAAGGAAATATTCTCATGTCCTCTGTGCAGATCTTCTGACTCCTCTGGGCCAGATTGATCTATAAAGTTTATGAATTATTAATGAATATCTCAGTATCGTAGAACTTAGTATGTTCTTAGTACTGTCCTCATATGTTCGTCTTTCTTTCTAACTTTGCCTCTGAGAACCTTGCTTGGATAACTTTACACAGCTGATTTTCTCCACCTTGTCTGACATAGAACTCAATAATATTTTTTAATTATCCGTAGGCATATTTCCCTGTTTTAACTTTGTTTAGGTATTATTGTAAATTAATTTTATTCCTTCAAAGTATTTCATGCTTAAGAATAATTTTTCAGTAGTTCCTAGGTAAATTCTTCGGTGGAGCAAAACAAGGAAATGACTTTCTGGAAAAAAAACTAATAGTCCATTTCTTTTGGACTCTACCACTTTTAAAAGCAAATTGAGACCCTGGAAGCATTTGGCAACATCAGGAAGGTGCAACACCTACTCTACAGTTTAGAAATAAAACTACTGATTTTGATAAAATTGTAAAGACAGTCTTTTCTTGAACATGGGGAAAAGTAGTGCTGTTACTCTGACAGTTGTTAATTTTCTTTTCATGGTCCAGCCAGTTACACTTTCAAATAATCCTGCAGGCTGCTATTTCCTGCCTGGGAAAGCCTGGATTCCGACTTAATTTTTTTGAAGGGCAGACAAATTATTCCCCAGATCAGCTAATGGTGGCAGAACATATTTGACAAGTAGCCACCTGATGGGATCAGAGGCTCCAAGCGTGTTTTCAAGTTAAACTTTAAAAACCTCTCTCAGCTGGAACTTTCCCTCCTGCTCAGAGCAGTCTGGCCAACACCGCTGGCCACAGGCAGCCCTCTTGACTCAAGTGAATTGAGCTTTTTAATTACTGAGGTAACCCAGCCTTCCAGCTTAATGACCAAGAAAAAGCATTCATTTTAGAGCCCTCAGTGGTAATCACTGAGCTTCCAGGAAAAGACAAGCGCCTCTGAAAAGATAATTCACCAAAGCATCTTCTGCCTTCTGCCACATAAAACATCATGCTTTCCTCTCAGAGATGGATGGCTGAGATGAAAAATTTGAAAAAAAAAAAAAGTGTCATGTTAAGATAACATCACTCAGAGCATGAAGTGGGATTCCTCTTTCTGTTCAAATCTGCTCAACTTACTACTGAAAATGTGATATTTTTATTTTAATTTTTTCTCCCTGCAAAGAGAAATGAAATGGCCTTCACTGAGAAAGAGTGATAAACGGATTTACCCATCATTATTGGCTATACATTATTGTCCTTTTCTTCTCATTTAAAGATGAAGAACTATTTTTACTAATGAAAATTCCATTTCTTTTCATTTAAATAAGTAGTTTCTCAGTATTAACTATGATATTCATTTAGCTGAGTTCCAAATAAAGAATTATAAAAGAAATAAGACATGATTGCAAGTGTAAGCAACCAATGATTAAAGACATCCTAGAGAAGTATGGCATCTTAAACAAATGCAAGTTTTCGAAGAATATACACTCCAGTAAAAAAAAAAAAAAAAAAAGCCAAAACCTTGAAAACGATTATAAGAAAGTTTACTTGGCGTTTTGGGTCCACATTGGGACTGCTCACAATTGCCAAGAGGCCCAGATCATTTGTTTTTGTAAGTCAGTATCCTTGCAGATTACTGCTTTTCTGCTCTTGATATGCCAGGCTTGATAACACAGAGTTGTCTGCCACACACAATGCACACCCTCCTGAGCTTAACAAAACAGGGATTCCTGACAGCAGTGGGTATAGTAAATGTTTCATCCAATTTACTCCCTTATTTGATTTATTGCCTGAGTGCCTTATGTCCACATATTCTGAAGATGCTGCATGTGTGACCCTAAGTCTGCTTGATGCTTATATATCAATTTCTTTTCACATTTTTAGTTTATCTTTAGTTTATAGTTTATAAATCTCTTTTGCACACATTACCTCATCTTTCGTCTAGCCATCAATCCTGGAAGTTAAGGAGAACAAATATGATGCTTAAAATAATCAAGTAAATGATGCAGGAAGAGAAACACATTTATTTGGGTTCATGTAGTTGGTGGTTGAACTCTGGGGATGAGACATTCCAGCCCAAATTAACCCACTGACCACTGGGCATGCTCTACACCCTGACATGGAGCGGCCACATGTAATATCCAATACCTTCAATCCCAACATGGGCAGTCTGCTCTAGTGCAGGTGAGGGTTAGTAAGGACTTGATATCTTGCTTATTTCACAAAGCTGTGACAGGATTTGTGATCACACTGATCTCATCATGACCTCCAGGTCACTTAGACAGTCCCCACATTACATTTACACTCCTTTGATGCTTTAAGCAATTTGTTCTGACAGAACGTGTTCACATGTAAGTCTGAACAGAACCTTGAGTCTATGGACCGTCAAGGGAAGGAAGCAGAGTGATCTCAGCATCTTAGAGTGTGAGAGCTCTAGAGTCATCTGTCACATCGGTCTTCCAAAAAGAATGCATAAATAAACAACAGGGTCCTACTGTACAGCACAGGGAACTGTATTCAGTATCCTGTGGTAAACCATAATGGCAAAGAATATGAAAAAGAATATATATGCATATTACTGAATCACCTTGCTGTATACCAGAAACTAACACAGCATTGTAAATTAACTATACTTCATTAAAAATAAGTAAAAATAACACATAAATAATATATCATTGCGTGTTTCTTATGTCATACACAAGTAGGAAATGAACATTCATTATTGCATTAGTTTTCAAATATATATTTACTTATATATACAAAACGTATACATATACAATACATATATCTTTTTTTTAAGGAATTCTATTTTTCAAAAGAAATCTTATACCAAACCCAGTGTTCAAAAAACATAAAAACTGAGCAGCTCTGGTTAAAACAGAACTGAGGGGGGGATGCTGAAGTGCTATCAGATTGTGGGGTTTTGCTCTTTCTAAAGTGGTTTGGATATTGGACCCTCCCCTGATTATATCAGAAATCAGAATCAGATAATCTCCATCTCTGAGTTGGACCCACAATTCCTACCTCCAGTGCAGCTCCCAGGTGATTTTTACACACGAGACTCACGCCTCTGTTCCAAAGTCTTTTCTTGGATAGTTCTGAGAAAGGAAAAAAATGGCTGAAAAACACTAATACAAAACCAATCCATTTCATAAGTAAATAAGCTTTGATCCCCCAGAGAGATCGAATTGCTTGTCCACAATCACAGTGTTGGTTAGGGGCCCAGCTGTGATGAGAAGGGAGATTTCTTGCTTTGTGTTCAGTGCCGTCACCCTGACCCAGGTGAGAAGCACCTGGCTGTGATAGAGTAAGAAGCAGTGAGAGTCTTAGAAGTAAGTACAGGATGTCCTTGAGCTTTGCTGCATCAGACCTCATCGTCCTTGGAATGCACAACCTCAAAGAGGATGGATGGATTTGTAGACATTTCTGTTGGATAGAAAATTTTACAATCGCAACTTATGTTCCAAAAAAACTGGGAAGAGATTTCTCTGACAGTGAACATTTAATAGCCTCAGAATTCAATAACACATTGGGAAAAGAAGGCGTGTTTTATTTGAATGTTTCAAACAATGGTAAAATCCTAGGAGATCTTTTCACCTGCAGTATACTTTACTCAAGTCTTAAGTAATTTAAGAAAAATTGCACAACTACGTTTGCAAAAACTAAGTGGCAGAATTGGTGTTCCACCCCTGGATGTCAACTTTCAGGTCCTGACACGACCATGATTCAAGATTTTAACACGTCCATCTTAATAACTGCTAGAATGAGCGGGGAAAAAAACAATGAATACGTAGTAGATTTAAGCAACTCAGTTAATGCACTTTATCTATTTGATGTATATAGACACTGCGTTCAAACTGTAGAATACACTATTCCATGGGCACCTGAAACATTTACCAGAATAGACCGCATGCTGGGCCGTAAAATAAGTCTGAGCATATTTCCAAGGGTTGAAATCCTGTGAAGTGTGTTCACTGACCCCAGCAGGATTCATCCAGAAATCACTAAGGGCAGGACAAACAAAAGTGCCTAAGTGTTTGGATATCAAACAAGACTGTGAAATAATCTGTGGATTAGATGGTACGTTCAGTGATAATATGAAAATATTTTGAACTGAATGATAGTGAAAAACAATATTTGGGTCCGAATTATCCAGAGGGAGAAGCTGGGCTGCAGAGGAGAAGCAGCAATGGCCTCGACCACTGGGCCCTTGTGCTCTTCATCTCCCAGGCCCCCTGAGGAGGGAGGTAACATTGGGTCTTTTGCTCCCCTGGTGGGAAGATTCCTGGTGGGAATCAGGGCTTCTAAACCTTCCGAGCCCGGAGTTGTAAAGTGCAGAAAGCATGGATTCCCCAAATGCGTCTCTAGGAGTTCTGGTATGTGGGTCCACTCTAACCCTCACTTTCCTGTCTTGGATGTATGTTGTGCATGGAGCAGTAGCTCATGGGTCGCTGATTTAGGGCACGTCCTACTTCCATGTGCGTGCTGTGTGTCATCTTTGAGTGGGCTTCTCTGTGGTGCTTCCATGGACCTTCCATCACTGTCTCGTCAAGGAGACAGTAGACACCCTGTGAGCCGGAGCTGGGCCAGGACCTCAGTTATTCCCCCGGTTCCATATGCGATGACTCTGTTATGCAGGGATCCTCTCATTCCATTGTTGTCATTGAGCCTAAGAGTGTGACAGCACCTGCTAATGGAGCCTCGGCCTGGAGAGAAGTACCCCTAACCCTCCTCCTCTTCAGCATCATAAATGCAGTGGCTACCAGGCTGCATTGGGATGGAATACATAGTGTGCTGGTCAACGGCGGCCCCCGAGTGTGCCCACGTGGTCTCAGGGACCTGGCAGATGTGATTAAGCTAAAGGTCTAGAGATGGAAGATTATCCTGGATTACCCAGATGGGCCCTCAGGCAAACAGAAGGGTCCTCATAGCAGGAGGCAGAGAAGGCGGTGAGGTGGTAGTGGAGGTGCTAAGCCGAGGCTCTGGAGATGCCCAAAGGGGCCAGGAGCCCAGGATGCTGCCCTGGAAGCTGGGAAGTGGACCGCAGATGCTCCCCTAGACCCTCCAGAGGGAGCACAGACCTGGATGCTGTGGTTTCAGCCCAGTGAAACTGAATTCTGATTTCTGGTCTCAGAACTGTGGGGTAATAAAGTGTGCTGTTTCAAGCACCAGGTTTGCCGGAATCTGTGACTGCAGCGCCGGGAAGCTACGCACACAACACTGCCGCTGTAGCACACAAACCTCTCAGCCTTCTGGTTCCTTCGTAACTGCTGCTTCTCTTATTGTGGGCAGTCATGGTCCCTACTGCTGGAAGAGCTGCTTCAGCAACGTGGTGGCATTATCCCCGGGTCCCTGCCACGGGTTAAGTCCTGCATCCTGGGAGATGCTCTTACCCTGAGAAATTCCCTCACCCAGCGTGACATGTGCCTCACCTGAACTCGTGCACGTGGAATCTGGCCCCATGCCTTTCTCGGCACGGCCGCAGGGGCGCACTGGCTGGTCACTGAGCCCGCCCAGGGCCTCCGGCCAGTTTTGCTCCAGTTTAACTGTGGTCACAGGCCTGGGGGCAGATCTTGGAGGTGGTTGGAGAAAGGACTCTGTCTTTTCCTCAAGCAAAAACAGAACCGGAGACCCCAGGGGGTGATCAGATTCCTGGACAGAAGGAGCCTGAGACCCTGAGTGACAGCAAGTAGCAGCAAGACCCAACCTCCCATGGGGACATTGAGTGTGTTAGAATAAAGCAAACCTTTATCATATTAAGCCTGAGATCAAGGTCTTTTTGCTGTCGTTTTGTTTTGTCTGTTTTGTTTTGTTTGTTGTATACACTAATAAAATCTCTAGCGTGAGGTACACCCTCAATTGAAGTTTGTTTAATGTATATATAAATAAATGAATATGAGAGTACGTGAGCCATGATTTATGTAAAGAAACCCTTAATTGCATTTTTGGTCTTCCTTAGAAAATAATCTGCAGGACTTATATTCACCCTCTGCTCACCTACGTTCATCATCATATATTCTCGAAATTGTAATTCTTTTCAGCACATATAAATGAGCATTTCCAAATTAAAGAGAAAGCATGGCCAACTCGACAGTGTGCTTTCAGGACAATGTTTGCCAAGCACTCAGCTTAAAAACAGTATGTAATTACACAGTGTTTTTATTATCTCACTAAAAATATTGTTCATCGTAGAGAATCCTGCACTTCCCGATTTCTGAAATTAAAGAACCTGGAGGCTGGTTTCAATGTGATAAGAAAAATCCATGTTCTTCAACATTCTTCTTTGTGTATAATTACCTGCAAAGCTGTAGTATGATCACTTTATCATATTTCTTTTCAACGTTCTGCTAAATCTATGAGGGTATGTGTGTGTGTGCGTGCATGTGTGTATATATATATACACATATATGTAAATATATACTTTTATTATGATGCTCTAGAAAATAAGATCTTATAAAACAATCATTGTTTGAGAGCTTTGTGATAAAAATACACCCATACTGCCAGTGGATCCTAATTCTATGCTGTGGCTACTTGCCCACAAGGATTTCAGTTGATTTCTCACTGATGCATGAAAAGTTAGTGTTTGTCACAGTAAAGTGTTACTCTGACTTTGGTCAATTTATGCTGTAATGTGCTTGGAACTGCAACTGACTTAGATCTTTAACCATTTCCAAAGGACAGTAGTAAAGCTACGTTGTTATTTAAAAATTTAAGGAATTTTATGTCCAATTGAAATGTTTAGGGTAGTTATTTCTCATTTCTTAGAAAACTGCATTATTCATTAAGCAGGTAAGCATTTCGTTCTTTTTCAGGTGATGATGTTTTAAGGCACATTAAAATATAAATCTGAACAGAAAGATATAGGAAAAAAAACAAAAATTAAAAGGTAGCCTATTATGAAATCTATAAATATACCCTTCTCAAGAATAGGCTGCACATAACACTTTAATTGTTACCACATGCTTCCAGCAATGGGTTTTTGTCCCCCTTTGCAGTGATAAAATCTGTAAAGTCATGTGAATTAAAATACAAATTTCCAATGTATCCTTTACAAGTGTTTTTGAAAATCAGTGTCATTTTTGATCACTTCATGACAACTAATTCGTATTGCCAACTCTCAGACTAATTTTCATATATTTCTTAGCATGTATTAATATCAGGCTATATGAGTGAGAGGAAAAATTCTCCTTTTTGGGTGAGGTTTAGATTTATTCCTGTTCTCCTAGGTCCTGCAGCTTGGACTGCAGTTTCAAGAGGGTCCGTTCTCATTTCTTTACTGCTGCTCAGATCATGCTACCTCTTCTCAACTGCTGCCTTTTTATAGTCCTCCTCAAACAGAACCATCCTTTTCATTTAATATCTAGAAGAAGCTCAGTGTTAAACAACAGAATGATAAAATGAATACAATGTTTGGTTACATAAAAATAGAATTGGACAGTGTCACAAAAAATAACCTCTTTTTGGTTTTAGAATAATGTTAAAAACCATATTTGGTCCCATTTACCATTGCAACAAAAAGAATAAAATACCTAGGAATAAACCTACCAAAAGAGACAAAAGACCTGTACGCAGAAAACTATAAAACCCTGATGAAAGAAATTGAAGATGATAAAAACAGATGGAGAGATAGACCATGTTCTTGGATTGGAAGAATCAACATTGTGAAAATGACTCTACTACCCAAAGCAATCTACAGATTCAATGCAATCCCTATCAAATTACCAATAGCATTTTTCACAGAACTAGAACAAAAAATTGCACAATTTATATGGAAATACAAAAGACCCCGAAGAGCCAAAGCAATCTTGAGAAAGAAAAACGGAGCTGGAGGAATCAGGCTCCCAGACTTCAGACTAGAATACAGAGCTACAGTAATCAAGACAATATGGTACTGGCACAAAAACAGAAACATAGATCAATGGGACAAGATAGAAAGCCCAGAGATAAACCCACACACATATGGTCACCTTAGTTTTGATAAAGGAGGCAAGAATATAAAAAAGAAAAATATAAAATGGAGGCTCGTTCAGAAGTCAGCTGGTTGATACTGACTGTTTGAAAGTCCGGTCACTTCCCTGCCACACCCCCACAGTCTAATTCCCTCAATAACACTTGAAGCCCATTCAGGAAAAACCACAGACGTAAAGAGATGCCAGAGACCCTGCGGCATTTCTGGAACTTTGTGCCTTGTGCATCTGAGGGTTGAACATACTTTAGTATTGTGGCAAATATTGGAGTTTTGATCAGTCAAACTATGTTTGTTTGTTTTTTAACATCTTTATTGGAGTATAATTGTTTTACAATGGTGTGTTAGTTTCTGCTTTATAACAAAGTGAATCAGCTATACATATACATGTATCCCCATATCTCCTCCCTCTTGCGTCTCCCTCCCAACCTCCCTATCCTACCCCTCTAGGTGGTCTCAAAGCACCGAGCTGATCTCCCTGTGCTATGTGGCTGCTTCCCACTAGCTACCTGTTTTACATTTGGTAGTGTATATATGTCCATGCCACTCTTTCACTTCGTCCCAGCTTACCCTTCCCCATCCCCGTGTCCTCAAGTACATTCTGTACGTCTGTGTCTTTCTTCCTGTCCTGCCCCTAGGTTCTTCAGAACTATTTTTCTCTTCTTTTAGATTCCATTTATACGTGTCAGCATATGGTAATTATTTTTCTCTTTCTGACTTACTTCATTCTGTATGACAGACTCTAAGTCCACTTCACTACAGATAACTTAATTTCATTTCTTTATATGGCTGAGTAATATTCCATTGTATATATGTGCCACATCTTCTTTATCCATTCATCTGTCCACGGACACTTAAGTTGCTTCCGTGTCCTGGGTATTGTAAATAGAGCTGCAATGAACATTATGGTACATGACTCTTTTTGAATTATGGTTTTCTCAGGGTATATGCCCAGTAGTGGGATTGCTGGGTCGTATGGTAGTTCTATTTGTAGTTTTTTAAGGAATCTCCGTACTGTTCTCCATAGTGGCTGTATCAATTTACATTCCCACCAACAGTGCAAGAGTGTTCCCTTTTCTCCATACCCTCTCCAGCATTTACTGTTTGTAGATTTTTTGATGATGGCCATTCTGTCTGGTGTGAGGTGATACCTCACTGTAGTTTCGATTTGCATTTCTCTAGTGATTAGTGATGTTGAGCATCCTTTCATGTATTTCTTTGCAATCTGTATATCTGCTTTGGAGAAATGTCTGTTTAAGTCTTCTGCCCATTTTTGGATTGGGTTGTTTGTTTTTTTGATATTGAGCTGCATGACCTGCTTGTAAATTTTGAAGATTAATCCTTTGTCAGTTGCTTCATTTGCAAATATTTTCTCCCATTCTGAGTGTTGTCTTTTCTTCTTGTTAATGGTTTCCTTTGCTGTGCAAAAGCTTTTAAGTTTCATTCGGTCCCATTTGTTTATTTTTGCTTTTATTTCCATTTCTCTAGGAGGTGGGTCAAAAAGAATCTTCCTGTGATTTATGTCAAAAAGTGTTCTGCCTATGTTTTCCTCTAAGAGTTTTATAGTGTCTGGCCTTACATTTAGGTCTTTAATCGATTTTGAGTTTATTTTTGTGTATAGTGTTAGGGAGTGTTCTAATTTGATTCTTTTACATGTAGCTGTCTAGTTTTCCCAGCACCACTTATTGAAGAGGCTGTCTTTTCTCCATTTTATATTCTTGCCTCCTTTATCAAACATAAGGTGATCATATGTGTGTGGGTTTATCTCTGGGCTTTCTATCCTGTTCCATTGATCTATATTTCTGTTTTTGTGCCAGTACCATACTGTCTTGATTACTGTAACTTTATAATATAGTTTGAAGTCCAGGAACCTGATTCCTCCAGCTCCGTTTTCCTTTCTCAAGATTGCTTTGGCTCTTCAGGGTCTTCTGTGTTTCACAAATTGTGAAATGTTTTGTTCTAGTTCTGTGAAAATTGCCATTGGTAGTTTGATAGAGATTGCATTGAATCTGTAGTTTGCTTTGGGTAGTATAGTCATTTTCATAGTGTTGATTCTTCCAATCCAAGAACATGGTATATCTCTCCATCTGTTTGTGTCATATTTAATTTCTTTCATCAACGTCTTATAGTGTTCTGCATACAGGTCTTTTGTCTCTTTAGGTAGGCATATTCCTAGGTATTTTATTCTTTTTGTTGCAATGGGAAACGGGAGTGTTTCCTTAATTTCTCTTTCAGATTTTTAATCATTAGTGTGTAGTAATGCAAGAGGTTTCTGTGCATTAATTTTGTATCCTGCTACTTTACCAAATGCATTGATTGGCTCTAGTAGTTTTCTGGTCACGTCTTTAGGATTCTCTACATATAGTATCATTTCATCTGCAAACAGTGACAGTTTTACTTCTTTTTTTCCGATTTGGATTCCCTTTATTTCTTTTGCTTCTCTGATTGCTGTGGCTTAAACTTCCAAAATTATTTTGAATAAGAGTGGTGAGAGTGGGCAACCTTGTCTTGTTCCTGATCTTAGAGGAAACAGTTTCAGTTTTTCACCATTGAGAACAATGTTGACTGTGGGTTTATGATATATGGCCTTTATTATGTTGAGGTAGGTTCCCTCTATGCCTACTTTCTGGAGAGTTTTTATAATAAATGGGTGTTGAATATTGTCGAAAGCTTTTTCTGCATCTATTGAGATGATTTTATAGTTTTTCTCCTTCAGTTTGTTAATATGGTTTATCACATTGATTGATTTGCATATATTGAAGAATCCTTTCATTCCTGGGATAAACCCCGCTTGATCATGGTGTATTATCCTTTTAATGTGCTGTTGGATTCTGTTGCTGGTATTTTGTTGAGAAGTTTTGCATGTTTGTTCATCAGTGGTATTGGGCTGTGGTTTTCTTTGTGACATCTTTGTCTGGTTTTGGTATCAGGGTGATGGTGTCCTCATAGAATGACTTTGAGAGTGTTCCTTCCTCTGCTATATTTTGGAAGAGTTTGAGAAGTATAGGTGTTAGCTCTTCTCTAAATGTTTGATAGAATTCACCTGTGAAACCATCTGGTCCTAGGCTTTTGTTTGTTAGAAGATTTTTAATCACAGTCTCAATTTCAGTGCTTGTGATTGGTCTGTTTATATTTTCTATTTCTTCCTGGTTCAGTCTTGGAAAGTTCTGCTTTTCTAAGAATTTATCCATTTCTTCCAGTTTGTATGTGTCCCTAGGTCTGAGCTGGGTCTCTTGTAGACAGCATATATACGGGTCTTGTTTTTGTATACATTCATCCAGTCTATGTCTTTTGGTTGGAGCATTTAATCCATTTACATTTAAGGTAGTTATTGATATGTATGTTCATATTACCATTTTCTTTATTGTTTTGGGTTTGTTATTGTAGGTCTTTCCTTCTCTTGTGTTTCCTGCCTAGAGAAGTTCCTTTAGTATTTGTTGTAAAGCTGGTTTGATGGTGCTGAATTCTCTTAGCTTTTGTGTGTCTGTAAAGGTTTTAATTTCTCTGTCAATCTGAATGAGATCCTTGCTGGGTAGAGTCATCTTGGTTGTAGCTCTTTCCCTTTCATCGCTTTAAATATGTCTTGCCACTCCCTTCTGGCTTGCAGAGTTTCTGGTGAAAGATCAGCTGTTAACCTGATGGGGATTCCCTTGTATGTTATTTGTTGTGTATCGCGTGCTGCTTTTAATATTTTTTCTTTGTATTTAAGTTTTGATAGTTTGATTAATATGTTTCTTGGCATGTTTCTCCTTGGATTTATCCTTTATGGGACTCTCTGTCCTTCCTGTACTTGACCGAATATTTCCTTTCCCATATTAAGGAAGTTTTCAACTATAATCTCTTCAAATATTTTCTCAGTCCCTTTCTTTTTCTCTTCTTCTTCTGGGACCCCTATAATTCGGATGTTGGTGTGTTTAATGTTGTCCCAGCAGTCTTTGAGACTGTCCTCAAATCTTTTCATTCTTTTTTCTTTATTGTGGTCTGTGGGAGTTATTTCCACTATTTTATCTTCCAGGTCACTTAACCGTTCTTCTGCCTCAGTTATTCTGCTATTGATTCCTTCTAGAGAATTTTTAATTTCATTTATTGTATTTTTCATCATTGTTTGTTTGCTCTTTAGTTCTTCTTCCTTCTGTTCTTAAAACCCATTTGTCCTCTGTAAAGAAACCTATTTTTCCCATAGAAGCCATTTCTCCTCCCTTCCTTTCCCCTAATGAGTTAGTTATATAAGCTTTTAACTTTGACCATTAGGAAGCTAGCTCCTTATTTGTTTGGCTCCTGTGTGTATATGAAATATTTTTTTTTCCTGTTTGTTAACTGTATATGGTCAGTTTAATTTACAGAACCCAGTTACTGAACTTAAGACAGGAGAAGAAACATTTTTCCTCCCCTGCAACATCATTACAGATACAGATGTGGTTAATGATAAGCAATTTAGTTCAAATAAGTGGCAAGAAATTCAAAATTTTCCATAAATGTAGTTTAAATAACTGACCAACAATCTGGGGAAAAAAATAAATGGTTTCTTGACTTACTATACTTAAAAAGTTATAGATGAAATACAGAGTTCAATTTTGAAGAATAGTGCTTACAGTTACTAAAGTAAGATATAGATGAAAACTTCCATAATTTTTGAGAAAGGGCAGCCTTTCTAAATCATTTGTACAATCATAGATACAGAAGAAAACTTGTGAGATTTGACAAGAAACTGTTACCAGGACAGCTTTAAATAAAATTAGACCATTCCTGACACGATGCATGGTGATCATCTTTCTCCTTCATCTAATTATGTATCAGAAAATATTCCCATGTTAATACTCAAACCCTAAAGCAGCACTTTCCAAGGAGTGTGACTGTGCCTCGATTCCTTTATCCCCTTCCCTTTTCTCAACCATGCATCTTTGTTCATAAGTAGTTCCAAATACATACATACAAAAATAAAAACAAAATACCTCTGGGTTAACAACAAATATGTTCACCCTTTCCCTTCCCCTTACCTCTAATTCAGAATCTTAGTTTCTTCCCTCAGTATTCTTGTGGGCATTTTGTTCTTTTGGATAAAGTTATCAGTAGATTTTACTTAAGAATACAGATGAGAAATAAGACAGCATGCCCACATAGGGCTTAATTCAAGAATTTAAACACATTTTAATTTAAGAAAACTCAGTAATCATAGTTATTATGTTAAGAAGCTAATGGGAAGAAAAGAACTAGATTATTTTTTGGCGAATAGATATGGTATTTATTTTACAAAATAATCCATTCACTAAAAATTGATAACATTACATTTGCAGAGAATCTTGCTGATGTTCTGGACTTCTCTCCCTTAAATTAGTTGCAGAATTAAACAAAACTCTTCAGAGAAATGATGAATTTTTGATATGATGGAGTGTTGGATATTACACCTTTTGATAAGATCCCAATCATGCAGTTGCAAAATGAGGCCAACTAGGTAGTTAAAATTTGGGGTGGGGCCAAAGAAGCCTGCCTCTGCTCTATATTCACGCTGTAAAGTCATCACTGCTTTGGGTATTTGTCTTAAAAGTTATAGTTCTGTAACAAAATACAAGTTTGAGGTCCAAGTCCTGATGTAAATGGAGCCTCCATGTGGGCAGATGATGCCTCTGTCCCGCGGGTTGTTTTCAACAGTTAGAACCGTGCCTGGAGCCTGGGATCCTGTTGGGATACACGTGGAACACATGGATGAGGGCGTGGTGAACTGCCAAGATCTGTGATGCCCACGCTCCAGTGTTAGTGTCTGTGACTGTGGTCTCGGGAATTGCCAGGAATTCATAGGTAAAGTTCACAATGACTTAAGAGAGACTTTCCTGTAGGAAAGAGAAGGACGATTATTCTAGACGGAAGCGTAACATACTTTATCTAGACAGGCTTTACCTCTAAAGCTCATGTTGGCCCAAGTCTTTTGTATGAGACTTGCTTCTCAAAGTAAGAGGCACACGGCTGCTCAGATGTGGTTCTCCCCTTCCTTTTAAGAATAATCTTGTATATGTTAGACTTTCAGAGAATAGGGACCTTAAGGAAACAATGACAGGGCTTCCCTGGTGGCACAGTGGTTGAGAATCTGCCTGCCAATGCAGGGGACACGGGTTTGAGCCCTGGTCTGGGAAGATCCCACATGCCGTGGAGCAACTAGGCCCGTGAGCCACAACTACTGAGCCTGTGCGTCTGGACCTTGTGCTCCGCAACAAGAGAGGCCGTGACAGTCAGAGACCCGTGCACCACGATGAAGAGTGTCCCCCGCTCGCCACAACTAGAGAAAGCCCTCACACAGAAATGAAGACCCAACACAGCCAAAAATAAATAAATAATAAAAGAACAATGACAGTGGTTGCTGTCAAAGAGAGGTGGCGAATCTCTCCACATTTCTTTATATAATTGTTACTAAATATGCACCTGTCCTCTGAAATCCTGAAGACATTTCACCAACAGTGACCATAGCTTCTTATTTCAAATATTTAGTAAGAACTACAGAGTTAATAGGACAGCCCTATGGAATCCATTGCTTTCCTCACTTTGTGTGCTTGTTTTTCAAGCAGAAAAGAGTCTTTGCTTTCTTAATAGAAGGTAACTTGTGAGTATAGGTATAAACTGTTGGTTTCTTTTCATTGGACAAATAAAATCACTGAGTACCATACTAACCTATATTAGGAGCTAGGACTTTAAATAATGAACTACAACTCATTTGAAAATATTCTTAAAAATTCACTAACTGCTTGCTTTCTAACAGACAGTTATGACCAGTAACGTTTGGATTTTTTTTAAGCGAGATATAATTTGCATATGGTAACATTCACCCTTCTTAGTTCATGGTTCCATGAGCTTTGGTAAATGTATTTTGTTGCTGAAGAGTATTCGTACCATTGTATGGATGTGCTAGGGAGCCGAACTCGCCTGGCAGATGTGAGAGTCTTCAGATTCTAAAGCAGTATCTTAAAACTATATTGAATTAAAGAAGACTTTTAGAAAACATCTGTTCTTCGTAAGAAGTCTGAATTAATTATTACTGCCTGGGTCGCTAAGCATCCCCCTTCAGACATGTAAATGGTGTCAGCGTCCTGTCCTAATGTCCTAAAAATGCCAGGATAGCACACTGTCCTGTGAGCCATTGAACATGCTGGCATCATTTGCACCTGGTAGGCTAACCTTGAGAACCACATGTGGATAAGGTTCAGGTTTGCGCATGGAATCTGTAGGTGCAGGAACAAAATATTGTAACTGAAGCTGATGGAACTCAGACTGACGGATAATGTGTATATTTAGAGCATTTAAGGCGAAGGGAATATCACCATAGATCAGGAGGAGAAGGACACTATAATGTCCCACATCCTCGATAATGCAGCTTTCAAGTTTGCTGGAGGCAGGATACGGTATTGACCTTCACTTACTATGCATTCTTGTAGAAAAAAATGACAACGTTTCCTCCTCCCCCTCCCCCGGCCCCAGTTCTAAGGAATCTTCCTATACCGGGTTGGAATGTGCCAGTTTGGGGCAGACTCCAGGAAGACATATCTTTATTTTGGAGGAGCCTGAAATAACCAGGGAACTAAGACTCGGTTCCCAGGGGAATGCAAGTCCCAGGCTGGCTCAGAGAACATGCATCGTGAGAGAGTAATGTGTAACAAATGCTTTTCCTCTCTGCGAATCTCAGGATCCTGTCCCTTCCTTTCATCTATAAAACCTGCAGAAAATACAAGGCATTTTTTTTTATCATCCATTCAAACTGTATGATAAATGTTCTGTGTCCCAGTGGCACTCTTCTAACTTCATGATTAATCAAATATTTAAGACAAATTTTTCAACTTGATTGGAGAGGTTACCACATGAATGTGTCCAATGCACTTTGTCTTTCATCGTGTAATATTCACAATTTAAAACCCTGTGACATATATGGCACCCTGCTCATAGGAGTGATTAATAATCATGTATTGTCTGAGGCTCAGAATGCCACATCACAAATTATAGTGACTTTGTCATGAAGCTACATTTTTCTCCTGTGATAAGCTTTTTTCTCTTGCAATAAGCCACCTGTCTGTACTTAGAAGAACATATTTGTACGTATAGTTCTATATTTAAAATCAACTGTCCTTCTCAAATATATGTGTGTTTGTGATTATGATGTTTTTAAATTAAGACAAGTTTTTGTGTAAGAAATAAGTCTAGAATAGAAATGTGAAAAAGAAGACAAGTTATGTATTATATATTCCAAGTCTATTTGCTTAAGTATGTTATAAGGATAATAACAGTAGGATAATAGCATTGTACCGTCGCATTCTTGTCAGCAATTCTGTGCCCCATGTGAAGACTTTAATGTTCTTTTTCATAAGCTAAAGACTCACTGAAAGTTATTTTTCAATATCCTCTCAATAAATAATAATAAAGTTATTTCTCAGTATCTTCACTTATCCTCATAAAAAGTGGCCATTTTCTAAACCAAGAAGGAGGAGAAAAACATTTTGCCCTGAAACCAAAATTCTGTTTCTGAGGTGACTAGAATCGGTCACACCCTCTAGAGAAGCTAAGAAGGTAGATTCCACTATAGAGTGAATGATTTTGGAAGGAAGGTTCTGCTCCGCTTTTTTTGTTTTTTTTGTGAAGCAACTTCATTCTCTGACAGTGAATGCTGTCAGAACAATGGTATTGTTCTCCCTATAAACGTGTCCACTTTGTGACATGGAGACTGAGTGGAAATAATGTAATATTTATTTAGATTAGTCGTTTCCACACTTGAGCACGCATCATGTACGGTAGTCATTGGGAGTGGGGGCTTGTTAGAGCTGCAGGTCTGGGACGTGGTCTGGTACTGCGTTTCTAACAACCCCGGGTCCAGGTCCATCCTTTGAGAACTACTGGTGGGGTCTCCGTCAGTCCTCCGAGCTGAACTCGCCTTTTGACCAGTTATCACGCTGTAGAGAAAGAATCTGCTCCTCCTCCCCCTCCTCCACTAGACGGGCACCCAAGGGAGGGCAAGTGAGTGTCTGACTCACTGGTTTTAAACTGCATTGGTGGGATGCTTTCAAAAGACACCAAAAGAATTTTGGAAGGGGATTATCTAGTGGACAGTGATTCTTGGGAATATCACCTTAATGATGTTAAAGAATGTACTGATAACTAAAGCAGAACCACTCTTGTTTGTGAGATTGAAACTGTTCCAATGGAAAGCGGAGTTGCTTAGAAATGTTTAAAAATAGAAGCAAGACAATCAAAGGTTACGTTAGGCACAGCGCCTGCTGCAAACAGCACAGAAAGAAGGCAGCGACATCTGTTACATGCGATCCATGTAGATCGCAGTTTCATTGACTGAGGGATCTCAACGCTCTTTTCTTTTTTTTTTTTTTTCCTGGATCAAAATTGTCTGTTTCTTGTGCATTGAGGGCTCAATTAAATAATACATTAATATTAAAATCTAGTTTACATTAACATGCTATGAAAAACCAGCACACACATTCCTTAAGTAAACTATAAAGCATTTCATACCTCGGAAACATTTATTTTAATAGAAACAATTTATTGATGGAAAACTGCTGGAGTAGAAAATGTCATTCTGGACTTGGTAGATGACTGAGTTGATAGCCGTGGGATTTGGAGAGGAGGAAAATTGATAAAAGGTTCATGCACAGATATGATTAAATAATGCAGAGCACGAAATTTAGAAAAATAATGAGTCATCTCCCTGGGATTTGGGGGTCCACATGTATAAAAGGGATAGAATAAAACTCATCCTTCCCATGTGCTTTTGCCCTCCTCCCAGTCTCAGCGACCTTTTATCTCTGAAAGGAACATGGACCATTTTGCAGTGGTGAGAAGTAGATGGTGCTCATACGGGCAATTCCTCTACTTTGACCACAGAGCTTCAAAGTCGTGGGGAGGACATGGAAATAAAAGTAAAGCAGCTCTGTTCATTTTGCTCAATAAAATCATTCAACCTCCCTTTTTTTTTCATTTTTATTGAGGTATAATTGGAAAATAAAGATTATATGTGGAAACCTCCTTATGCATTGACCTGACTGCCAGCAGCCTCCATGAGTCACCAAAGGAAGAGTCTTGCTCCCAACAGAAGGTGTTGGCTTTGTCTTCTTAGACCCCTCACATGGATCACAGTCACACTTGTACCCTAGAGATGCTGAATCCTTTTGTTTTTAACACCAGCAAGTTTCACACATCCCTCCTTCCCTGCTCATCACCCCATCTTTCCATTTATTTCTGCTCATCATTCTTTTCTTGACATTGACCATTGCAGGATATTATAACATATATTCCTAGTTCCATTCTCTCACATCCTTGCTTTACACTGCATCTGAATTAAGTTTCCAAAACTAAGTTCTCCTCTATCCCTTAAAACTCTGCACCTACTCTTGTATGTTTAGGGTATCTCACAAGGGGCACATGATCTAATCCCAATAACCCTCTAGAGCATGTGCCCTGGGCTCCCATCTTTCATATTCATGTGCTTTTTCACATGTCCTTCCTTCCATCTGGGATGACTTTCTTATCCCTTCATTTGCCTCCCACCCTTCAGTGTTCGTTGGGAATTAAAAGCCGTCTTATTATTCAGCTACATCTGAACAATGACTTATAGAGAAAGCATGAGTAAATATGAAAAAACATTACACATACCAAGAGTTTTAGAAAACTAAAGGTAACAATTCACTCTACTCTGTACTGTTCAAATGTAATCTCTTCATTATAAATAGTATTTAACTGTGATGATACTTGTCATACATTAAATACATCATTATTATTCGTTTATTTATCATGGGCATTATCTTTTTTTTTTTTTTTTTTTTTTTTTTTTTTGCGGTACGCGGGCCTCTCACTGTTGTGGCCTCTCCCGTTGTGGAGCACAGGCTCCGGATGTGCAGGCTCAGCGGCCATGGCTCACGGGCCCAGCCGCTCCGCGGCATGTGAGATCCTTCCGGACCGGGGCACGAACCCGTGTCCCCTGCATCGGCAGGCAGACTCTCAACCAGTGTACCACCAGGGAAGCCCATGGGCATTATCTTTGAGTCTGCTTTTCTGTCTTGAGGGTCAGAAGCCAATTATTATTAAACAATTAAGAACAATTCACGGATTTAATGAAGAGGTGATCCCGCATTGAAACGCTGCGGAATTCTACTCGCTGTTTTGGAAACTGTAGGGTGTTCTAGGCCAGTAGTGAGAGCTGCTGGGGCCGGCTGGAAAGAAGATGATTCTGTTATGGGACTCACCGAATCTGGTAGCATAAAGAGATTTCTTGTCACCCTTCATCTTGGGAAAGTAAATTCCATAGCACACTGCAGACTTGAGCTTATTATCTCCAAATACCATTTGAAAATAAGTGATCAGCACTGTGGAGTCATTAAATATACACAATTGGAAGACAGAGCTTATAATCTATGAGAAAGACTTGGAATATATCACCTCATTATTTTATTTTATAGCCAAAGACATAACTTGCATTATGTTTCAGTGAACAATGGGCATCAAACCCTGACAAAATTACCTCATTTCTTTTTTATGCTTTCTCAATATAGGCAAATGCATTACAAACTCTAATTTATTCTGACCCAGAAATTGCTCTGTGGCATATTTCTGCAGGCCCTTGTGTGCACGAAACAGGAAGTCATTCATCATAGGATTATTTTTTCTTATTTTTCCAAATCATTGTTTATATTCCCCAAAGTTAACATAAAGTCAAATTAGTTTTCTCCTAGTCAACTTTCATTGTCGTATTTCCTGGAAGATGACTCTGTTACCCAGGGTAAGGGCCATTCTACCATATCTAAGAGTAAGAAAAACTGATAGACATATTTATAGTCAAATAAATGACCGTGAAAACAGTTGCACCTGAGTCAGATGATCAGCTCCTGAGTATCTGAGTGTGTTCTGAGGAGCACGGTGTGTTACATCAGAGGTATTAGTGGGAAAGGAGATTTGTTGCCAGGAGCCAGCAAAGGCAGGGCTTCCAGTGCTGTTGGCTGCTTTCTTCACCGTTGGCCTCTATTCACTAGACCCTTAGCCCCCATGGAAGGACCTGATACCGTTAAGCACTCCTTAATACGGAAAAGCGCAGACTTTTTCCTTCCTACATTCGTTGTTGTTCCTTCAGAATTCGTTGTTGAGTGAGGAACCAGCCACAGAGAGGACATGCTGTAGGATTCTGCTTGCACGAAGTTCAGAGTGGAGGAGGCTAACCCACTGAGATGGAACCAGGATGGTGTCACCAGTGGGAGGGGGAGGGGTTCTGTGGACTGGAGGGACCTGAGGGACACTGTCGGGTGTGGGGTTGTCTTGGGCCTTGATCACAAGTGGTTGTAAGGGTGTGTACATCGGCAGAAATTCACTGAGATGTGTGCCCTTTACTGTATGTTTGTTAGACTTGAGAAATTTTGTAAAGTTTTTAAATGGAAGCAAAAAAAAGACTGGTTTGAGAATAAACAGCTTATAAGCACCCTCACTTCCCCAACACACCCCTGCGGAGGGGTGACAGAGGCCGACTGCTACGAGCCTGAGGCACACGAAAGGCCATCTGTCAATCTTGTTCCTTTCTCTTGAATTACTCCAATCCTTCCTAAATCTTCTCTGTGGCCCAAAGGAAAAGGACACACACTTTCCCACTGTGGTTCCCAAATTATATTCCTGTGGAACATGGATTTCTGAGAGCTGGACTGAGGGTGTTTTGCTACTGAAATTGAATAATAGTAGCCTTTTTTCCCATTTTGCAGAAAATTGAATGGGTGATATTTTCTCCATTTGATATTTGTTCTTTTTGTAAAATTTCATTTGATCTCTGTTATTGACTATCACCTTTCTTTCACTGAGCTTTTACCAAAAACAAAACTGGTGAGCAAATAACAAATTGATATTAGAGAAAAACATATAAACTCTGGTCATGTAGAGTCTGACAGCTCACTCCTTGTGGGTAAATGTGTTGGTCATACATTAATGGTTGCCATGATGTGATAAAATACATCAAAGCTTCACAGTGCTTTTTAAATGTATAAAGTTCTAACAGAACTTTAGGTTCCAGTTCTGGGCATCTGAACAGCTGGAGTACTTCTGCCCTGAAAAGAATAGAAATGGCTTCACCCCATAAATATGGAGGAACACCAAGTCAATTGCATACTCTAGACCGAAAGCAAAATAGTTGTATTTCATTCCTTCAACCAGAGAATTATTGTGGTGACTGAGCCCCCAGTGGTTTCCAGGCTGCACCACTGGGGTCTCACCCTAAAACCTTCCACTGTAGCTCAGAGGAGGTGCGGGGACCAAGCCATGAGGGCAAAATGAGGCGTCTGAGCTGTTTGGGGTTTTTATGCTTTACTTTTACAAACTACCCTCTTGTATCATTCTAGAACAATTTCATACCAGTCTTATATTATAGATCAGGGAAGGGATGTCAAGATTAATTAAACAAACTGTGAAAGTTTTACATATATGTAGTTTGCGGCCAAAGCCAGGCCTCAAAACTAAAACCCCTCACCATGGCCCTAAGACATTTTATTATACCTAATTTGTATTTGGTTTGGCCTTTTTTCTTTTTTTTTCTTTTGTTTGTTTGCTTGTTTTGTTTTGTTTTTAATTAAATTTTATTTTTTTAGGGCAGTTTTAGGTTCACAGGAAAATGGAGAGGAATGTGCAGAGATTTCCCATACACCCCGTGTCCCCACACGTGCACAGCCTGCCCACCATCAACATCCCCACCAGATGGTCCATTTGTTACAACTGATGACCCTACATGGACACGTCATCATCACCCAGAGTCCATAGTTTACATCAGGGTTCATTCACTGTTAGTGTTGTACATTCTGTGGGTTTGCACAAATGTATAATGACATGTATCCATCATTGCAGTGTCATACAGAGTAGTTTCACTGCCCTAAAAATCCTCTGTGCTCCACCCACTCATCCCTCCCTCCCCCCAGCCACTGATCTTTTTACTTCTCCACAGTTTTGCCTTTTCCAGAGTGTCTTTTAGTTGGAATCATGAAGTATGTAGCCTTTTCATCCTGAAGATATTTAACCCATTCTTTAAATTAAAGAGAAAAATATTTATTGAAAATTTTCTCTGTTTAATGCCCTCTACACGACACTGAGCATATCATTTTGAATCAGGCTAAGAGATGCCTCCTGCCCTGAATTCTGGGACATTAAGTGGTTTACTTAGCCGTATAAGTATTCAGTGATTTCACTAAAATAATTTCACCCTGAGAGATGCAATAGACGTGGTACTTTTGTCCTTCTTGTCTGACTCTAATAGACACGAGTGCCTTCATGTACTGCCATCCTAGAAATGAGTACACACAGGCATCAGAGCTCTTCAAGGACTGAAATGGTTAAAGTAGAGAGAAGCAGAGAGAGGAAAACAAAAAGGAAAATATCCACAGGGTAGAGGCCACTGCAACTGGTGAGGGGTTAGCTGGCAGCTCCCAACGTGTCAGCCAGGCCTGGGGCTACTGGAGGGACAGAAATTTCATTATCTATTCCTAGATAAATGACATTTATCTATTCCTAGATAACAAGCCAGAAAACAAAACAAAACAAAAAAGACAGGTAATTAAAAATCCAAAGTATGCTGTTCGCAAAAGAAGCCTTGAGATTTTGAAAACAATTTTTAATTTTGGGTTGAGGTGAGTGAAAACTCAGATGAAAGGTCCATGTTAAGGTGACTTCAAAGTAGCTGTCTTCTCTTTTGAGGAGGAAAGTGGTTATCAAACCCCCTTATTGATACCATCAGTTGCCTGGCTCTTTGGTGCTATCAGATAATGTATCTGCTTTCTCTCCCTTCTGAGCCTGTGAGGCTGCTTCCCCCCTTTCATCTCCCGCACAGCCGCCTCCCCTGTCTCCTTTCACTATCTGAGCATAGGAAAAGGGAATTTACATAGTGATACCAAACAGCGTTGAAAGACAGGGATGGAGACTTCTTGTAACCCAGGTGCATGTTTAGTCATTGGAGATAGGGGTGCCATCCATGGCCCACGATGACACAGCTGCCATGCTGAACAGTCCAGGTTTTCATTTGCTGGAGTTGAAAGTTTGCATCGAATGTGGTAACTGCCACTCAGACATTTAAGTCAGATACCTAAGCTCTTGGTATTTTTTTTACTGTAAAGACTCATTAAATAAACATTTTAAAGTTAGTTTCCATTCTTTAGTGATTTCAGAATTCCGAGGAGCTACCTCTGCATCCTGGTGACCACAATGAACCGAGGGGATAGCTTCTGAGAGGAGCTGGGATGTGGGGATGGAAGCATCACCCCAAGGTTTGCCCTGAACAAATGGGGATTCGGGAGAAGCGGCAGACACCCCTTCCTTGTCTGGTGACCTCGACCTTACTGCCGCGAAGGCCATCTGGGGTCTGGTGTGCAGAGCAGGGGCCAAGCATGTGTGCAGAATCAGGCCGCCTGGCTCAAACGTGGGCTCCGCCACCTGCCATCCAGCCACCTTGGTGGCCGGTTTACTGTCCTAAGGGTTTTCTCAGTGGTAAGAATGAGCCTAAAATAGGCTCTCCCTTATAGCATTGTTTTCAGGCTTAAAAGAGCATCTAATTCAATCTAATCTGTCTAGCACCGCAGCCCACTTTAACATTCAAGAATGACAGGTATCGTTGCTTCATCCTGCAAATTCCCTGTGACTTAATGAGTTTCTCTCTTTTATGAGGGAACTAACTTCATCCACCCCGTTCATGCAACACTGTAAGGTCTTCAGGCGAGAAGGATGAGCGAAATACAGTAGCGCTCCTGCCCTAGAGGCTATAGCGTGCAGCCATCAATCTCCACTGTGATAGGAACTCAGGAAGATCTGGACCACCAACACCGTGTGTTCTGACTGGTCTTCTAAACCTAAGCTCTGCCTCCCTCACTGCTCCAGGCATGTATTTCCCCAGATCTTCATGGATGTTTCTCCAAGAAACCATAAAATTCACGAGACACAAAACTGAAGGGTGAGCTCTGAAGACCCATCCTGAAGAGGAGACAGGGTGTGTGCCCCACCGGTGTTCTGTGCGCTGGCCTGGCACAGTGACTGTGCCACAGACGTGCTCAGCGTACCTCTGCCAGTTCTCTTCTTTCAGCAAACTGACTCTTAAATGCCTTCGTAAGGAATAGCTTATACCATAAAATATGCCATTCAAAGTGCACGATTCAGTGATTTTTAGTAAATTTTCAGAGTTGATCAATAATTTCCCAAATAATTTCCTCAAGCCTCACGCCCTCCCTCAGGCCCAGGCAACCACTGATGTGCTTTTTGTATAAATTTATCTGTTATCTAAGCTGCGTATGTTCTCTAAGAGGAATCATACAATATGTAGTCTTTTGTGCCTGGCTTCTTTTATTGGCATAACTTTTTTCACATTTATCCATGTTATGGCTACATCAGTATTTCATTTCTTTTTAATACTTAATAGTATTATAAGAAAATACTACTTTTTAAAATTCATTCATCAGTTTATGGACATTTGGGTTATTTCCACTTTTTGGCTACCACAAATATTGCCGCTTTGGACACTGGCATACTTCTTTGTGTGAACACATATTTTTATTTATCTTGGGTACATACCTAGTGATGGAATTTCAGGGTTGTATACTGAGTTTCTGTTTAATTTTTAAGAAGCTGACAAACTGTTTTCCAAAGTGGCTGCACTATTTTATGATCCCATCATCAAAGAACAAGGGCTCCTTTGTCTCCACATTCTCACCAATAGTTGGTGCTCTCTGTCTGTTTAATGATGCCATTCTTGTGGGTGTATAACACTGCTTGTTATGGTTTTAGTTGTGACACTGAATTTCCACAGGCAGCCTTTTTATCTTGTTAAAATCTGAAGGTGAAGCAACCTTCAACCTCTCCCTTCACAAACCAGCTGCTCAGGATGACCCTGGGCCATGTAAACAGCCCCCATCTTAATCCTCTCCACCCTCCTCACTTATAGACGGAAATATCCTAAGGAAAATATTGTATCTTAGTCATCTTCTTCTTAAAACTTTTTATTTTGAAACTGTTTTAGACTTAAAAAAGAGGAAAATGTATACAGAAAATTGTACAGAGAACTCACATATATACTTCTCCTAATTCCCACTAGTGTTACCATCATACATAAACCTGGTAGAGTTCTAAAGACTGAGAATTTAACATTGGTGTAATACTATCAACTTAACTCCAGTATTTATTTGGAATTCATCAGTTTTCTCCTTGACTATTCTGTTTTCCAAACTAGGATCCCACTTTGCTTTGAGTTATCAAGTCTCCTCAGTCTATAACTATATTACTGTTTTCCAAAGTTGTTTTGCCTTGTCTGGTTCATCTGTGTTTCTATTTAGATTTTAGAATAAGCTTGCCAATATATTCCTAAAGGCCCGCTGGCATTTCCATTGGGATTGTGTTGAATCTACGTGTTAAATTGGGGCGAATTGACATACCAACAATATCCAATGATGATCATGGCATATGTCTTCATTTATGAGTTCTATTTTGTTTTTTTTCAGCTGTATTTTGTAGGTTTTAGCATACAGATTCTGCACATATTCCGTTAGATTTATACCTAAGCATTTTATTTTGGGGTGCTATGATAAATAGGATCTTTTTACAGATTATTCATTTCTAGCATGGAGAAATACAATTGATTTTCTTCTACAGACATTGCATGACAGTATTCTGCAATATTGTGAAATTTATCTATACTTTCTAGAAGATTTTTTTTAGATTCTTTGGTAATTTCTAGGTAGATAAGCATGCCTTCTATAAATAGAGACCAGATTTCCAACATGTAGGGTAGGAGAGTTAGTAGTGGTGAGAGAAGTCATCCTTGCCTCGTATTTAATTTGATGGACAATCATTCAGTATTTAATCATTAACTAATAATACTAGTAGTATGTTTTTCATGCATGCCACTTACTGCATTAAGGAGGTTTCCTTCTAATTTATTGAGAATTTTTATTATGAATGAAGATTATCATTTTTGTCAAATATTTTTCCTGAATCTCTTGTGATTTATCTCATTAATATGGTGAATTACTTTGACTCATATCCTGATATTGAACCAGCCTTAAACTCCTGGGATAAACATCACTTCCTACTAATGTATCATCCTCTTCATACTTTGCTGGATTTAATTTAGCAATATTTGGTTGGGGATAGTTGTGTTTATATTCATGAGAGAAATTATTGGCTTATATTACCTTTGTCTAGTTCTCATAATAGGGTAATGTTGATCTTGTTTTCTATATTTGATTTCCTTTCTATATCTTAGAAGAGATTATGTAGAATTGCTAGCAATTCTTTCTTAAATATTTGTTATACTTCACCATCTGACCTGAAGTTTTCCTTATTGGAAGATTTTTAACTACAAATTCAAGTCCTTTAATAGACATAGGACTGTCTTCGTGACCTATGTCTTCTTGAGTGAGTTTTGGTAGTTTTGTCTTTCAAGGAGTTGGTCAATTTCATCTAAACTGTTGACTCTTTAAGTATGGTTTTGTTTTTTTTCCTTTATATCCATTAATGTCTGTGGGGTCTGTAGTTCTCATTAATTCTCAAGCTTTGACAGGTGCCACATTCCTGGATTGTGGATCCGTGGCCCTCTCAGTGCTCTTGCTGCCCTGCCGGCTTTGGTCTGAGCTCAGCGTACATTTTTCCTCTTCTGGGGATTGACGGGATTTTTTCTTTTCCACTCTCACAACTGGAATAGGTTTTCATCAGTATCCTAAGGGTGGTAATAATTTTTTTCATTCTTTGGGAGTTTCTAGATAGATAACTGTGCCCAAGGATTATAAATTCTTTTCCAAAGAGGAGGTAGAGAAAAGTTCCTGGGTGGGTTTTCATGACCTTCCTGCAGTGGGTGGTGGTTTTCCTCCCCAAATCTATAGTGCAAGTCACCTTTCTCAGCTCTATTACAGTTTTTATGGAGATTCCCTGGTTTTGTTGTGTATGAAGAAGTGTGTAAGCTGATGCACATGAGGACAGAAGCTGCACTGGCAACACCAAGAAGCTCCACTGTCTCTAGTCCCTGCCCTGCCAGCCACCCCATGTGAACTCTTAGCTTGTCCAGAGAAGGCAGTTATCTCATCTCCTCTCACTGTGCCCTCCAGGAACCATTTCTTCTTTGATTTTGGGCAAGTCGGTGGCTTCCCAACTTCAGTACTTGAATGCGATCAAGAAAAGCCACTAACTTCTTGTTTGGCACTTTTCCCTGTACGTTTCAGAGTGCCCAACTTTCCAGCTCTGCATGCCTGAGCAGAAACTGGAAACCATTTGTCAGCTTGTTGTCTCTCAAAATCTTCATTTCTTCACTGTAAAAAGATATGGAAAGGGTTTGTCATAGATAATTAAAAAGTAAAAATAGTATTAATTTCAGTATTAACAATGACAATTTTGTAACTACCCAATACATATTTAGCATTGCCTCTGGCTAGACACTGTGCAATGTGCTTTATATAATTGACATCTAAGTTTTAAAACAGCACAATGACATGGGTAGCATTCCTGTTGTTTTCTCTTTTTCCAATTTACAAAATTAAAGCCTAAAGTCTTAGTTTCACCAAGTCACAAAACCAAAATAAAACATATGGGACTGTAAATGTGCTAAGTATTCCTTTTGTTCATTCAGGATGCATTTAGTGTGTTTACAGAGCTAGAGTGATAGAATGTGTATCAGCATACAAAATTACTTTGTTTAATATACACTACATTTTTCATATATGTGGAATGCAGTGCAGAATAAGTTCGTACTATCATGGGTGAATCAATGGGCTTGTATCATAGGAGTACCAAATGCCTAATTAGAACAGCTTCTTAGATAAAGATTTCCAAGGAATGATAACCAAGAATACCTTATTTTGGGATACCAATATAATTCATTATTATACAAATAAAGGATATGTAGTTTCCCCAAGATAATAAGTATAATAACAGTGAGATACTAACTAAGAGATTATGGTAACATCCTGAATACTAGTTTCTAAAAATTGCATTATTTAACTAATGGAATCTAAGTTTTCATTAGAAGAAACCCACTGAATAAATGTTACAACCTAACTCTTGGAACTAATAATTTAACAGAAAAGAAAAGAAAGTCTATATTTCATTATTTACAGTATTGAGAAAGTATAACTCTTGAAGTGTTGCAGGGACAATTATATTTTCCATAACTCAAATGTGCAAATAATTTATGAGAAAAGCCTAGAGACCAAACCCAGCTTATTCAAAACAAACAACTTAATTAGGGGCTAGTAATATTTTACTGTAATTGGCATATAAACACACCCCGGCAAATGTTGACTTTTATCAGTTTGATCACAAGATAAAATGAACTTGTAATTAATTAGGTTAGTTGCTGCTTAGCAAAACTGAAGAGATCTGATTTGCTTAGTTTTAAGGAGAAAACTGAGTTTCTTCAATAACTCAAAATAGACGTTTATGTTTAGGACAAATTGTTTTCTTCTTTGTAGTTTAGCTGTTCTGTTCCAATCCAAGAGAAGAAAATTTACAGGGGATGAAATATTATGAGGACAATTCGAGAACATTGTTGCTATGTGACCTATGGCAGGCATGTTAGAACAAATTTCTAGAACTCCAGAGTTGGAGAACTCAAACTATTTGATTTTGAGATTTACTATGAAGCTAATGTCATCAAGGCAGCATGGTGATGTTGAAAGAATACACACATAGATCAGTGTTACAGAACGTAGTCTTACATGAGCTATTACTCATGGTCTTAAGGATTTGCCCAACTGATTTGAAAAGTTATGTCAAGACAAACCTGCACATTAATGTTTATTGAAGCTTTATTTATTATATCCCAAAATAGGAAGCAAACAAGTCAATAGATGAGTTGATTTTAAATTCTGTTATATCTACACAATAGATTGTGATCAGTGAGGAAAAGAAATGAGTCAGCAGACCATGAAAAGAAAATAATGAATCCTGAGTGAGTATGTCTAAATGAAAAAAGCCAGTCTTTGAAAAGGCACATATCAATGTGTCCAATTATGTGACATTCTGAAAGGTAAAAGTATAGTGATAGAAAAAAAATCAGTGTTTGCCAGGGTTTCAGGATGTGGGGGAAGGATTGACTAGGTGAACACAAGGAAGAATTTTGGGTGGTGAAACGATTTTGCAGATGCTCTAATGATGAATTCAAGACACTGAGCAAAATTCACAGAACTTTAAAGCAGAATAAGTAAATTTTAATATATGCAAATTAAAATCATTTGGTAGGTGGGGATACCAAGATTGAATGTAGAATGTGACAAATAACTTTAATTGTATTACAAATGCTTGAAATGAGCTCTGACCTAGATAAATTTGGAAAACAGTGGCACTTGTAAGAATTAAGGCAAAAAGAACTATGCATAAACACTCCACTGTATTTGATAAAGTTAAGGATTAATTTAAGGGTAAGGATTGACAATTTTAAAATACTGCACGTTTATATTGGAACTGAACAGTGATGTAAATGGATGGCGGGCAGTGGGGGCCAGGTTTCTTGCTGTTGGAGTGGGAGGTTACAGATAAGAAAGGGGAAGAGGCTAGAACACACCAAGAGGTGATGGATGAAAGTTATGGATGTCAGCATGAACTCTCCTTTAGCTTAGTGTAGATGCATGTATTTACATATCAAAAAGTTTAGGTAAATGTGTGTATGAGGGATCATATAACACGTGTGCCTCCTGCTCTGTCTGTTGAGCAGGCCTAGAGACAGGGACACACAATACCAATGAGCACACTTGGCTCCCAGATCTTCGTTTCTAACACCATTCTCCAAGGAAAGGAGCCAGGACTCGGAGAAGGAATGGCTGAAACTGGAAGGAAATACACGAGGTGATGACATTGGCACTTGACCACTGCAGTCATCTCCCCAAACATGTTATTCTAGTCTAACCATGAGGAAAACGTCAGACAGACTCCAACAGAGGGACATTCTACAAAACACCTGACCAGTATTCCTCAAAACTGTCAAGGGCATCAAAACACGGAAAATCCAAGAAATCGTCATGTGACTTATAAATGTTATGTGATATCCTGGGTGGGATCCTGGTACAGAAAAAGGCTATTAAGAATAAACTGAGGAGGGCTTCCCTGGTGATGCAGTGGTTGAGAGTCCACCTGCCGATGCAGGGGACATGGGTTTGTGCCCCGGTCCGGGAAGATCCCACATGCCGCGGAGCGGCTGGGCCCGTGAGCCGTGGCCACTGAGCCTGCGCATCCGGAGCCTGTGTGCTGCAACGGGAGAGGCCACAACAGTTAGAGGCCCGCATACTGCAAAAAAGAAAACAAAACAAAAAACCAAACAACAAAAAGAATAAACTGAGGAAATATGAATCAATCACTGACTTTACTTATTAATAATACATTAATTTCAGCTCATTAATTTTGACAAATGTACCATACTGGTATAAGATGTTAATAATAGAGGAAGCTGGGTGCAGGCCATGTGAGGACGCTCTGAACTACAGTCACTATAATTCTGTAAACCTAAAGCTATTCCAAAATAAAAAAGTTTATTTAAAAAGTCTTTAAATGAATGTAAAAGTAAAAACAATAGACGGGTGCTAGGAGTGACCACAACTATGGGTATGTATTGGTTGGGGATTGAGAAGCATTAACAGAATTTTGAAGTTGTCCGTATGGTTGTTATATAAAAGCTTATCCCTAGTCTCTCAGGTCATCCAAACCTTCAATGTGGTTTAGCCAAGATGCCTCATGCCTTAATCACACTGGAAAGTTTCCTTATGGTGTCTCCCCATCTTTCTCAACCTGAATTAACAGAACTTGTAAATGTGTGACAGTATTAAAAGTGTGACAGTGAGAGTGAGATTAACTTAAAAATATAACCCTAATTTTGTATTGCATTTTCCTTAAAGTTTTCAAATCATTTATGTAATTATTATTTTATTTGTTATACATAAATATATTTCGAGTTAATTATAATATTTATTGTTTATTTGGAATAGATAAGTTATCTAATTCACACAGATAATACTTGGCTGCTGCACTTGAGTGATGGGAGGAGCGAGTAGGAGAGAAAGAGGGGAGAAGGGCATCCTTTTGTAAGACTTAACCTGCTCCTGATACTATAGAAGAGTGTTGGGAAAAGTCACACACACACACGCCCTGTCTCAGCAAAACTGCACCAATTGTCACAGATTTTCAGGGTAATCCCAGTGGTGAGTAATAATACCCATGGTACTATATCTGCTTCAGTCGACGGCCACGTAAGTCATTATCTTCCTCTTGAGGCAAGATACTTTCTAGTGTGAATCGCTGTTTACACCTCACGTGCTCTAGGGCGTAGACTTGACTTTCAAGGTATTGACGTATTTCCTAATCACTTAGGTTAAGTCGTGCAGCCAAGGCCTCCGATTTGAGGTCCCAGCTCTCAGTAGCACACTGGGCAAAACGTTTCCGTGAACTGATTTGTAAAGCTCATGTCTGATTAGAATTTCAGGCAGACGTTGAGTGTATTTCTGGACGATATCATAATATGGCCCAGAAGATTTTTAAAGTTGTGTGCCCGTGGACGTCTTGAGTTGCGTACACACTGTGACAGGAATGCGAGCTCCCTCCGTAGCATCTAAGAAGAGGGTGTAGTGCACAGACACAGATGCCGTCTGTGAGCCAGTTTCTAAGTCACAGTGTGGGGCAAATTTCCTAAAGCCCAGACAGCTCACATTAGATTCTGCTTATATCTGTAAGCAAGATATAAAGCTTGTTGATGCTAAGTCATAGAGATGTGGGGATTATTTATTTCAAGAACCAGAATTATTTACTACAGTGTAGTGCGCAGACACGTGTGGGGATTCGAAGGCGCTTGACTCAGCTGTGCCCCCGCTGACCTTCCCCGCAGCCTCCTTTTCGCTCAGGGTCTGTGGAGGAAGCCGTGTGGCTGGCTGTGCCTCTAAGCTGTTTGGACAACAGCTTCCATGATGCTCTAGCCCCCGTCTCTGCTTGAGCTCACAGCAGACACTTCCTTCTGGTGAGACAGCAGGTTAAGCCTCTTCACTTGGGCGGGAGCACCGTCAGCCTGGGGGCCTCTGGGAGACACGCAGCCCTGCCCGACTCTGCGGTTCACTCACTTTACTTCCTTTTGCATCCCTCAGGCCGGGTGTGTACCAGTGGCCAGGCGTGCGCCAGTGGCCTTTCCACAGTGGGAACCTCATGTGCCTCTCCGGAGGCTCCGGGGCAGCCCACTGATCCACAGTTCTCAGTGAAGGGCCCCTGTGTGTCTGACTGTCCACTCTGGCTGTAGGCTCTGCACATCTGCCTCTATCTTGTGGGCACCACCAGATTCCCGGGGCATCTGGCCCCGGCGTTACAGAAGTGAGCGAGACAGCGATTAACACGCCAAATTTAGATAGAACCAACCATTGGGAGTTAGAAAAAAAAATCAGAAACCATCTATCTTCCAAAAGCACAAATGTTTATTTATTCAACTGGCTCAAGTTAGCAGATTAGTAGAGATACATGCATAATGTGTGTGCGTATCCTCATATAGATTCACACGCGCTTTGTTAGGTTGTATACTGGGAAGAGTTATCTCAGTTTTAAAAATGGAGAGCTGTAACAAACTATCAAATTCAGCAAAATGTGACTTAAGTGTCACTACAGACTATTTGTATTCCCCAAACTCATGCCTTGAATCCTAGCCCCCAGTGTGATGGTGGCAGGAGATGGGGCCTTTGGGAGGTGATGAGGTCATGAGGGTGGAGCCTCCATGATGGGATCAGTGTCCTTATAAAGAGACCCCAGAGAGCCCCCTGTCCCTTCCTCCAGGTGAGGACACAGCGGGAGGATGCCGTCTGTGAGCCAGTTTCTGAGTCACAGTGTGGGGCAAATTCCCTAAAGCCCAGACAGCTCACATTGGATTCTGCCGCAAGCAAGATATAAAGCTTGTTGATGTTAAGTCATAGAGATGTGGGGATTATTTATTTCAAGAACCAGAATTATTTACTACAATGAATATAGAAATCAGAACTTTAAAAGGGAGAGTTCTATAATAATAAAAATTCTTAAAAGAATATTAGTCTGTAATTATCTCAGCATTTGGGTGTTAGGGGATGAAGAAACTGATCTCATGAGCCAGAGAGACAGAACCTCTCTTCATGCAGTGACAGACGTTTACTGAAATGCTCCTGCCAATGATAATCTGGGAGACTAGGTTCCTGCTGCTGTGACTGGTAGAGAGGAAATGATCAAAAGGATTGAAGTATTAGTGCCTGTGCTGCCTGCTGGACCTCCAGAGGAGACAGGCTTATCTGAACGTAGAGAATAGAGTCCCGAACTCTGGGACCCCGGGTGATGGACACAATGGCCGAGGAAGGCCTTGCAATAATACTAGGGCTCATCAGGACCCAGCCCTGCACCCAGAGACACAGCAAGGGTTCGGCAATGCTCCTCCAGCCTGAATGTTAAAGCACAGGGCAGCAGCTGCAGGGAAGCAGAGCAAGTCCATACCTGCTTCTAGGCACAGATACCAGGTGCAGTCACTGGAACAGGAAGCTGACTGAGGCAGATACCTGCACAAATGTGAGGGGTCCTATTGCCGGAGGCCCCACAAGCCTAGAGTAATAGAACACTTTCGCCTACTTGAGACTTAAAATAACCTGGCCTTGAATCCCAGCCTTTCACGAGGAGGAAGTGATTCTCAGAAGTCTGTTTTTCCCAAGCTGGGCGTAATTCCCAGTGCTGGCTTAGGATGTGGTCGTGGAGGATAAAGGAGAAGGAAGGGTCACCCGAAGGGGCCCAGAGGAAGGTGGACAAGGACATTCCTCCTAGAGAGCAGAGTCCAAGACTTCTCACCGTGGACGGGGACACCGCCACTCTCTCTCCATGGGTTTCAGCATTGGCTGGCATGTGGGAAACAGCTCTCCTCTGCCATCTCTCCCCTCCCTGGACGGGAACTTCCATAGCGTTCCATCCCTTGTGCATCACTGCTTGTTGGGCAGACACAGCTGTTCAGAGGGGTGGATCCTCCTTCCTCACCGCTCCCACTCAGGTCCCTTTGATAAAGGGTGGAAAAGGTGAATGAGAACTCCCCAGCCTCATTTGCAGCTGAATAACCACTCAGGTGACCCAGCCCAGAGCCATGAGGTGAGTGGAGTCTGATGGCAACTTCCTGGAAGCGTCTGATTTGATGCTAAGTGACAGATGTTATGGGCACCATGCCTTCCAGCCCTTTCCTCCTGCTTTAAGCATGGACACAATGCTTGGAGCTTCAAAAGCTACTTGGAAAACACCCAGAAGAAGCAATGAGAGATTCAGATGTATTGAACCCATAAAAGAATTCATTTATCCCAAAGTTGTAATGTGAAAACATTAAATATTATTTTTAGCCAATTTTTGTCAGATTTTCTCTTATATCCAGCCAAAAGCATGGCTATATGACACATGACACATGCTCAGATAGATATATGAAATACCTATCTATAGTCGATCGATCAATAGATACAGAGATGTATATTTTCCCATGATTCATTTCTCTTCGTGCATTCCTAAAACATAATCAGATAGTTTAAATTTGACAACAAATTTAAAGGCAAATTACACCAACCAAAAATTAACATAAAAATAAACACATAAAATAGAGTGAATATTTCCATTTACTAGCCAAAGTATCATTATTGTATGGCAATAGAGAAAGTATAGAAATAGAGAAAAAATTTTAATTAGTAGGTTAGAAACTATGAAATTCTTCATAAAGAAAAAAAAATAGATGTTCTTTATTTCAACTTTTTATAGAAAATGAGATTTTATTAATATTTTGTGTCCCAATATTTAAAATCCACACAATTGGCAAAAGAATTGTGTTTCCGTTTTTTTGATTTAATATCTGTGTTATTCTGGGTCAAACAGCTGTATTCTTTACATACATTAAATTCACAAAGAAAAGAAACTTTGCACAAATAGTTTAATGTCTATACTTCCACATAACTGGTTCCATCTTTTTCAATGCTTAATAAATATTTGAATCATATATATACTGTCACAGGTCTCTTTTCCCTTGAATGTTGACATTCCCTCAC
Source organism: Delphinus delphis (assembly GCF_949987515.2). Taxonomy (NCBI): domain Eukaryota; kingdom Metazoa; phylum Chordata; class Mammalia; order Artiodactyla; family Delphinidae; genus Delphinus; species Delphinus delphis. The sequence continues at coordinate 97,234,164 of NC_082684.1, read as the reverse complement.
AATGTTAATTTTGGAAATAATTACATCTTCATGATGGATTAATTAATTTAATGAGAGGAGTAAGTATTCAAACACCTTGCAAAATTAGACAAAAGAAGCTGTGGTTAGCAGAATTTGAAACACACATGCATGGTGAACCAATCAGAAAAGACTTACAGACTTTCAGACTGCTGAAAAGCATTTTATTTTCCCAAACCATAGTTTTTATCATATAATGAAACTAAAAATTAGTGTACCTGTTGGAAACTTGTAAATTCACATAAACTGAGTGTTCCCAAGGCTTTGTTCCAGGCAGCTCTCCTCTCTCCTCAATAAGAGGAGACATACCTGTAATGTCGGTCCCACTGGGACTACACTCCATGGAAGCCAGTTTCACTCAACACAAGAGGAGTGGCTGGGTATGGACTACAGTGCTGACCTGATTTGGGTGTATTTGCCTAAAATACCTGTGGGTGTTCTTTTAAAACAGTATTAAGAAAGAAATACTGAACCTATCTTATGATTAAGAACTATCTGTGGGTGAAAACACAATACACAAATCACTTACAATACAGTTTCACATCAATATGGTGGTTTCAACCTTAGATCTAAATGTTGCAAATTCATGTTGTTTTGATACTTTACAGAGTTTTCAGTTCTGTTTATATAGGATAACACATGTTTACCATTTTCAGTGCTCTTAAATCTGTAAGTTGGAATTCCCAGTTCTTAAATTTCATGTTGCTTCTTCTTGGTGTCTCCACAACTATTGTAGCTACTCTAAGTTAATTAATTAAGAAAGAAAATTCCCGGGCTTCCCTGGTGGCGCAGTGGTTGAGAGTCCGCCTGCCGATGCAGGGGATGCGGGTTCGTGCCCTAGTCCAGGAGGATCCCACGTGCCGCGGAGCGGCTGGGCCCGTGAGCCATGGCCACTGAGCCTGCGTGTCTGGAGCCTGTGCTCCACAACGGGAGAAGCCACAACAGTGAGAGGCCCGCGTACTGCAAAAAAAAAAAAAAAGAAAGAAAGAAAGAAAATTCCCTTTTAAAAAAGCTAGTGTACTTCTCTGCTATCTAATTTTCCTCACTTTTATTTCTGTTGTCTAGGTATTTGTTTCCATTAGCATGGAAGCAGCATGAATAAATGTACATGTTGGAAAATTGCCGTAATTCTCAAATCTAAGTCTCCTCTAATACAGAATATTAAAAATACAGAATAAAGGGTGGAAAAGGTGAAACATGTGTTACTATTGCTGGACTCACTGCTTTTAGCTATAAAGAATGTAACTTCTGAGCTGTTAGCAGGAAGGCTCTCCTGATGACTTACAACCCACATCTTCTACGACCGTTTCCTGCCTTCCACTGTCAGATTCCACCAGCAGCAGATTCCGACATCTCCATGAGAGTAGATGCCTTGCAGAGAGTTTGCACGTCTAACACGGTGGGCTGTGCCTGCACGGCAAGGAACACTTTGTTCTTGACTGTTGGCTCCAGCATTACTGGGTCCTCCGAATCTTAGAGGGAATGGGCAGGGGTAAGCGGTTTAAGTGCTACCCCTGTCCTTCCAAAATAGAACCAGACCTAATGGGGAGACATAGCATCCTGGGGGTGGGGGGGCGGGGGCGGGAATGGAGCTGATGATGATGAGGTAGTGGATGTGTTTTATGCTTTCACATCCTAAGAACCCTGCCTGCCTCCCCTCCTCAGGAACAGCTGCATCCTTGTGAGGTCACAGTCACGCATCTTCCCTCCAGTTCTCAGACATCTGCCTTAATTCCCCCTTTTGGCTATAGCTGGAGTTCATTTCAAGAGAGCAGCTAGTTGGAGTTGTGATTTTTCTTCTTTAAAGTCTCCAGGCTGGTCTGCATTAGAATCATCTGGAAGACTTAACACAGAGTTCTGGGTCTCATCCCCAGGATTTCTGACTCTGCAGGCTGGGGTGGAGACGTGGATTTGCATTTCTAGCGGGTTCTAATGCTGGTGGTCCAGCACCACTGGCCCTCGTGCATTTACAAGTACCTTGATGAGGGAACCACCTAAAACATGCTCTAAAACAACTTTGGAATTCAATTTTTTTTTCTTACTGTATTTATAGTAGATGCATTCCTAATCACATTTTGCAATTTACGTTTAATATAAAACATGGGCTACAAACCCATTAAATCCATGAGAATGGTAACGATACAGGGAAACAGTCACTCTCATTGGCGGAGGGAATACACTGGTGTTTTTCAGGAAGAACGCTTCTCAAAATACAGTAAGAAGCTACAAAACTCTTTCTCTCTTGGACTTCCACTGCTGAGACTCTGTTTTGTTTAAGGAATAACCAGATTCATAAATAAAGATTTATGTCCAAGAATGTTGATTCCATTGATGTTTACAGAGCGAAAAATCAGAAACAATCTAAATGTCCAGCAGTGAGGAAATGGGCATATAAAGCATGGTAAACTTTAAGAAGGAATCCACTGGGCTTCCATGGTGGTGCAGTGGCTAAGAATCAGCCTGCCAATGCAGGGGACATGGGTTTGAGCCCTGGTCCGGGAAGATCCCACATGCTGCAGAGCAACTAAGCACGTGCGCCACAACTACTGAGCCTGTGTGCCACAACTACTGAAGCCCGCACGCCTAGAGCCTGTGCTCTGCAACAAGAGAAGCCACTGCAATGAGAAGCCCGCACACCGCAACGAAGAGTAGCACCTGCTTGCCACAACTAGAGAAAGCCCATGCACAGCAACAAAGACCCAACACAGCCAAAAATAAATAAATAAATTAATTAATTTTAAAAAAAAGAATCCACTGAAGCCTATGAATTTAAATGCAATTATAAAATGCTTTTCCATTAAAATGTTTATGAATGAAATACTGATTTTAAAAGGATGTCCATGTTCAACAACATAAATCACAAATTAAAAAATATGGTGAGTCTCAGGCTTCCCTGGTGGCACAGTTGTTGAGAGTCTGCCTGCCGATGCAGGGGATATGGGTTCGTGTCCCGGTCCGGGAAGATCCCACATGCCGCGGGGCGGCTGGGCCCGTGAGCCATAGCTGCTGAGCCTATGCGTCTGGAGCCTGTGCTCCGCAATGGGAGAGGCCACAACAGTGAGAGGCCCGCGTACCGCAAAAAAAAAATATATATATATATATGGTGAGTCTCAAATTTTAGGATTGGGTTCCATTTTCTCACTTACCTTCTTTGAAGAGCAATGCCTTCAAGGGTTCTGAACAAAGAAAACCTCTTTTGTCTTCATGTATCCATGGGAGATATGCCCACATGTCCTCTGATGCCAGGGGGCTTCCTCTGGGCCTCTGTGTTCTTTCTCTTCTCCGCCGTGATGGCTTCGATATGAAGGAGGTACAGAAGGCATTCGTCACAGGAAATAGAACTAGTGCTTTATTCAAGCACTAGTTTCAAATTTTTCAAAACATTTAAAAGATAAATACAATAAATCAGGTGTTCTTTTTCCTTTGCAAGTATTAAATACAGATGTACTGTATGCATATGAAATTTTTTATTAAAATGTCTTTCACCAGCCTGTCTCTTTAATTAAATAAAGCTTGTTTGGTATTAATCAAGGCACAAAGAATTTATACCCCAAATCCAGATTAATTAAAAACCTGGAGCTTGAAGAACAGACTGTGTATAAAGACAAAAATAAATCAATCCAAACATGATATTTATGAATATGGACTGTGGGCAAAGTATAAATAATTTAGATGGAGTAATATATGTCAGGTATATGATAGGATTATTTTATATTATAGAATGTATTTACATGTAAATTTGAACTCACGTTTTGAATTAAGGTTTCTATTTTTAAGTTATTGTTCATTAGAGTGATGGTAACTCTTCCTGGCTAATCCCCTCACAAATCCCAAAGCTTTTAGCTACCTGCTCAGATGCGCCAGGAAAGTGAGTCTCACTTGAAATCGTCTCTCTTTGTGTGAGTTTGGTTTCATCTTATTCAACGTTACCCTTCTCTCCCCAAATGGAGCACAGTCTAGCGCCCAGTCAGGAGCTGCTGGGGCACAGCTCACTCCCAGAATGTGAATCTGTTAAACTCATTGGTATGTTCACCAAATTAAAACATGTATTAGTCTTTAGCTACTTTTTAAATGGGAATGCAGTCAAAATATTTAAAACTTTAAAAAATGTGTGGCTACTGATTCATATATGGAAATTTCCTGTTCCTACACACACACACGTATTTATATCTGATCTGAATCTTATCTGATTCTCACTGAAGCTTTGCAAATGGGGAAGACCAAATTTGAACTCAAATAGGTATTCTAACTATAAATCTAAGATTTACTCTATTACAGCCATGTGTCACATGTTAATCTTCTATGGGAGAAGAAAAATAATTTTAATTCAGTTGATGGTCTCAGTTAGAATGGAGCAAGGCCCTTAACTATTTGGAATTGTTTCCCTTTGCAGAAATTCTGGCTGAGCATAAATCCTCAAGAAATGTAGGTCCTACTCATCCTCTTCTCTTCTTCCTTCTTTTTGTCTCACCTGCCCCCCATTTTTCTTCTTATTTTTATGTTTCTGTCCTATTTCAGGAGGAGAATAATGAGACAATGAGAATGAATTGTACATTTTATCATTATACAAAATAATATAATATAACAATGAGTCCTGGATAAAGTGGTATTTCTGATCAGTTGGGAAAAAGGATGGCTCATTCAGGAAAGATTATGAGTATTCGTTTAGGCAAGATTGGGAGATCCTTGCCAAATACAGTTTTCAAAACTAAATTCCATAGAGGGAAATTTAAAAGAACATTCTATAATGCTGTGTCTTAGAAATCCTTATTAAGCCAGATACCTTAGAACCAATGACTCAAAGATGTAACCTTCCAAATAATCACTTGCACACACACATTGACAGCACAAACACAGACAGACATACAAACACGCAGATAACACAGACACCACACATGGGCATATACACAGACACACCCACATACACACAGGTTACAGCAAACTTATAAAAACGTAGTGTTGGGAAGAGGTCCTGACACACATGAAGTGTTAGCTTCTATTATCATCATCATTTTTATTACTATTAAAAAGTAGATGAAAAAATTCTTTAAGTCATTTATTTATCACGTACAAGTCAACTTAATACTTGCATTACTTTTCACCATTGGATATTGATGTCCTTAATGATCTCAATTTTTTTTTAATTAGATTGTTTTTTAAGTCAAAAGTCATAATAGTAAAATATAGGAAGAGACCCAATTCTTTCTAACCATATTAAATTTAACAAAATTTGAGTTTTTGTAAAATTATATATAATTTGTTACAGCATCTTAATTATCAATTACTCATACTTCTTAAAAATTATGGATTTGACAGTGTGCATAATTCTCTATGTTTGAAATGGTATAAATAATAACTGCATGTCCAGATTTAAGTATAAAGCAATTACTGAAAATGCTAAAGGTTCTCCAAAGCTCAGAAACAACAGAAGGAGAACCAGTGAATCACCCAGGTAGTGATTAGTGAACGTTTGTTATGCTCACACCAAAAAGACAGTTGGCAAACTGGGAGCTCTCCAGCCAAACACTGGGTGAGGCTCAGGGGTGTGTTGTTATAATGCAGCGTATCTAGTGAGAAAGTGGTGACTTTATTCTTCACAGTGACTGGTTATTATGTTAGAATTTTCCTAAATGATAGGTTACTGGTTAGAAGTGACCTCATAGCAACTTCAGGAAGCAGTTTAAGTTTCGCTCACGATTCCAGAGGCAGAAAAAAGGAGTGAAGTTAGTCTTGCAAAATAAGCAGAATTAAGCTTTGCCTGTGTGACTGCACTGGTTTCGTCTGCTCGGGGAGTTGTCAGGGCTGGTCTCCATTTGTTGCAGTTTTTTAACAGGGGCATGCACATTCACACTGCAGAGCCATCCCCGAAATGATGAAATTGCTTTTCTCCTAAAAGTAATGGGAAACCCTGGAGAATCCACACTTTGAATTTATTCCTTGATCAATGACAAGTACTAAAGTTCATGAGGTTTGCAGCATTTATAAATGGAAGATGCACTTTAGCAGGAGAAGGAGGTGTCTATGCTTTCTTTAGTTTGTTAATGTATGGCAAACGAGGTGCATTCATTTGTAGAGATGAATCTGTAGAAGAATTTTGGGGCTTGTGCCAGTTATTCATTCCTAGTTTCTTTGAATTACTATGTTTCAGGCTCTTTTACGGACTACAGAGATCCAGTGATACATTTCCTACCATCCTGTAGTTTATCTTCTTGTGGGAAAGGCTCACCCCTGACCACCTCAAAACAAAACATAAACAATTGTCTACTGTCAGACAGTGATGACGGGGAGGAGGGAAATTAAGCAGAAGAATGGAAATAGTGATAGTGGTGAGTGAGAAGTCTGCTCTTTCAAATGAAGTATCTATGGAAGCCTTCCTGGAAGAGGTGGTCCTTCAAAATTAAGCCATGAAGTAAATACAGCAATAGTCTCAGATTCTCTTAGAGCTACCATCTTTAACTTTTCTGATTTTTCCCATAAATGCTTTCTTCACTTTCTTTATACTTTCTAACTAGTATTTCCTTTCCATGTTTCCTGCAAAATATGGATTTAAGAGAACTAATTTTAGCAAGTTGTCTATGTAGTCACCATAATCTAGCATGTGGTTTTACAGACTCTCGGGGCAGCAGCTTGTTTTTTTGTTTTTCACCGAAGAAAAACTATGCCATCAGCAGTGCAGGCACACAGGTACGCAGCACACACATTCTCTCATGTCCCAGAGCCTTCGTTTCTGAAAAAGAATGAAATATTAGCTAAAGTAGTCCTTCCATCCAAAGGAACGGCAGAATCTAAAAAAATTATTTTTGAAAGAGTTCCATTTTGTAGAATTAAATTTGTAAAGCATTTGTAATGACTCAATCTGCTCTAATTTACGCTCTGCTGCTTCTTCGCCCAGGTCATGCCTGCCATTTCCTTAACGAACAGAACTTGTGATGCCATTTAGCACGTGTTCTGTTGAGCCAAGTGCCCGATTTCACCTTGACTTCAAGTGAACGACTACTTTGCCCTTAACTATGAAAGAAGACCGATAGGTGCCATGCCTGCCTGTCTCTCCTTTTCTGTCTCAGTTGAGGAAATACTGAAATGTGAAGGAGAGTATGTTTGTATTTTCCAAGCACCAGAGCACCCCATGCACCACTGGTGGTCAGATAGCGATGCTAGTCCTCACAGCTGGGAAGACAGTGGACGCCAGTGTCCCTGCCCTTCTGTCCCAGATCGGCCTGCTCCAAACTCCAGTCAAAGGTGAGACGCTAAAAACTGTTTCTCTCTCAAGACTGGATGGGGAATACTAAAAGGTTCCAGAAATTTTTGAAAAAGCTCTTATTTTGACTGCTCAACTTGCTTTATAAATCTCACTTCTCTCACGTCAGGAACCAGGTTGTTGACAGTAAAATCCTCTTGGTCCTAGCATAATTGATCAAGGAAAGTTCTGGACTTTCAGCGCACATTTGCAGATCGTATAGAATCGGGGTCTCCCACCTCAGTGACATTCGTTTCAACATCTGCGTGGACCAGCTGGTAACAGTTAGTTTGTTTCCTATCACTTTTGATTTTGAATTGAGCTTGTTAATAAGGATGGATGGACAGCAGGTGTGGCAGTTTCTGAACAGTTATGGGGATGTAATTGCTTCGGGCTATTGTTTGAAGCAGTTTCCGTTTGTACTTTGTTCTGCTTGCAGCTGTCAATAGCAGGCGAGCTAGGAATGCACAACTCTTCCGTTCAGACTGCACTTGCGCATCTAAATTGATCCTGAAAGGCATCCATATCTGGCAAGTTAAGCAAAACTGTTCATAGTGAAAGCACAGCTCATAAGAGCTGAACTGGTGAAAAAACAAAAATCGCAATCTTTTCAGGAGTTTTGAGGATGTACCTTCACATTCATAGGCCAACTGCTTACTGGTAAATTTTTAAATCTCAAATTTTCACTACTTTTTGCAGTAAATCAGACTAAAATATCATCTAGATTAATAATTCATTTTCAAACATCCCTCTTAAAACTTAAAAGAATTGCTCTGTGTAATTCAACTAAGCAACCAAATCCGTGCAGGGTCCTGAGAGCCTTCAAGGTACAGAGTGGAGGAGGACTGCTTTGGAGGTGCCTGCACCTGGCTTTGAACTCCAGCCACCGCGTCACCTTTGTTTGTGACCTTGAACAACTCACTCAGCTCCTCTGAGTTGCTGTTTCCATATCTGTAAAAGTAAAGCAGGGATCAGCGTTTGTGATGCTGTTTTATGAGACAGTGCTTGTGATGTTAAGGCGTATTGAACACTTACCTGATGGCAGGTGAGCACACGCATCTCTAGCATCTCACATGTCTTTCATTTAATCCTCACAAAATCCATGATTCAGAGGCTGTGCTTCTATTCCATCTTGTAGGTAAGGGTGTAGAAGCAGGCTTATGGAGCCTTAGGGTCTTTCCTGCCGTAGAGGCGGGATGTGGGGGGACCTGCCTGCTCCAGGCTCAGCTGCTTCGTTCAGTGTGGGCCATGGAACGCGGTGCTCCATTAAGGGTCTGTTTTATGAAACGCGTAAAGCAGCCTTTACTACTTTCGTTGGAAATGGCAATTTCTAATCTCTATTTTTGCAGAATGTTGGTGTCAGTGAACTAGATGAATGTGTTTACCACCAGATTGTATAGCATTACCTTCAACCAGCTTGTAAAAAACGTAGATTAGTGAATTAAAACGTTTGTATACTTTTTACATTTTCATCCACATTTTTCCCCTTTGGTACCTTCTAGAAAATGCTGGAGAAAGGTAACAGATGATGGGGTAAACAAATCACTAATAAACCAGGGTTACCTGAAAGTATCAGGAACAGATTGATATATTTAAGCCATAGCATGAACCTGTGGTTGTAATTTGACTTTATTTGAGCATAATTTACTCACGTTCCCCCCACAACCCCGTAATCAAGATGTTCTTGGGCTTTCCTGGTGGCGCGGTGGTTGAGAGTCCGCCTGCCGATGCAGGGGACACGGGTTCGTGCCCCGGTCCGGGAAGATCCCACAGGCCGCGGAGCGGCTGGGCCCGTGAGCCATGGCCGCTGAGCCTGCGCGTCCAGAGCCTGTGCTCCGCAACAGGAGAGGCCACAACAGTGAGAGGCCCGTGTACCGCAAAACAAAACAAAAACAAAAATAAAAACAATTTAGGGCTTCCCTGGTGGCACAGTGGTTAAGAATCCGCCTGCCAATTCAGGAGACACGGGTTCGAGCCCTGGTCCAGGAAGATCCCACTTCCCGGTAGAGCAACTAAGCCCACACGCCACAACTACTGAGCCTGCTCTCTAGAGCCCGCAAGCCACAACTACTGAAGCCCATGTGCCTAGAGCCCGTGCTCCAAAACAAGAGAAGCCACCGCAATGAGAAGCCCACGCACTGCAATGAAGAGTAGCCCCTGCTCTCTGCAACTAGAGAAAGCCCGTGGGCAACAGTGAAAACCCAACACAGCCAAAAATAAATAAATAAATAAAAATAAAAACAATTTAGGAGGTTGGGGAATCCCAGAGTAGAATGCAGACTGGGACAGAAGCTTCTGCACATGTATGTAAACATTGTATGAAACCATTTCACTGAAAGCGTGGGGGGAAAGGTACCAACTTGAGTGAATTTGTAAATGAGCAGAGTCTGAAAGGTGAGGGAGCTGTGTGTGGCTCTGTATTCCAGTGGACGAAGGTCCCACAGGATGCAGGTTAACAATCCTGAAACCACCATACATGGACCCTGGCCGTGAACAATTAAGTACATGAGTGGCAGATGGTGGGTGAGGCCAAGTTCTTGACTGTTAGAGTGGGAGGTTGCAGACAAAGGGAAGATACTGAATGATCCATGTGGTACTGGATTAGAGTTGGAGACATCAATGACCTCATATATTACTTCATATAGATACAAATGGATACACAGAAAAATATCTACATATTTGTATACACAGAAATTAGAATACATGTTTTCTTGCTGTGTCAGCTGACAAGACCAGGAAGCAACAACAGCCCAGTAGAATTGAACACACCCAGAGCCCAGAGTTTGGTTTCTAAAACCACTCTGATCAAAGGATCCAGGGATCTTGGAGAAATGGCTGACCGTAGGAGTGGGGAAGGGAGGGCACACAAGGATCCCAGAGCATCTGGTAATACTAGAAAAAAGGAAATGCTCAAAAACAAAGTATAGAAACAATGAGAGCATGGCAAAGGGCACAGGAACCAACAGAAATCTCTCAATGGTCAAATCTGGAACAATTTGAACAACACAATAAAGTAGTAGTTGATTATATACCAAAGTGTATAACAAATTTCCATGAGTCCATACTGATGTAAATTGAATATATAAATGGCAAAAATAGACAAGTCTTCTGTGCAAAGGAATTTTAAATCATGTAGCTATTCTATCTTCAAGAAGGTGTATTATTAACTCTTCTTAAGGGTGGGTTGCTTTTATTGACTTTTAAAGAGAAGAGAATGGAAAGGAGGAAAACACTTTAAGTGGAAAACCTGACAAACACGACCTCAGCCAGGTGATACAAGTCAGCACCAACAGTGGTAAGTCATGTTGACAGTATTTACCCTTGATATTTTGTGATGAAAATGGTGCTTTACCTCTGGTCCTTCTCCCAAAATCTTTATTCAGTCTAATCATGAGAAAGATATTAGAAAAACTCCATTTGAATGACAGTCTACCAAGTACCTGACCAGAGCTGTTCAAAACTGTCAAGGTCATCAAAAACCCCGAAAAGCTGGAAGTGTCTCAGCCAAGAGGAGCCTAAGGAGATTTGACCACTGAATGTAACAGGGTACCCTTTATGAGATCCTGGAACAGAAAAAGGACATTAGGGAAAAACTGAAATAGGAATAAAATATGGATGTTAGCAAAGAATAATAATGTATCAGCTTGGTTCCCTAGTTGTGATAAATGTACCAAAACGTAACATGTTTTCAATAACAGGACCCGAACCTGGAATACCTGGGAATTCTCCATGGTATCTTCAGATTCTGTCAGTAAACCTAAAACTATTCAGATGTAAAATTTTATTTAAAAGTATGGACCATATAAGTTCTTAATAGACAGGGAACACCTCTGTGTAAATACACCTGAGACTGTGTCCTGTGAATTAATCTATATCAACACTAAAAGCTTTGCTGGACACTTAGGGGTCGTTAAATTATGCATCACCAGAGGTGAACGATGTCTTATTTTTGGTTCCCCTGACAGAGCAGGGGTGTGAACAGTAGACCGCAGGCAGCGGGAACCGACCATTCATGATGTGTCTTCTGTTGTGCTCTGAATCTTGGGAAGATGCTCATTGTCTTTAAGGGGTGCAGCCCTAACACATGGGCATGCAACAGAGGATGAATGGTATCAGCACTAACCTCGGAGCAGGATGGGTCTTCAGAACGACCCCCTCCCGATGCCAGTAAAGTACAGTCAATTACTTTTATAATTGCTCCCCCACTAATGTCGAGGTCCTAATGGAATCAAAACCATTACACTTCTCTTTCATCTGTTCTTACATCCCATGAAGGCAGAGGGTAGAGGTATTTATTGGCTCTAAGAAACTCTCTGCAAATTAAAGGATCTTGATAATGAGATAAAAGATTCCCCTAAATCTAAACTGCTGTGGTTTGTTTTTGTCAATTTACAATTGATCAGAAGGGAGGAAGGTCTGGTTGTTCAAATCTTGTCTTCAAGGCACTGAGAAATCTTCCTGCCATTTCATATCATTGCTTTTTTGGCGGAATGGTGGAAATAAAGGGTCAGCTCCTTGAAAATCAAAACTGTTGGACATTCTCTGCTACCGAAGAGCAAAATAACAGCTGCCACTTCTGTAGACACAGGACTCAGTGATAAATATGTGCATTTAGTGGGTTGTATGTCTTGACTCCACTGATTCCATGTGCAATGGAGTTAACTGAAAAGGGACCATTTCAGGAGGGATTTAAAACTTGGCAAATTATGAACATATCTAGCTATATCTCAAGGTTTTAAAATATATGTTTCTTTTAACTTGCATTCAGGGAAGTTTAATTGTATGCTTTGTCAGAATCTCAGTCAAAATGAAGTGCTATCATTTATAAATATCTTCAATCATACAAGAGTATTTAAGGTGATATTTCAGTTAATTTTGACTGGATCTACAGCTGATTCTGAATGCCTCTTGCAAACTCAAATGCAGATAGGAGAGGGGAAGATTGCTGTCATTCCAGATTCCTTCCTGTTTAAAAAAAAAAAAAGCTAATTAAAGCAGTGGGTCAGATCTTGCAGTGTCAGATGTGCTGTTTCTTTCCTTGGGACAATAATGTGCTGCGGGCTGCTACATCAGTACAGTTCTGACAGCTGCCAGGAAAGGGCAGAAAAACCACACGCTGACAAGATTTCCACTTGCTGAGTCTTAGAAGGTCTGAGGCGTATAAGCATATTGCTGATGAGAGTGGGTCTGCTGCAGTAGAATCCAGTGCTCTTCGTTGTTATGCAGCTCAGTGCATGACCAATACTTTAAACATCCTGTGGATCTTAACTTTCTAACTGGGGGTGATAGGAAGGATGAGTGCATCCTGGAAGGAAGAACATGATTTGCATTCACGTTTTCTTGAGTAAAACATTTCCCACTGATCTTATATTGAATTTTTTTCCATTTTCAGTCTTGTTTTTGCACAATGTATAGATGCTAATGTCATTGTATACTGATACTATTTTTTGAGTAATGATACTATTCTACAAGACTTTTCCCCCCCTTTGAGCTTCCTAATATATTTCAAGGGGTTTTTCATTGACCTTTAAGTTATTTGCTTTCATACTTTCAGAATTATAAGCAATAGAACCATCACAAAAGCTTAAAACACTTAGGAGAAATCTTACTTTCTCAGATGCCTATGAATTCTTATGGTATGATATTCCACTTGTTCAAAATGAATTTACTTAGACAATTACCAAGACCTTGTTTTAATTAACAAATTATTTTGCAGGTACTCATGTATTATATATTAAGGGTGATTTTTACACTTTGAATAAGACATGATTTGTCTGAACTGGTGCTAACAGTGGTGCAACCACAATCCATTTGATGACAGTCCTCGTATTGTTGGTGCATTTTGTGGGCACAGAGAGATTAGGCTTTGCGCTAGAATAAGTTAAGTCTGAGAAAACAACACAGCAAAATAGAAGACTGACTCCGCCCCCAGCACAACTGTGGGTTCCACCATCCTGACTGGGGAGCACTCTGGGCTATGTTCCCCCGGATCATTAATGACCAGTTTTCAACTCACTTTAATTTTCTCGGGCTTTTTCTCCATTTACTTACGTGCCTCATACCTCAATTTTTTTTTTTTTTTTTTTTTTTTTTTTTTTGCGTTATGCGGGCCTCTCACTGTTGTGGCCTCTCCCATTGCGGAGCACAGGCTCCGGACGCACAGGCTCAGCGGCCATGGCTCACGGGCCTAGCCGCTCTGCAGCATGTGGGATCTTCCCGGACGGGGGCACGAACCTGTGTCCCCTGCATCGGCAGGCGGACTCTCAACCACTGCACCCTCAGGGAAGCCCTAGCCTAGCATATTCTTTAAGTCCAATGTTTCCTTATTGATTTTCTGTCTGGATGACCTGTTTATTAATATAAGTGGGGTGTTAAAGTTCCCTACCATTATTGCCGTACTTTTCTCTTTAGTCTGTTTACTACTTGCTTTATATTTAGGTGATCCTATGTTGAGCGCATAAATATTGACAAATGTTATATCCTCTTGTTGGATTGACCCCTTTGTCATTATGTAATGACCTTCTTTGTCTCACTAGTCTTTTAGTCTATATTGTCTGGTAAAGCATAGCTACTCTAGTTTTCTTTTGGAATATTTTTTGCCATCGCTTTTTGTCTGTAGGTACCCTTCCTAAAAGTAGGAGCTACTGGGGCTTCCCTGGTGGCGCAGTGGTTGGGGGTCCGCCTGCCGATGCGGGGGACATGGGTTCGTGCTCTGGTCCGGGAGGATCCCACATGCCGCGGAGCGGCTGGGCCCGTGGGCCATGGCCGCTGGACCTGTGCGTCCGGAGCCTGTGCTCCGCAATGGGAGAGGCCCGCGTACCGCAAAAAAAAAAAAAAAAAAAAAAAAAGTAGGAGCTACTTTTTATTTATTCTTATGCCCAGAATCTTGCAAAATAGCTGATTAATAAATGCATTAAATGGCAATCAGAGATTATCTTAACAATCTGGAAGGGACTGCATACATTGCTTACTTTACCTCATAGGTAAATTCATTTACTCTGCTTAATACAGTTTTGTTTGCAGATATGAATTTTTATGGATTTAGTATTTCAACACTGTAGATATTAACTCAATGCCTAATATTTTCAAATGACTTAATAACTAAAAGTATTTATGTAATTTGAACTGTTTTCAGAGTCCATGAGCCAGAACTAGTTATCTTTTAAAGTGCTGTCAAGAGTGGGTGGAGGATGTCAGGGGACACACCTGGTGTGCATCGTCATGGCCACACTGATGTCAAAGGTTTGGACAAACTGAGGTGTCCTAACTTTTATGACACACACACACACACAAACGTGCGCACATGACAGTCCATGCAGTTGGTCAACAAACTCTAAGCAAGATACCATAAAAAATAAATATATAATAGTAAATTAATATATAGGATGTCATTAATATTCTAACAAATCCTTCCATAAAATAAACCACATTTGGAAAGTTTAAAATTATGAATGATTGTAAATAATGCAATTTCTGGACTTATCGTTTGGGTCCCTTTTAGTCTCAAACTTTCATTTACATTCCAGCCATTCATAAGGAAATGCCAAGCGCTCAGTACCAGTTGTGCAATGTAAATGCTCAGCTTTATTCTAATTTCTTCTATATTCCCTATTCTCTAGTCATCCTGGAATATCCACTGTTAATGTGCTCCATAGAGACTCATCTCCGTGTACTTAAGGGTTTTTCTCTGCCTGAAGGTTGAGAATCCTGACCAGTTTCTCCCTTTCATTCAAATAGAGAAAGAGACTCTTCCAGAACATACCTCCTTCAAGTCCATCTTAAATAACACCACCTCTTTGAAAACGTAAATTCTGTATACAGTATATTCTTCCTTAGATCACTCATCTTCATTTGATTTTTCCAATCATTTCTTATTCTACTTGACCCTATAAAGTAAACTTTGGGGTGATACAGCACATGTTCAAAATGTAAAAAATACAGGAAGAAATGCAGCAAAACTCCTTACCATCCATGTTCTCTTAGCAGAATTTCTCTTTTCTAGATGGAACTGATGTTTTCAGTAGCAGTTATCTCCTATCCTTTCACATGCATTTTATGCATATCTAAGCAATAAATATATAAAACTTAATCTTTTCTTTTTACACAAATGGTAGCATGTTATGCATTCTTAACTTTGCTCTTCTTTAACTTAACAAGGAATATTAGAAAATATTCTATCAGTACCTAACTAGGTTATTCACACTTTTGTGTTTGTAAAGAGTTTTATCTACCACCTATCACTTCTTTTCTAGTCTCTTGATAACCAGCATTTGGATCATTTCTGATAACTTTCTAGCTCAATACTGCAATGAAAAACTTTCTAAATAGATCACTGAATCCTAGAAGTAAAATTGCTGGCTCAAATTGTATTGGCATTTGATGCTAATGTCTTTAGAAAATGTATTTTATTCAATTTGAATAAATCACATTTATGATGAAAATTCAAAAGAAGTAAGAAAGGCATAAAAACGTAATTCTGCTTCATAACCTATTCCAGCAACCACTCAGTTTTCCTCTCTAGAGATAATCAATATCATGTTATTATATCCTTTCAGAGAGATTAAATATAGAGAGAGCAGAGTTTAATCTTATTTGGGCATATTTGCATTTTCTTCTATATTCCATGGAAATCAGAATGCTCTTACCAAGAAGTTGACTCACAAAAGAACACCAAGTTTCAGGGTAACCACTGAAAGATCCAAAAGATCTTCAGTCCAAAGATCTCTGATCAAAGTAATGATCCTATAATTTCCAGTTGTCATTGGAAGGAAACATAGTTTTGGAAGAAAGTCACTGCCATATTCCTGGCCAAAGATTTTTGATCTTATTCCGATTTGGAGTAAGTTGCCCTCTGCATTTCACCCATGGTAGTCATCAGAATTTCCTTCACCATCATCTTGGTTTTCTCTTTGCCTCCTTCCTGTATTTTCTGTGAACCTTGTATCTTTCTTTCTTGATTTATGCCCTTGTTTTGGTGAAGCACGTCCTCAGGTAGCTTTTGACAAAAAAATGTATGAGGAATAATATAATATGATAAGGTTTTGTTTTTAAAATAAAAAATAATGGTGCCTTTATTCCTCATTTGAGTAATAATTTGGGAATAGAATTCTAAGTCTAAAATTATCCTTCAGTGTATGAAATAATTTCAGTGTTTTCTAGCTTCTAATGTTGCTATTGAGAAATGTTAAGATGTTCTAATTACTATCTTTTAAATAAGACTAGAGGCGTCGTAGTGTGGGGTGTGTAGTCTTATCCATTGAATTGTTATTGAGTGGGCCCTTTGACTTAGAAAATGATTCTTCATTCTTGGGATTCTTTCTGGATTATTGATTCCCTCCCCCTTCTCTTAAATTTTTCTCGGAAACTTCCAATATCATTCATATGTTGGACTCTTAGGTTTGGGCCTTCAAGTTTCCTATCTTTGGTGCTATCCATGTTTTTCTACTTTCTAGAAGAGTTCATCTGTATTTTTCAGTTTTTCTATTGAGGTTTAATTATAACTGAGATATTTATCAAAAGCTTTTTTCAGCATGTTTTTTATGAGAAGCACTGTCCTTGTCTCATGTATACAGTAACTTCTATTACTCTGGAAATCTTAATGATAATATATTTGAATGTTTTCCTCCTTGTGTAATCTCCGAGTTGTTTACTAGTTTTCTGATTTCTAAAACCTCTTATTTCATGTCATAGACTTTCCTCAGATATCAGTCTGTTGATTATCTGTTTATAAATGAAAACAATGTAATAAACTCTTTGGAAGTTCTGAGAAGATGGGATTTGTCAATATTGAGCTTGATCTCAAGATGATCTAGTGGCTAAAACGTTTGTTGTGGAGCATACAACCTTCTGTCTATATCTTTCTTTTTGCTTAGCTCAGGTGCTTCATAAAAGGGTCATCAAATCTCTTCCCAAAAGGTAGGGATCCATCTAACAGTGCTCTGTGAACCAAGTTTTGAAAGACTGCTTGGGGGCAGCCTCCAGTGGAGCGCAGTGGACCTACTTCTTTTGTTTGGAGAATGAGAGCCATGCCCTCAAGTGTATCTGATGTTTCCCAGTCCTGAGAACCCATTACCCTCCACCCAGGATAAACCTGCAGGCTTCTGAGTGAACTGGAGGAAGGACAGTCACCTGAGAGCCTGGAGATGAGGAAAACAATCTGGGGATTGAATTGCTTCTCAAGAAGATCCCATGCACTTATATTAGGGCTCTCCAGAGAAACAGAACAACAGGATGTGTGTAAATAGAAGTAGAGATTACTTACAAAGAATTGGCTCACCATATGGAAGCTGAGAAGTCCCAAGACATGCAGTAAGGAAATAGAGTCAGGGAGCCCATGGTTTAGTTCGTTCCTAAGGCCAGCAGCCTCAAGACCCAGAAAGGGCGGATGTTTTGGTTTGAGTCCCCAGGCAGGAGAGGAGCCCATGTCTCAGTTCAAAAAGGCACCCGGGCAGGAGGAATCCCCTTACTCAGGGGACAGTCGTCTTGTTCAGACCTTCACCTTAGTGGAGTGGTACCACCCCCGTTATGGAGGGTGATCAACTTTACTCAGTCTACTGATTTGAATGTTCACTGCCTCCAGAGACACCCTCATAGACACATTTGGAGTCATGTTTGACCAAATGTTCTGGGACCTGGTGGCCAGCCAAGGTGACACATAAAATTAACCACCCTAGTTTACCTCTTTCGTTTAGTCCTTCATCCCTGATTCCAGCAGTATGGGTGCTGCTCCTGAGCTGCTCAGGGGAGTCTGCATTTAAATCGGGGTGGTTTTGTTTTCCTCACCATAGGCTTATAGGTGCCTCGTTGGGTCTGCTAAGTGAGTTTCTCTTTGTCCATCTAGTTTCCAGATTTAATATTGGCTTAAGGCTTTCTGCTCTTCTGTTCCCATCTTTGAAGATTTAGATTTTTATTTTAAATGGCTTTAGTATGCAAGATTTGGGAAGAGAATTTCTTAGATACAGTGAATCTGTTTCCACTGTCTTAACCCATTATTGTCCTTTACTTAATAAAATACAGTAAGTTGCTTATTCAAAGTATTAAGTATATAAGTTGTAATAATATCTATGCTGAGTTTTCTCAGTAGATATTTGACTAATAGAATCTCATTTGTGTGCGTACATTCATTAACCCAAATACAATTGAATTTTGTGTACCCACATCCATATATAAATATTAATGTGTTTGAATGTAGGTATGTATGTATAATATGGGATAATATCCCTTTATGTTTGTTGGTAGGCATTTTTGCCATCATTCCCTCGGAAGGCTGAAATGCTGTAAAAGTATGTTTGAGGAGTTATCAATTTTTAAAAAACCTATAAAGAAAGGATGTTAGGTCTTTTCAATTAGAATTGGTTAAGTCTTAGGCTGTACTATAATCCTTCAATTGTTAGGTGAATTATTGCACAGTTCTCTCAAATATCTACTGAAATGTCTAATTTTATCTAAACAGACTATAAGGTATCTTGTTAGGCAAGAAAAGGTTTGTAGCCTAAGTATAGTAGCAGCAGCATGTCCTCTGAAATTGTGGGTTTGTGGTTGTTTGAAACATAACTGTGTTGCAGTGTTGGTCTTTGGTGAGCATTTTGTGCTTTTGGGCACTGTGGCCTAATAAAAGCCTTCTCTGTCTTCCTGTGGTTAAGCTTCTGTGGGCTGTAGGATCGTAAGATTAAAAATTCTGTGTAAGCACACATGGAATTCCCTGTACTTCTAGGTGTTAACTTACAAACTTCAGGTTTCCTTTCCCCAAATCAGATTTAGATGCTTGCAAGGCTTGTTCTCATCTGCCTTAGTTTTGAGGGCCCTTCCTTGTGTTTCTTGTACAAAGTATTTCTGATGGTGACTTCTTTTTTGGAGTTAGTTGATTATAGACTCTTATTCTGAATCCCTTGACTACTGTCAAAACACATTTGTGTCAAGGTTTTAATCCCTGTCATAATTTGAGAAGCCTTGATTAGTTCACTTTGAAGACTTTCTTTTCATAATGAGAGCGTATCTTAGCATCTTGACCTTTCAGATCACTCATCTCGAGACTAATATATCAGAACTTTGTTTTAATGAATATACAGTCGGGATTACTTCCATTTATACTCAGAAACACTTCTGGTAACTTATTTTTCTTGTTAGTTTTTACATTCAGACAGTAAAAGATAATTACTTACAATTTTATTATTGATACATCAGGATTTATTTTGTAAATGTATAAAATGTAAGGCTTTATGTATTTGAGAATACAGACTAAGTTATGAAGCATAATAGAGTTAATGCTCATGAACTCAACATACAATTTGAGAAGTAACATATTAGCAATCTCATGTAAGCTACGGTGTACTCCTCCGAAAACCCATCCTCCTGCCTGACTTAGAGGGGAAACCACTCTCCTGGATTCTGTTTCTTTCCTTTGTTCTTTAGTTTTATCAAAGTATGTATTCCTACACATCATATTGTTTCGTTTTGTACTTTTGACCTTATATAAATAGCATTATGCTATGTGTCTTGAATTTTTATTTTCCACTCCATGCCATCCTTGTGAGATTTAGCTCCTTTCTCTATATAGCTGTAGTTCATTTACTTCCACTGCTGTATAATATTCTATCATGTGAATATGCCATATTTTATTTATCCATTTCCCGTTAATAGATGTTTCCACTGTGTACAGTCTCTGGCTGTTATCAACAGCATTGCTGCAAGCATTCCTGAGATTATTTTGCTGTGCTTGTGTGTGACCTTTCTCTGGGAGTGTGCTGCATTGCTAGGGAATATGTGTGCATGTTCAAGTTTGAAATGACTCCAGATTATTTTCCAGAGTGTTGTCAGCTTCTACACCAATAGCTTTTAAGAATTTCAGTTGGTTCTTTTTTCTCACCTATAGTGAGTATGGTCATACTTTACTATTCTTGCCAAATTAGTCATTGTAAAAAGTGTATTACTCTTATCTTATTTTGAACTTTCCATTATAAGAAAAGTTAAACATACTTTCATACATTGCTTCGTGTATTATTTTGTAAACATTTGGGTATTTTGCCTTCTATGTTTGGTCTTTCATACTGCTATATGTACATTCCTTATATCTTCTAGTTAGTATGTCTTTGAAAATGTGAAAATATATTTTCCCAGTTATTAGCTCATGTTTTCACTTTTTTATCTCTGTGGGTAAAGAGGGGTTCTTTAATGTATTTTAATATTTCAATCTTCTGTATTATGGTTAGTGCATTTGGGGTGCTATTATAGAACTTTTTCTATTCTCAGTGGTCATGACCAATACTCTTTATACTCCTATGAAAGGGAAGTTTTGAATACTTTATATATCCTTTTAATCTCTGTGATGGTGGTTTTTGAAATAGTTTAAAATTGATACCCACTTGAATGCTCTAGCATGGATAACTACCTGTCCTGACACCAATTATAATATAGTCCACCCTTTACTGAGCCCAATAGCGCCCTGTCTTAGTCTTCGTGGACAAGTTCTGGTGTCGTCTGTTCTGTTTTCAGTTTTTCTCTTCTGCTATACCATCTTCATGGCTATAGATTCAAAGTGTTTTGATATGTTAGAAAATGTTTTCTCCAGCATCCACACTCTTCAGAAGTGTCTTTGCTGTTCATGAATATTTACCCTTCCACCTAAACTTTCATATGAGCTAGCTGAGTTCTTTGAAAGTTCATTTGAGATTTTCATGGAAATATATTGAATCTATAAATTAGAAAAATGACTGTCCTGTATTCTTATTAAAATATTATGTCTTTCCTTTAAGTCTACTTTAATATAATTCAATAAAATGTTGGCATAGTCTATGTGACAGTTTACTATATACTTTTGAGAATATTTCAGAGGTACATTGTTTTCTTTTGTAAATGGTATTGCTTTCTAAAAAATTCTTTCTGACATTTTATAAGAAAGTACTTTTATTCACATTGTATTCCGTTAATTTTACTAAATCGGAGTTTAATTATAATTTTTAGATTATTTTTGTGATTTTTAAATTCTTCCCTAATTTTTATGTTATTTTACAATTTAGTGGAATTGTTCATGTTATTTGTAAAATTTCCCTTAAACCCAATTAGAAATGAGTTTAAAGATTTGGATTTTAAATGCATATTTTGCTTAACTTATCCTTTTATTAAATTGTGGTCAGAATTATTTCTGTTAGAGAAAAGCCAAATTGATGATATACATTCTTCTTCTGATGGACTTACTTGCTGTTAACACTCTACCCAAGACCTGTAGTTCATGTCTCTTCAGAGAATGGGTTATGATTTATGGGAAAACAACAGAAAACCTAATCTATATGCTTCAAAACAAAAACATAGGAAATTCTGTATTAAAAGACATTAAGTCACGATCAGGAGAAAAGATCAATGACCATGAGCAGGCATTATATGAGCTTGCTATAACAAGCATATCTCAGTATTTTAAATGTTATCAAATGTTAAATATCTATTTAAAAATTAAAATTTAATTGAATTTAAATTTAACAAAAGGGAGACGAGAGGCAGGACAAAAGCAAATGGCAATTATGAGGCTATGACATCTTGGGATATCTATTTTTCCTTCTTGCCTATGAATTTAAACCCTTTACATGTTTGCAAAATGATTTTGGATTCTTTTTATTTCATATAGCATTACTTCATACATTTCCCCTTTTTCCATCAAATAACTTTTATTAAAATAATTTAAGTCACTTTCTAGATTTCAATCTTAAAAGCATACCATAAATTAAGTTCCAATTTTATTCATCTAGAATTTCCACTATTTAATTGATTTGATATTGAATATATTTATATAGAGAGTTTTTACTTCATTTCAGGTAATTCCAGAAATGTGATTTTATTTTGTGTACTGGCCAATTGTTTCTCAATCTTGTAATGAATGAGATGCACACCATTTATGAATAAGTGACTTGTCTTATACACTTTCTAGCATGTTTGCAGCCTTTTAAAAAGTCTAGAGTTGCATTTACTCACACTGAGGTGCATTCACTTACTCTAGGATTTTCAACTTTGAGAATACAGTTATTCTGAATTTCACCCTCACTACACCTTCATACACATTTTATTTCTCTCCCTAAAATAAATGTTCTTACCCTGACTAACCTATAAGGTTGGGATGGTAGTTTCTAAGTTCCCTCTCTCCTTTGTATAGTTGTTGACGTCCTATAAGATCTAGACACCCTGGACCTTCCTTCCAGATGGATTCCTTCAAATTACAACAGTATATTTAAACTGTACTTAAAACTGCTTATCACATGCCAGACACTATTCTCAGGGCTTCTCTAATATTAACACAATTCTCATAGTGTCTCTATGATGTAGGTTTCATTATCATCTGTTTTATAAATTAATGTATAAATTAAGGAACTTGAAGTACGGAGACAGAGGATGGAAGTTACATGCTCATCACCTCACAGGTTGTCTAGGGCACACCCAAAATATGGACCTGAGTCTCGTCTAAGTCTGGGTTCCTAACCAATAGACTCCCCCTTATAATAGCTAAGACTTATCAGTGTTCTTTCAACAGGCATTGTGCTAAGAGTTTTTCCTATTGATTGTGACTAGGAGTTAAGAGACTATTACACTCTGTTTTCCAAAACTTTTAGATGGAAGAAGTTGGATCCAGAGGGGCTACGAATCACTCTGAGGATGCTGGAGCCTGGATTAGAAGCCAGGGCTCTAACTCTGTGAAATGCATCTGTAAACTCTGCAGGACACTCCTTTTAATGCCTGGAATCATGGAGGAAACTGGCAGGTGCTATTTTTCTTCTGACGCTGAGATGATTTTTGGTGGAACTCGCAAAATAGATCACATTTTTGAGCACCTTCTTCTTCTGAAATGACCAAGATGCCCCCAACACTGCTCTCACACCCCTGTTTATGGATTCCTCTCAGGTGCAGACATGATCCACAGTGAGAGATCCAAAATGAGTCACTTTGTGTTGTTTGTCACATATTCCAAATGGCCAAGTCTTGTCTTTCTGAATTAAAGCCTTCTAAGAGTGCTTGAGACATAGTAGATAATGGTTAATTTTTGCTGACAAGTAAGGTAAATGTTTTGTTACTGTCATTATTTTTAGTGTCAGCCCTAAGCAGGATTGTGGTATGAAACAGACTATCTAAAAATATAAATGCTGTAGATGGAATGTGCCCCCCCGCCCAACAAATTCAGATCTTGACTCCCAATGCATGGATTGCATTAGGAGGTGGCGGATGCCAACACTGCTGCCGGTTTTCCGTATACGGGATGCTATGGACAGACTGTTTTGTGTCCCCCAAGGGGGAGCAGAATATACCACCCCAAAATGTGCTATCTTGTCATTCGGATTCTTTTGAGCCAAAAGCAGCTGAGACCCAGCAGACTCAGGAAAAGCTTTTTACCTCTCCTTTAACTGCCAAAAAGCACTTAGACCTGGGGCCTGTACCGTGAAGTAGAGCTGTTACCAGAGATAACTTTTTACATCAGCGAGACTTGTCTGCATGGCAGGGCAAATACATGTTTACCAAAATCTCTTGTCAGCTCTCATAAACTGTCTTCCTCCCCTTTGAAGCCCCAGGTGCCTGCCCCATTCTCATTAGCT
This sequence comes from Delphinus delphis, assembly GCF_949987515.2. NCBI lineage: Eukaryota > Metazoa > Chordata > Mammalia > Artiodactyla > Delphinidae > Delphinus > Delphinus delphis. The sequence goes on along the minus strand of NC_082684.1, from coordinate 97,210,341 downwards.
CAGGATGGTATATAAGCCTCACTTTTTCTGGGAGTCCCATATTTTGCTGGGGTTTCTGTACATGTGGTACTTTTTTTCCTGCTAATCTGTCTTATGTCCATCTAATTACTATTCCAGCCAAACAGCCCAGAAGGGGAGAAGGGACAGGTCTAGTGACCTGTGGAGGTCTCTCCACTGGACGGATGCTGCCGATGTGCAGGGCAGGGGCTGCAACTGAGAGAGCCTGGAACCTGTGAGAAGAGTCCGGAGAAGGTAAGAATTCTTACCACACCCTCTTCCAGGTCTCTGCCTGCAGGGGCTGCTGGAAGTAAGAATGGTGAGTCTTTTTTTTTTTTTTTTTCCCTAAATTTAGATTATTTGTGTGGACTAGTGCCTTGGGTATAGCGACTCTGGTAAAAATTTGTTATGAATACTCTTGTTTTCTATTGATCCCTTTCTTCCCAGAGAGGGTCATTGTTTTCCTTTATTGCTGTCCTTCGTGTCCTTTGTCATAGGAGGGTGAGCCATAGGGTAGAATGCAGGTCCCATACGCCTTTGTTCAAGTCAGCCTCAAACACTGGTGAGTTCACTGCTCTCCCCGGGCCCATGTCTCTTTACACAGACTTTGCTGTGGGTCCCTGTGTAAAAACCAGGGACCTTTCATCTTGTTCTATGTCCTGACAGCTTGGCTTTGTGACCAGTGAAAGATTCTCTGGTTTCCACCAGCCGGAAGGTGCAAAGTACCTGCCTGCATTTGGTGCCCCGTTAAATAGGCTGGGGTTCCTGACACAAAGTCACAAGCAGCAGTCTTTGTCCGACTGTGCCCACTCTCAAGGGAGTTTGTCACAAGGGGTCCCAGGCCCAAACAGGCCTTTGTCCTTCTCAACCTTTGTATTGTCAGAGTTGTAAAAGTCTCATTGCAGTAGCACCTGCCTGGTGTTGCAGGTTAGTGGGTCCGTGAATGGAGGTGTCTCGCTTTCTTGTGGGAAACCAGACACCATTTTCACTATACTGTCATTACCGTCTGTGATCGCAAAGGTCTCTTTGAGGCTCACCCTGGGAGTGCACTTCTGGGTCTTGTCAGGCTGCCTCTCTTGGGGCCCTTTGCGTGTCCATGTTTAAGCCATGAATCGGCTTATTGGTTTGAGCCACTATTGAGACAGACTAACATAAGATCCTATTCATCAGTGGCCAGACAATGGAGCCTTCGAATTGGAAGAACTTATATATTTGAAAAAAAATTAGAGTGCTCTTATCCTAAACAACTGTCTTATTGGTAGCTATGGAAAGACAAATTTAAAAAGGACTCAGGGACTTCCCTGGTGGCACAGTGGTTAAGAATCTGCCTGCTAATGCAAGGGACACAGGTTCGAGCCCTGGTCCGGGAAGATCCCACATACTGTGGAGCAACTAAGCCCGTGCACCACAACTACTGAGCCTGCGCTCTAGAGCCCGTGAGCCACAACTACTGAGCCCACGTGCCACAACTACTGAAGCCTGCGTGCCTAGGGCCTGTGGTCTGCAACAAGAGAAGCCACCGCAATGGGAAGCCCGCACACCGCAACGAAGAATAGCTCCCACTCGCCGCAACTAGAGAAAGCCCATACTCAGCAATGAAGACCCAAAACAGCCAAAAACTGAAAAATTAATAAATAAATTTATTTAAAAAAATAAAATGGATACAGAAGTATAACAGCCTTAGGGCTCCCTTAACAAAATGAAAAAACAGAGATCAGACTTGTGGACTTCAATTTTTGTTCCATCTGACATAAATTCTTAAAATGTGGCCCCAGCTCTTCAGAAAATTCCCTTAGCTCCCCAAGTTCCTCTACCTTCCCCAGAAAACACCCAGCTGCCTATTTTAACTTCCCTTTTCTCACAAGATTCATGGAGAGCGCTCTGGCCTGTTCTCCAGTCTTGGGGTGTACAGGTTACTCATGTAAATGCTGAAAGCCAGGAGTGAATTGAGCAGAAGTAACAGGACAGGTGTAGAGCTCACACTGCTGTTCCTTACGATTCTTCCTACTTTCCAGGGCTCTGTAATCAGGCTTTTCCAGCTTCAGGTCTTCCTGTACAATGTCCTTTGCAGGTGTATCCTGGACGCCCACCACAAAGAATTCACATCCCATGGACAGCAGGTCTTTTAAATTATAAAGCCCTTTTACCTCCACTGTCAGAAGTTCCTGGACATTCACAGCCCCACTCACTGGACATTCACAGCCCCACTCACAGGGAATCTTGATTAGCTGCTAAGGGATGTTCTTCCATCCGTAATTATACTGTGTTAACAGACAAGCCAGACAGTTCCCTGAAAAAAAAACTTACAAAGGAGACAAATGATGAGAATTTCTCCCAGGTCCTCCTAAAGATGATGAGGAAATGGATCAGCTGTTTGTTGATGTTCAGGGGCTTACAGAGACAATTGATCAAAGATTGAACTGTATACCCAGAGGGGAGAAAAAGGAAAATATCTGAAGGCCTTTACAGACTTTTAAAAGCCATACTACAAACCCTGAAGCTCCAGAACATAGAAATTTTTTATTTCCACTTTGTTTAGAAATCTTCTCCCTGATAAAGAGAAACAAATTGAAGATGATGTAGGTGGGTGGATAGGTGGATCAACATCTTGATATTCAGGCTGCAACCTAATTCTTTAAGGAATTAAAAGCAACTGTTCTTAGCTCACAAATCTTGGCAAATCCAGAAATGCAGCTCTAGAAAGAATTCAAGGTCCACCTGTCTTTACCATCCCCCAGATTTCACCTGTTAATCTCAAAGTGCTTGTAGGTATTATAAAAGATCAGGATTTGGAAACAGGACTGTCCTTCTCTTAAGTGTAAAGAAAGAAAAAAGGAAAAATTTAAATAGTTAACTACCCTGGACTTCTGATAATAGAGGAATATATGCCAAAACTCCTAGTAGAAAACTTTCATTTTTTTCTTTTCCTTGAAGATGTAAATCTTACCACGTCTGAAATATAAACACCTCAGAAGGTAACTAAAAAGCTGCCCACACTCCTTTAAGACCAAAGAACAAAAAGAGAAAAAGACTTTACAATACAGACTGCTGTAGAAGTTCCCTTTCCAAATATAGTACAGCTAAAGATTTTCACTAATACTTGGGAAGAATATTAAGATTTGTGTTTGTCCTTGATAAGTCATCTTCACAAATATTAGTAAGAAACAATTTGCATTCATTTTTATAAACTAGTGAGTTTTACACTTTTGTACCTGATTCATGGCTAAAATTTTGTGACAGAAGCTACAGAGTCTCTGCTTGTGTCTACATGTTTATGTATGGCTACGGATGTATCTTATTGATATGTGATATTTTTCTATGTTCAGATGGTATTGCAAAAAAAAATTTGTAAAATAGCTCTATTAATTGGCATAATGAAAAAAGTGCTATGCAGTTATTTCTAAATTCTCAGAAATATAATAGAAAATAGTGTAAATGCTTTCTGAGTTCACATGATCTGGATAATATTTGGTAAATGAAGTCTAGTTTATTATTGGTTTAATTTAAACAGACATGTCTTCAGAGTTATCAATGTTAAATATAATACAGACATACAACTTTATTCTACCTGGGTTTATTAGTCAAATAAGCTCATGTTGTTTTTTTTGTTTTTGTTTTTTTACAAAATTTCTCAGTGAGAAAAATAATGTAGACGATAGCTGAATGCCTCATGAAGTTTCATGACTAATCTAAATGTGGTTAAGTGAATTAAATTGATATAAGTGGGGTACAAGTTTACAAAAGAACATTTCAATACATACCATGTTTTATGGTATGTCTGCTTACATAGTTTATCAAATTTTTTGGTAATTTACATTCTTAAACTTTTCCTAAGTTATATGATGGAAATTCATCGACTATCTAGATCGTTCCTCAATTACTTAAACCTATGTTCAGTAGTTAATGGTTATCCATTTTGGCAAGATATTTGGATCTGTCAGTAAACCTGTCTTGGGCTACATTAAAATTGTACTATGTAAGCATATGCTTCTAGAAATTATGAACTATATTCATACATTTGCCAGTCTACATAATATGGCCTGTAACAGTTCACTATTGCTGACTTAGTTTTAACTAGAAATTAAGGTTTTAAGAGTTAAGAATTCTAATATATATGATTAAACCCCCTAGAAATAAGGGAAACAACTCTCTATGTGAAGACTGTAGGTTGCATTCTTGACTAAGAAGAAAAGGTATGAGTTATAGAGATGTGTTGTTAAAGGAACAAGAAGTATAATGGCTGAAATTTTGTTTGTTTGTTTTTGTTATTTTTCCAGAGTGAGAAACACAAAGGATAAACTAAATGGATATAGAAAGTTAGGAAGGAGGGATTTCTCTTGTGTGGTCAAGCTAGCTAAAATCTAATGAGATTATTAGCGATCCTAAAAATAAGCTTTATCAATAGTGTACTTGTATAAACAAACCTCATCTGCTAAAAGAACAAAATTTCCTTGGAATATTGCTTCATAAAACTGCTAACAAAAGATCAAGATGAACAAGGATTTCATGGGACTGAATGAGTTGATGAGGATGATTATAACTTTTATGACTTTTTTGTTTGAACCATTGTTGATTCTTTTGTTTTCTCAGGTTAAGTAAATCTCTTGTTACCAAGGTTTGACTGGAATGTCATATCTGAGAAAGACACGCATAGACTCTAGTATGCTCAACAGCTTTAAGGAACTAAGGTTGACCTTATGGAGCCAATAAAGCCCCTTGGAAAAATGGGAACCCCTTGCTTATAGGGCTCCTAGCAGCTTTACTAGATGATATGGCAGGTCACTTATTTGCAGGCCCAGGAACTTCAGGATATTTAAGGGACCACAAGAAGAGAGACATTTACCCAAATCTATAGGGTTGGCAGATCCTTGGCTCGGCTTTCTAGCCTCAGAGGTTTTTACAAAGTCCAATCTGTGATTCCTTGTGAAAACGTCCAGCAAAGCAGACCCAAGAGCTTATATGGTTAATTACTCTTCTTGCTGAACCTATGTAAATAACCAGACCAAGTTTATTGAACCTAGACTTAATTTGCAAACAAAGTAGTCTTCTCTTTTATAGAACGATAGAGAAATATAGAAAGTTGATTATAGAGAAATTATTTCAGTATTATCTTTATGGACGTCAGATTCTAGTGCTATTAATTCTTCGTGGTTTTGTTTTCTATCTGTAAACTAACTGGATCCTGAATTCTCTCAGTTTCTCCAATATTTGGCTACAGCTCTCCAAACTAACATTTCTGATTTTCCCCAACCTTTTTGACTTGGAATCATGGAGAACTAAAACTGCCCTTTTCCTGAAACCCTGCAAACTGAACTTGATATCAACTTCAGATAAATCACCACTTCAGCTCCTGTATGGACAGTTTTCTGTCTGTTGTTGTGTAGCCACTCAGAGGCTATCACAGATGTTCCAGCTGCAAACCAGGGAATCTGTCAGATTGCCACTGCCTGTCCTCGCTCCATCTGAAGACGCTTCTAGCCCAACATCTACAACTTTTCTAGACTGACTGAATTCAGAACTAGAAAACTGGAATTATAGTCTACTGTAACTATTACTTGTTTTTTGATGGTTGTTTCCATAGAAATGCCTTTTTAAATACCCAGTTGCTTGCATAAAATAGGCCTATGCAGGGAGCCCACCTGCATCACCACATTCCGTAATGAGTGTAACTAAACTGATTTCTTGTCAGAAGGAGAATGAATGGTTCAATGAGATGGGGGAATCTACTAAATCAGCCTCTTGCCTTTAAATTTTGGGAATTTGCACAGGTGGGACCAAGAGGTAGCAGAACATGCCACCCCAAAATGTGCCATTTGGCATGTGGATTCTTTTGAGCTGAAGGCAATTGAGACCCAGCAGACTCAGGATGTTTTAGCTCTCCCTTAACTGTCCAGAAGAATTTGGATAGGGGGCCTGTATCAGAAGAGTTGTTACCAGAGAGAACTTGTATATCCGAAAGACATCTCCATGACAGGGCAAACGTTTGTTTATCAAACATCTGCTCTTCTTCTGAAAATTGTCATCTCGTCCTCTTTGAACCCCAGACCCCTACTCCCTCTCCATAGTTCAGGATGGTATAGAAGCCTCAACTGCCTAACTAGCCTGTGAGTCTCATCCATTCATGGAGCTCCCATATGTATGACATTTGCCTTTCTCCTGTTGATCTGTCTTATGCTAATTTAATTATTAGATCAGCTACAGAACCTAGAAGGGAAGAAGGGAAAATTTTACTGACCATGCACTCTCTAAAATTTATATGTTCAAATTCTTACCCCCAAAGATGATAGTATTGAGAGGTTGGGCCTTTGGGATGTGATTGGGTCAGGAGGGTGGAGCCCCCATAATGGGATAGTGTCCTTATAAGAGAAACCAAAGAAGCTCCCTCATCCCTTCTGCGATGTGAGACCCCAGTGACAAGGATGCCATCTATGAACCAGGCAGTGTGGTCTCACCAGACACCGAATCTGCTGATGCCTTGATCCTGGATTTCCAGCCTCCAGAACTGTGAGAATTAAATGTCTATTGTTTGTAAACCCCCACCCCCAATGCATGGAATTCTGTTATAGCAACCAGATTGGAATAAGACCCTGGGAAATTGAAGTCCAATAAGTAGAAATTAGATCATTATAATGCAACTGACATTAAGGGGTCCAGATCATACCTTTTCAGCCTATATTGTGTTGGTTAAAATAATTAAGATACCTAGGGAATTTCCTGGTGGTCCAGCTGTTAGGACTCAGCACTCTCACTGCCAAGGGCCTGAGTTCAATCCTTGGTCGAGGAACTAAGATCCCACAAGCTGTGTGGCATGGCCAAAAAAAAAAAAAGAAAAAGAAACTTAACTTTTCAGTCTTTGAGTCTGAAGTAGTCAAGTTGGTGTTGATAGAATTGCTACTATAACAGGTTATTAGATCTCAGTCCTGTATGAAGTTTGGGTGTGAAATTTTGTTTTGTGGAGGATTAAGATTGAATTACCATTTAAATCTTTAAAAAATTATCTGGTAGATATTTCCTACTTTCATATATTCAGATATGTGACTTTGTTAGTTATCCTGTTTCACTTTCCTTATTTGTGAAGTTGTGGCTATCTTTAAATGGGCTGGTAAAGAAAAAAACACAACTGCTCCTGATATACAGCAAGCACGCCGTCAGCCCTTGTCAATGCCGTTTGCCTGATTGTCCATCATCCCTGTAACATAAGGAAATGTATCTGTCCTCTTAGCTTATTAATACAGAATTGGCACTTAAGAACTAATGATTGGTAAAGTAATGAACATGACTGCAATTGAAGGAAAAAATATCAAATTTTGTTTCTGACCAACCTATCTTATTATTTGTTTTACAAAAGCAAATATTCTTTGGATCCTGTGCAATGACATAAGATGTGGTGCTCATTGGAGTACAATGGGGCTTTGTGTAGAAATATGCTTACATTGTTAAACTAATTAAGCAAGGAAGATGTCAGCCACCTCATCTAATACCACGGCAGCTAAGTACGGAAGCCAGAATCTAAGCCGGCAAACCTCTCATCAGTCAAGGTCTCATTGTGTTTTTACTCCCCAAGGTTCCTCCAGTTTCCTAGGATTAGAGTTGGAATCGCCTGAGACCATGTAGATAGTTCAATAAACTGCTTAAAGAAAACAATCCTGCCCTTCTCTTACGATGTGCTTCCTGGCCTTCCTTTCTGCACGGATGTCGTCCCAATCAATACCGGCATCTCAGTAATTAAAGGCTCCCAGGTTTAGAGTTCAGGCCTTCCTGCAGGATACCCTTACCTGCCAAACACTGCCTCACACATTTGCTTCAACTGTCCTTGACTTCTACAGCCATGATCAACAATTACACTGCTATTTTTTAAATCCCCAATCTACTGCTCTGTCGGTGGACTATTTAAATGATCTTTGCTCATAGAGTCGTTACTGTAGCCCACCCTAATAATATTTGACAGTGCCATTTGGTTTGTATTTCTTAGTACTGAACTGACTTCCCTTCAACTCATCACAGATCTTTTCTGGATAAATAAACACATTCCCATTGAATTATGTTTACCTACCTGTTAGCTTTTTGACAAAGTGACTCTAGAAAATACCCTTCACAGTTTCAGAAGCTTCTGCTCGAACTCTGCCTTTCTGGTGATCAATATCTGCACTAAAAATGAAAAATTCAGTCAAGCATAGGCATGACTGCAAATATATGAATACGTGATATTACATATATCCCAAAGCAGTATAAAAATAAACTGCCTTACTTTCCATCTGGTGGAGAAAGCCAACTCTGTAGTTATATATATAGGTAGTAAGGAGAACTTCAATTTGTGAAGCCCTGTAAGAAGCTGAAAAATACTTGAGACGTATTTCCTCAGACCCCTCTACTCACTGAGGCTGGAAGCTTTGCTATAAAGTATGCAAAACAGCAGCAAGATGTGACTGAATCTTACAGAAGCCTGGATTCCATTTCTGTATAACTGTCCAAGAGTCCGTAAGCATGATAAATGCAGGAGAGGAAGTTAAGGAGCAAATGGAGAGAAATGAAACCGGAACAGCAATGTGGTAATAAAAGGAAACATGTAGTTTTAGTCAAGAGTGTCATGTGAGGATACAAAGGCCTCCAGTGTGGCTCAGTATCAGCATTGCCAGCAATTTCTCCACCTCCACGAACCACCATCACCCACAGACAACCACCACCATTCACCACCAACCATTACCACCATCACCCACTGTCACCTCCAACAATAGCTAACACCAACCATCACCACCAACCACTCAATGCCCCCCACCACTGTTACCATTAACCACAGACAACTTCTACCCACCACCACCCACTACTAACCACTCACCACTACCACGATCACCCACAACCACCACCATTCACCACCAACAATTACCACCATCACCCACCACCACCTCCAACAATAACCACCACCAACTAACCACCACTATCACCGTCAACCACTGAAAACTACCAACCACCACCGACAACAACCACTGCTCATAACCCCTGCCACCAACCACCACAATCCACTACCAACAAGCAACAGTCACTCACTGTTAACATCATCATCACTAACAACCACAACCGACAGCCACTATAACCCACCACCACCAGCTACCTCCAACCACCATCACATGGATGAGTTAATGGAAAACGGTCCTGATCAGAGAAGAGTCACGGGCAGTAGAAAGAAGAGGTCAGGCAGCTGAGGGACAGCCTAATTTTACCAACCTGAGATCAACCTCAATACTAACAAGGAGAACAAAGACCAAATGTGTAAGTTCATGCACAGAAATTCCTGAGGGAGGTATGGAGGTTATAGCTATACCTTGACAACAAAATATTAGAAACAGCATAATGGAAAATTTGTAATCATGGTGGAAAACTGCAAATTAAAACCAGAAGTTGTCTGTTTTTGCTGTGATACGCCCAAAAACAATAGGGTCAAAAGTATCTCTAAAGGTACCATAAGTTAAACTGCTTATATTCACAGACAAAGACTCTTAGGCTGGTTGATCCTCTGACCTTCACAAAGTCACACAAGCTGAAGTCCATACACAGACCCTGGTGGCTCCAGGCTGAAATCAAAAGTTTTTTCACTACACAAACTGCCATGGCTTTATTTTTCAGCAGAAACTACCTGTATTCAACCAAGAGTTAAAACATCCTGCTCTGGGTGAATCTTTATAAATTTTCCACTTCCAGCTTCAACAATCTAAAAACTGCTCAGGTAATTGTACATAATAGTAAGGAGGAAAAAGGGGGAAAAAATCAATAAAAGATTATATAATTGTATTTCTTATCTTCCAGTGCTGAAGCTATCCATAGAAAATCTGGTTATCAGAAGACATCCACCTTGACAAGGTTAGTCTGCATTTGCGGTAGCGTAGTTTGTGATTTTTAGGCATTATTATAATGATGGTCTTCATTATGGAGTTGTAGCATGTACTTTTTAATTTGGTTGTCAAGGGAGACAGGGAGCGGTAATTAAGGCTAAAAGATGGAGAATGGAAGCCTTATTAAAGGATATATTGAAGATGGGAATTTGATCTGAGAATTAGATTATGATGGGCATTTTTCATGCAGCTGTGGCACTCCTGAGTGACAGAGGAACTGAGCCGGCAATTATAACGACAGGCATCTCCCCTAATCTTTACAATCTCAAGCTTGCAGACACATCCATTTAACTTAATTTTTATGAAGCCTGCACATTTATAGCCTCACCAAATTGGAAATTTGTTTGTTTATTGTCCACAGGAAATAATTTTAGGGGAGCAAATAGCAGTGAAAGCCATTATGCCTGTCTTGCTTGTTTTTTTAACTTGTAAAACTAATAATATGAAATTAACCTGAAGGCGGCTGCCTTTATGAAAGCTGATTGATCCTCAGCAGCCAGGCATTATTATGATTATCAGTGGGAAGGTCAAAGGGAGGCATGTAAAAGTCACAGCCGATTCGTGAGTTCCTACATTGAGCAAAGGATTTGAAAAAAAAAAAAATGAGGCTTGTGTGGTTCCATGTTATAAGTAAGAAATCAGTCTTCCTTGTATTGCTGAAACTGAAATTTTGGGGAATGGATTTTAAACAACTTTGGACATAGTTATTTCAAGATGTCTGTTCAGTAAAGATAGCAATAGTTCATTACCATGCATGCTGAAAACCTATTTTAAGAAGTACTTTGCTGCACAAAGATTAATTTACCACATCATATTTTTTTCTCCCAGTAACACTAATATAAATAATTGTTGTACCTTAAATTGGCATTATATTTTGATAGCCTACTTTTTAATATACAAAGAACTGTTCAGCAGAACTGTTCAGAACATGGAGACATAGACACAAAATAGGAGACTGCAGGAACAGCTCTCAATTTAAATCCCATTTATTGTTCTGAGGGAGTGTGGGAGCTGAAGATACTTCACCATAATAATAATGATGGGGCCATGATTGTTTTGTGAATATGTTTCAACAAGTAACAGAAATTTTTGTTTGTGATTTAGATATGGCAAAATCTGAAAACTCACCCTATTTAAAAATGTTCTTTTCATTCCCATCTGTTAATGTACTGTTATTTCCTCTTAGGGAAATATCATAAGCCTTATCAAAAAGGGCTTTCATGTATATATATCTAAAGTTGGGCAGGTCTCTGTGACAGTACCTAGTGGGTGTGCGATTTTCAAGAGCTCTCCTAGTAATGAAAGGGTGTTAATGTCATCATCCTACAAAACAGAAATCAATAGACTTCTATTTTATAGTACCTATAGCTAACAGAATAAGAAATAAATTATGTGATTAACATCAAAAGTTGAAAATACTAAAAAAGTGTAATATACCTATATTTGGGGGAAGAATTTGGGGAAATGAGAAGTAGGTGAATCCTCAGTACATAGGGATGTTGTTTATAATGTCTAATGTCGAACAGCATAAAATTATTATTTAGGGACAAGGTGATTTAAAATCAGAAACGATTCCAGGATTTGAGCATTTACCACTGAAGGCACAAAAACAGATGAAAGGATACTTTAGAGAGAGAGAAAATTTTAATTTTATATGGTTTTTAATCATGTGCATATATTTATGTGATAGAGTATTTTAAATTATTTTGAATATATATTTTCAACATCTATATTTTAATTTATATGCAAGTGTGTATATATCTGGTATCATGCCATGATAAGCTTCTAAACACTATGTCCGTTGATTCAATTTATCTTTTGTGAGAGACTAGGTATTCTGAGAAAACTTTGCTACTGTCTTTTACTCTTTGTCATTTTTAGTATGATGATGAATAACTCATTAGTCCATTTGGCTTCATTTCCTGTGTACAAAACTCGGGTGTCAGTACCTAAGGTATATGTGTGTTGGGTTTCAAATGAATTGTATACATTTAGGGATGACCGTGATTAAGTCCTGTGGGCAGAGCGGTGCTGGAGAAAGGCTCCATCACCACTCGGGGTAGGCAGTCCTGCTGCATCACCTACTGTCTGCATCATCTATTGTCTGCATCACCAGGTGGGAGCTGTGTAAATTACCCACAGAGGCAGGGAAGGCTACAGAAGAGGGTCCCTCTCCTCTCAGGCCTGCCTCCACAGCTTGCTTTCTTTGTAGGCATCTAGCAACCTCCGTCTGTGTCTGGGTTGAACTGGTATAACCCCAGAGGTTCTATGTCTGTTCAAGACCAGTGTTGTATGCACGTGGTACAAGGCTTAATTGATCGCTCTACGTGAACCATTGGTGGGGCAGTTCACCAAATCAAATGAAGGAAAATTGCTGAGACTGTAAAATGTGATGGGGAAAATTTGATGTTGGAAAGGTCATAATTTATGATGTCTTCTAATTGAATGTTTTTCACAAGCCCCTCCCTACTCAGGGTGCATCTGCAGAGGTAGCAAGCACTGAACAGAGGTTTAGGAGACAAACCTAAACTCTGCGAGTTCCAGCCTGCGACGCATCCCTGCCGGTCATGGTGCTTCTCACTCCTTCCCTACCTTACACTCCTTCTGCAGTTCATCCCACACACAGGTGTCAATATTAGCATCCATGCTACGCCCAAGAAATACGGAAACAGTGACCAGCAAGACAGAAACATTTCCTAACCGCATGAAATTTGAAATCTGGGGGAAAAAAGATACAGAGCAAGATCTGGGTGAGTGGAGATCGTTTTCCTAGTTGAGAATATTTAACTTTACACATATTTAGTTCATCTCTTTTCAAAATCTGAAGTGTAAACATCCAACAAAGATTCTAGTGATGGAACTTAATAAGTGAACTCTGAATATTGGATGAAGGAAAATATGAACAAAATTGGTCCAGAAAATATTGAAAAAGAATAATAAGAATGGTTTGATATATAAAATATGAAAACATACAATTAAAATACAATAATCAAAGTAGTGCATTGTTGGTGTAGGAATTAAAAAATGAGGAAAATACCAAAATGTAGATGAAAAGAGGAAGCTCCAGAAACAGAATCAAGGAAGAGAGGGAGGTGTTGGAATAACTAGATTGTATTTGTTAAAATTTATAATAATAACTTTATAGATAAAAGCAGACTTACATACATACACACATCTATAAAGAAATAGATGAATGAAAAGTGATGGAAAACAAATCCATAACATTAATATTTCAAAAAGGAATTTCTGACATTTAATAGAAACTATACAGCTGTGAATTAATGAACAATTTTGTGAAAACTGCAAATGCAGGTGAGTTAATAGTAATTTAAATTTCAAATTAGATTCAAAAACATTTAAGTGGTGGGGGACCTTCAAGATGGCGGAGGAGTAAGATATGGAGATCACCTTCCTCCCCACAAATACATCAAAAATACATCTACATGTGCAACAACTCCTACAGAACACCTACTGAACACTGGCAGAAGACCTCAGACTTCCCAAAAGGCAAGAAACTCCCCACGTACCTGGGTAGAGCAAAAGAAAAAAGGAAAAACATAGACAAAAGAATAGGGATGGGACCTGCACCTCTGGGAGGGAGCTGTGAAGGAGGAAAGGTTTCCACACACTAGGAAGCCCCTTCACTGGTGGAGGTGGGGGGTGGACAGGAGCAAAGCTTCAGAGCCATGGAGGAGAGTGCAGCAACAGGGGTGCAGAGGGCAAAGCAGAGAGATTCCTGTACAGAGGATCCATACTGACCAGCACTCACCAGCCTGAGAGGCTTGTCTGTTCACCCGCCAGGGCGGGCGGGAGCTGGGAGCTGAGGCTCGGGCTTCGGAGGTCGGATCCCAGGGAGGGGACTGGGGTTGGCTGCGTGAACACAGCCTGAAGGGGACTAGTGTGCCACAGCTAGCCTGGAGGGAGTCTGGGGAAAAGTCTGGAACTGCCTAAGAGGCAAGAGACCATTGTTTCGGGATGCGCGAGGAGAGGGGATTCAGAGCACTGCCTAAATAAGCTCCAGAGACGGGCGTGAGCTGTGGCTATCAGCACGGACCCCGGAGACGGGCATGAGATGCTAAGGCTGCTGCTGTAGCCACCAAGAAGCCTGTGTGCAAGCACAGGTCGCTATCCACACCTCCCCTCCCAGGAGCCTGTGCAGACCGCCACTGCCAGAGTCCCGTGATCCAGGGAAAATTTCCCCGGGAGAACACATGGCATGCCTCAGGCTGTTGCAACATCATGCTGGCCTCTGCCGCCCCAGGCTTGCCCCGCATTCCTTACCCCTCCTTCCCCTCGGCCTAGGTGAGCCAGAGCCCCTTAATCAGCTGCTACTTTAACCCCTTCCTGTCTGGGTGGGGAACAGATGCCCTCAGGCGACCTTCATGCAGAGGCAGGGCCAAATCCAAAGCTGAACCCCAGGATCTGTGCGAATAAAGAAGAGAAAGGGAAATCTTTAACAGCAGTCTCAGGAGCAATGGATTAAATGTTCACCATCAACCTGATGTACCCTACATCTCTGGAATACCTGTATAGGCAACAAATCATCCCAAAATTGAGGCAATGGGCTTTGGGAGCAACTGTAACCCCAAGAAAGACTTGAGGTTTGCTTTCTGCATCTAATTTGTTTCTGGCTTTATGTTTATCTTACTTTAGCATTTAGAGCTTATTATCATTGGTAGATTTGTTTATTAATTTGGTTGCTCTCTTCCCTTTTTTAAATACATATATATTTTTATCCTTTTTCTCTTTTTGTGAGTGTGTACGTGTATGCTGCTTTGTGTGATTTTGTCTGTATAGCTTTGTTTTTGCCATTTGTCCTAGGGTTCTCTCTATCTGTTTTTTTGTTTGTTTGTTTTAGTATTGTTTTTAGCACTTGTTATCATTGGTTAATTTGTTTTTTGGTTTTGTTGCTCTCTTCACTTTCTTTTTAAATTACTTTTTAATTTTATTTTTTAATTTATTTAATTTTCTTTTTTTCTTTCTTCTTTTTTTTTTCTCCCTTTTCTTTGTAGCTGTGTGGCTAACAGGGTCTTGGTGCTCCAGCTGGGTATCAGGCCTGAGTCTCTGAGATGGGACAGCCAAGTTCAGGACATTGGTCCACCAGAGAACTCCTGGCCCCACGTAGTATCAAAAGGTGAAAATTCTCCCATGGATCTCCATCTCAACACTATCACCCAGCTCCACTCATGACCAGCAAAGTACAGTGCTGGACACCCTATGCCAAACAGATAGCAAGACAGGAACACAACCCTACCCATTAGCACAGAGGCTGCCTAAAATCATAATAAGGTCATAGACACCCCAAAACACCGGACGGGGTCCTGCCCACCAGAAAGACAAGATCCAGCCTCATCCACTAGAGCACAGGCACCAGTCCCCTCCACCAGGAAGCCTACACAACACACTGAGCCAACCTTACCCACTGAGAGCAGACACAAAAAACAATGGGAATTATGAACTTGCAGCCTGTGAAAAGGAGACCCCAATCACAGTAACTTAAGCAAATCAGAAGACAGAGAAATACACAGCAGATGAAGGAGCAAGGTAAAAACCCAGCAGACCAAAAAAAAATGAAGGGAAATAGGCAGCCTACCTGAAAAACAATTCAGAGTAATGATAATAAAGATGATCCAAAATCTTGGAAATAGAATGGAGAAAATACAAGAAACGTTTAACAAGGACCTAGAAGAACTAAAGAGCAAACAAACAATGATGAACAACACAATAAATGAATATAAAAATTCTCTAGAAGGAATCAATAGCAGAATAACTGAGGCAGAAGAAAGGATAAGTGACCTGGAATATAAAATAGTGGAAATAACTACCACAGACCAGAATAAAGTAAACAGAATGGAAAGAATTTAGGACAGTCTCAGAGACCTTGGGGACAACATTAAACACAACAACATTCAAATTATAGGGGCCCCAGAGGAAGAAAAGAAAAAGAAAGGGACTGAGAAAATATTTGAAGAGATTATAGTTGAAAACTTCCCTAATATGGGAAAGGAAATAGTCATTCAAGTCCAGGAAGGACAGAGAGTCCCATACAGGATAAATCCAAGGAGAAATACACCAAGACACATATAAATCAAACTATCAAAAATTAAATACAAAGAAAAAATATTAAAAGCAGCAAGGGAAAAGCAACAAATAATATACAAGGAAATCCCCATATGGTTAACAGCTGATCTTTCAGCAGAAACACTGCAAGCCAGAAGGGAGTGGCAGGATATATTTAAGGTGTTGAAAGGGAAAAACCTACAACCAAGATTACCCAGCAAGAATCTCATTCAGATTCCAAGGAGAAATTAAAAGCTTTAGAGACAAGCAAAAGCTAAGAGAATTCAGCACCACTAAACCAGCTTTACAACAAATGCTAAAGGAATTTCTCTAGGCAGGAAACACAAGAGAAGGAAAAGACTTACAATAACAAACCCAAAACAATTAAGAAAATGGTACCAGGAACATACATATTGATAACTACCTTAAATGTAAATGGATTGAATGCTCCAACCAGAAGACATAGACTGGCTGAATGGATACAAAAACAAGACCTGTATATATGCTGTCTACAAGAGACCCACTTCAGACCTAGGGACACATACAGACTGAAAGTGACGGGATGGAGAAAGGTATTCATTGCAAATGGAAATCAAAAGAAAGCTGGAGTAGCAATTCTCATATCAGACAGAATAGACTTTAAAATAAAAATATTACAAGAGAAAAGAAGGACACTATGTAATGATCAAGGGATCAATCCAAGAAGAAGACATAACAACTATAAATATTTAACCACCCAACATAGGAACACCTCAATACATAAGGCAAACGCTAACAGCCATAAAAGGGGAAATCAACAGTAACACAACCATAGTAGCGGACTTTAATACCCCACTTTCACCAATGGAAAGATCATCCAAAATGAAAATAAATAAGGAAACACAAGCTTTAAATGATACATTAAAATCAGGTGGACTTAAGTGATGTTTATAGGACATTCCATCCAAAAAAAAACCAGAATACACTTTCTTCTCAACTGCTCATGGCACATTCCCAGGATAGATCATATCTTGGGTCACAAATCAAGCCTTGGTAAATTTAAGAAAATTGAAGTCGTATCAAGTATCTTTTCTGACCACAACATTATGAGACTAGATATCAATTATAGGAAAAAATCTATAAAAAATACAAACACATGGAGGCTAAACTATACAATACTAAATAACCAAGAGATCACTGAAGAAATCAAAGAAGAAATCAGAAATTACCTAGAAACAAATGACAATGAAAACACGACAAACCAAAACATACGGGATGCAGCAAAAGCAGTTCTAAGAGGGAAGTTTATAGCAATACAATCCTACCTCAAGACACAAAGAACATCTCAAATAAACAATGTAACCTTACACCTAAAGCAATTAGAGAAAGAACAAAATATCTGCAAAGTTAGCAGAAGGAAAGAAATCATAAAGTTCAGATCAGAAATAAATGAAAACGAGATGAAGGAAACAATAGCAAAGATCAATAAAACTAAAAGATGGTTCTTTGCGAAGATAAACAAAATTGACTCATCAAGTCAATTAGCCAGACTCATCAAGAAAAAAAGGGAGGAGACTCAAATCAACAGAATTAGAAATGAAAAAGGAGAAGTAACAACTGACACTGCAGAAATACAAAGGATCATGAGAGATTACTACAAGCAACTATATGCCAATAAAATGGACAACCTGGAAGAAATGGACAAATTCTTAGAAAAGCACAACCTTCCGAGACTGAACCAGGAAGAAATAGAAAATATAAACAGACCACTCACAAGCACTGAAACTGAAACTGTGATTAAGAATCTTGCAACAAACAAAAGCCCAGGACCAGATGGCTTCACAGGCGAATTCTATCAAATAGTTAGAGAAGAGCTAACACCTATCCTTCTCAAACTCTTCCAAAATATAACAGAGGGAGGAACACTCCCAAACTGATTCTACGAGGCCACCATCACCCTGATGCCAAAACCAGACAAAGATGTCACAAAGAAAGAAAACTACAGGCCAATATCACTGAGGAACATAGATGCAAAAATCCTCAATGAATACTAGCAACAGAATCTAACAGCACATTAAAAGGATCATACACCATGATCAAGTGGGGTTTATCTCAGGAATGCAAGGATTCTTCAATATATGCAAATCAATCAATGTGATAAACCATATTAACATGTTGAAGGAGAAAAACCATATGATCATCTCAATAGATGCAGAAAAAACTTTTGACAGAATTCAACACCCATTTATGATAAAAACCCTCCAGAAAGTAGGCATAGAGGGAACTTACCTCAACATAATAAAGCCCATATGACAAACCCACAGCCAACATCGTTCTCAATGGTGAAAACCTGAAACCATTTCTACTAAGATCAGGAGCAAGACAAGGTTGTCCACTCTCACCACTATTATTCAACATAGTTTTGGAAGTTTTAGCCACAGCAGTCATAGAATAAAAAGAAGTAAAAGGAATCCAAATCAGAAAAGAAGTAAAGCTGTCACTGTTTGCAGATGACATGATACTCTACATAGAAAATCCTAAAGATGCCACCAGAAAACTACTAGAGCTAATCAATGAATTTGGTAAAGTAGCAGGATACAAAATTAATGCACAGAAATCTCTTGCATTCCTATACACTAATGATGCAAGATCTGAAAGAGAAATTAAGGAAGCACTCCCATTTACCATTGCAGCAAAAAGAATAAAATACCTAGGAATAAACCTATCTAAGGAGACAGAAGACCTATATGCAGAAAACTCTAAGACACTGATGAAAGAAATTGAAGATGAGACAAACAGATGCAGAGATATACCATGTTCTTTGATTGGAAGAATTAACATTGTGAAAATGACTCTACTACCCAAAGCAATCTACAGGTTCAATGCAATCCCTGTCAAACTACAAACAGCATTTTTCACAGAACTAGAACAAAAAGTACATAATAATCTCAATAGATTTATAAAAAAGCACTTGAAATAATTATACAATTTCAAATGTGTATATAAGAATTACTACACTAAAGGCATAAAAATAATTCATTGTAAGCCTTTTAATTCTATTTTAAGCCATTTAATTCCATCCATTCTGTGTTGTTCCTGAAATTTGGAATATTCTTTGCCTTCCTATATAGATGCTCAAAATCTTGTTACAGAAAATAATGTATAATAAAAGTCATTATATACTGGATTTTTTCAGGGATTTTCTTTATAAAAAATTCTTTAAGGATTTTCCTTTTGAGGATATGTTGACACGATGCATTAGATACTCCAAACATTTTCTAATCTTCATGGTTGTTAAATTAAAATTATACACATATGCAATTATAAAAGGTAAAATGTTATATATGTGTGTATATTTGCATGTGAAAACACACACATATTATGTATAACTCACCATCTCCCAGCAGCTACTTGCTTATATAAAATATTAAATATGTTCTGTCATAACTGAGAAGAGAGCTCACAGGTAATAAGACAGTAAAATGTTTACTTAGAACAAGGCCAACAGTAGTAGAGAATGCACTTTGCCTGCTGTTATATTTTGCCCACAATATAAATCAGAGCTGCATTTCTAAAATTGACTTTGAGAACAATTCTCAAGGCAAAAATAAACATAATAAAAAACGCTTAAAGTGAGGAGAAATAGCGTGATCCAAGAGTTTAAAAGAATATTTACAAAGAAATTTGTAAATATTTTTCACTGGAAAATAACAATAAAGCACAGGGATGGTGTTCTAAATAAGAGTCGGCAGTACCCAACGTGTTTGTCTGGAGTCTGTGGCGTTTTAAAAGTGATTCCTAAAGAACCTTCTCGCTACACGTGGACACATGGCCGGGGCCCTTTCTCGTGCACTGGAGTTTTACAGAGGTCAGCTTTACAGTTCTGCTGGTTGGCTCATGATTACAGGCACACTTTTGTGAAGCAGGCTGTGAGAAAAAATGTTTTCCTGTGTGTATTATTCACTGCCCAGTATTTCAAAAACAGAGGACAAATTGGGAATCTGACAGAGTAGACAGGGTCAAGATTTTAGTGAATGGAGGAGTTCATCCAAGTTATCATGCCTTCCAGATGCCTTCAACAACGTGCTTCTTCAGAGCAGTGATGGCAGAAAATATTTGCAAAAGATCTATCTGATAAAGGGTTAATATCCAAAATATGCAGGGGACTCCTATAACACAAGAGATTAAAAAATATATATATTTTAAAATAGGCAAAGACTTAAAAGGTTGAATAGATATTACTCCAAAGAAGACACACAGGTGGCCAACAGATATATGAAAATGTGCTTGACATCACTCATCATCAGGGAAATGCAAATCAAAACCACATTGAGGCATCACCTCACAGTCATCAGAATGGCTGTTTTCAAAAAGGCAAGAGATAACTAGTGTTGGTGAGGATATGGAGAAAAGGGAAACCTTAATCACTGTTGGTGGGAATGTACATTGGTGCAGCCACTGTGGAAAACAATATGGAGGTTCCTCAAAAAATTAAAAATAGAACTGCAATGTGATCCTGCAATCCTACTTCTGGGTATTTATCTGAAGAAAATTAAATCAGGATCTTGAGGAAACATCCGCACCCCTATGTTCATTGCAACAAGTGTTCACAATAGCCAAGACGTGGAAACAATCTAAGTGTGCTGATGGATGAATGGATAGGAAAAAATGTGGTCTATACATACAGTGAAATATTATTTGGCCTTAAAAAAAGAAATACTGCCATTTGTGACAACATGGATGGACCTTGAGGACATTATGCTAAGTGGAATAAGTCAGACACAGAAGGACAGTTACTACCTGATAAGATGTGTATGAGGGACCTAAACGTTAAACCCACAGATGCAGAGAGTGGGATGATGGTCGTTAGGGTCTGGGGTAGGGGGAAACAGGAGAGGTTGGTCACCGGGTACAGAGTGTCAGTTATGCAAGACGACAGAGCCCTAGAGATCTACTCTACAGCATGGCGGCTATATTTAACATCACTGTATTGTAAAGTTGAAAAATGCTGAAATGGTTGATCTTATGTTAAGTGTTTTTATCACTAATAATAATAATACAGACAAGGATGGGGGAAGCTTTTGGAGGTGATGGATAGTTCATGGCATAGATTGTGATGATATTTATTTCACGAGTGTACACTTATCCCCAAACTCGCCAAGTTGCATACAGTTTATTGCATGTCAATCATGACTCAATAATGTGGGTTTTTTTGGAAAAACAAAAGCAGTGTGGGCTGAGGAGAAGCCTCCAGGTCAGGGCTACAAATGCCGAGTGTTTGCTAGACACGCTGACACCCCTCAGTTGTTTGGGGAAGGTAGTATTTCTGCTTCCCTATCTGAGGGAACTCCATTTTTTCCTCCATGTGCCTGGCTGCATAGGCTTTGCTATTCCCTGGACATTAAAGAGAACTTGGGAAAATGAACAATTATCATACTTCTTTGTTATTTTTCCTGCCTTACTATCAGAGCAAGACATTTTGGTTTTAACATTGTTGCCTTTAAAATACCACTGAATCACTCTTACTTAAGCAAGCATGAATTTTCCAAATGATTCTTAAAGGTTTGCCTAGACCAATAAAGAAGCAAAGGTAAGAGCAAACCAAGTTTGCTTGTGTGAATATTGACTACACGTAAAATGTAATTCATCATTTCATCCAGTCTCCTAGAGTGAACAACGGACGATTAATGGTTTATAATTTACATCTTCTACATTATATATAAAACTTTTCACTTGCATATTTCACTTTTACTCCAAGTTATTCTTATTTACATAACTCAAATATATATGCTACATTTAATGGGCAAACATTTGTCACAATTAGATTCCTGCAGCTTTTGACTTGTCTGTCTCATTGTTAATGCCAATATATATGTTACTATTTCAAAATAAATTATATTTGAAATTCAAATAAATGGGTAGATACTGTAATGGGGTTCTGTGTGATACTAACAGCATCCAGCAGACTTCAAGTTCACCTAATTAATCTGCTGTACAGTTTGCAGCAATTGAAAAAGAGAACATTGAGATAAGTGATTAGTCTTTTTGGTAATGGATGCAGGATTTTGGAGAATCCACACATATGGCTGTTATCGATACAGAAATGGAGAAAAGATATTCTAAACTTAAAGCCAGGGCAATTCAATACTTGGCCTTGGAATTGATCCAAATGACAAGAATTCATAGGTTCATTCATTATGGTTAAAAACAAAATAAACTAAAGCTTGTTCAGTTGTGAAGGGTTAATAATGAAGATAAGGAAACATCAATCATGAGACCCAATTAATGAAAATGATCTTAAAGAACATCATGCCAGAATGACAATGGTTTAGTTAATATTAAAAGATTGATATCATAATAACAGCAGGGCATGATAAAACAAACTGCATATATGTAATTCTAGGATCAAGGCAGGTTGTGTGGACCTTAATGAAATAGAAAATCACAAGAGGATTTTTTTTTTCGGCCATGTGACATGTGGGATCTTAGTTCCCCAACCAGAGATAGAACCCGAGCACCCTGCATTGGAAGCACGGAGTCCTAACCACTGGCCCGCCAGGGAAGTCCCACAAGAGGATATTTATGTTTATATCTAGTTTGTGTTTAAGCAAAAACTATTAAGTATCCAAATCCTGATGACCTTCTCCATGGGAATCAACATTCCTATCCATGGAAAGCAGAGATCTTTTCCAATTATGACCTAACGCATCCTAAGAAATTGAGAACTGGGAAAACCTATGTAATAGATTGAGTTTATCTGTATATTTTCACGTTCAGAATAATGATTTGTATTAGACTGTTGCTTAATTACCTCCCATTAGGGGAAATGTTTCTCACCTCTAGAAATTATAAAGCTGCTGGGAAATTCTTCGTGAGTCACCTTATAGAAATGGGAAATTTATTCACTGGAGTATGTCTAAATTTGTCTCCATGTAAGTCTAGATAGTAGGGACGTTGTAAAAATGGGCTTTGCAGGCAAGGTAAATTCAAATCCTGGCCTTTTTCATTTAGTATCTGGATAACTCTGGACCATTAACTCAACCCCCCAAACCTTAGTGCAGTGGAGAGCAACCAGAAGTTGCATTTCCAAGCCAAAGACACAAAGCCCATATCTCAATTTTCTTTATTACAGTAAAATGAAAAAA
Organism: Delphinus delphis; assembly: GCF_949987515.2. Classification (NCBI taxonomy): domain Eukaryota; kingdom Metazoa; phylum Chordata; class Mammalia; order Artiodactyla; family Delphinidae; genus Delphinus; species Delphinus delphis. The sequence continues at coordinate 97,187,273 of NC_082684.1, read as the reverse complement.
GTGATTTGTGCATCTATATGAAAACTATAACTTTGTACATAGAGTATAATAATCTTCTAGGTTACTCATTTTCAAAATCAAATGACAGCATCTAAATATATAGAAGATAACTAATAGAATTTTTCTATATAATTCAGTCATTTAATAATTAAAATTTGTGTGAATTTGTTCAAATTTTTGATCATCTTAAGCAGAGTCTGTTAATTAAGCTATTAAGACATTTTTCACCTACTGAAATGATTAAACTTTGTATTTTTTCATGATATCATTAGACATCCTTAACAAGTTTTATTCTCTTTGACAGAATAGGTATATAAACTAGCTTAGCTACTGTCATTGACTACATGTCTTAAGGGGAAAATTTCTTTCTTCATTATACTACTAATTTCCTATGCATAGCACTTCTTTTTTATTTTAGATTATAAAATTACAAAAATTCTGTTACAATCTCTAAAGAAAATATGGATTTTCAGACTGTATCAAATTGCCTTAGACTTGGTATGTTTATCTATATCTGGTACCTATCATCTACCTGTCTATCTATCTATCTATCTATCTATCTAGTTTTTTAATACAAAACTGGAGATACAGACAGTTTTGTTTTGGTTGAAAGAGTGGATCGTCAACTGAGTTTGTAAAGAGAAAAAAAAGCCAGTCCTCTGTGGAATATAAGGAAAATAAGGAATATTAATAAATACATGTTTTTTGAAAAATGACAGTAAGGTTAAATTTTATTTTTTATTATGTTTAGAAATGTACACGCCATGGAATTTAACGTGCTTGTTTGACACAAGGCGTGGATGCCGCTTGGGTCTCTGGATGTTTAGATGATCTTACCCTCACGTCCTGGGGGCTTCTCCGTTGCTGCAGGTGAGTGAACAGTTTAGTTTACATCCCTGGAATCCTGGGCCAACGGTGAACTTTTATCTCTCCCTGTGAATCACTATCTCTTCTAGTCTCAGGGCAGCAGCGATAACATTTACCTTTCCAAACAGAATACAGTAGGGAAAAGGGAGCAGAGAATTTGGAGGCGTACTTTCAGGATTCACATCTTTGAATTTGCTGCTAATGGACTATGATCTCCAGCCATTGAACTTGACTTCCTGACCTAACCAGCTCTTGGGGTAAAGAGGGATAAAACAATACCTCTTAGAATTGCTTTAGAAATTTAATGAGCTAAGGAATAATAAGGCACCTGGTGTATTTTAAACTATTTATTGTTTTCCTTTTGTAAACAACTGGTATAAATCGTGCTCTTAATTATCGACAGCATCTCTGTTATTTTTATTCAGCTGCATCTTCCATAAAACACCGGAGGAGCAGTTTGCAGCAGTGCTTTCTTCATCCTCCTTCCTTATGGAGAAGGAAGATACACTTATCGCTTCCCAGAGGAACACATTTAGTATTATTATTAATAGTATTTATTATTTACATATTCATTTATTACACACATGTAATTTTTATTGTTTTCTGAATTTAAGGAAATGGTACCAAGCTCTATGCATTATAGTTAAAATGATGTTAAGATCTCTCCATGTTTATACTTTTGTATCTGGCTACACAGGAAGATCTTACTAAGCTTTTCTTTGTAATTTGTGGCCCAATAGCTGGTCCTAAGTGTAAGGCACTGTTTGGGGGGATATTTTCTCTGTGATATTCTTTTATTCAATAACAGTTTCTGAAGTTTACAACTTCAGTCAACAAACAGAGGTAAACTCAACTCTGAGCCTCAGGTGTGTGCCAGAGCTATGTGTGTGTCGGAATTGTAAGGTGGATACACATCTACCTGTCTTCCAGGTGCTGGGGAATGTGTATATGTGTGTAGATTTGCAACTCCTTTTGTCATTATCCATGGGATGTTGCCACACTTTCCCCTATTTCTACCCTCCTCTCAGCTCACAGGTGGGTGGAGACTGTGCTCGTACAATCGTTCGCCTCCCCAGCGTCTCGGCCATCACCTCCTAAACTAAGGCCTGTGGGTACAGACACCGTCCCAGTGAAAAATATTGTAAGCATCACTGACATCTGAGAATGTAGTGACCAGCGTTCTGTAAGGTTTGCCTGGGGACATTCCCAGGACACACCATCCTGGCTTCCAGATCAAGGTGGTTTATGCTTCTATTGATAGAAGTACACACAATTCAGTGAGGGGACTGGACTGGGCAGGAAGCCGTCTGAATCGGTAGTGTTGTGGCTTTTGTTTTTTAAATTACTACTGTTCAAAATATGGCAGAGGCCTGAAATAAGATGATAGTCATTTAGTGTTACCTTGCTTTTCTTTCCCCCTCAATGCTGATTTTGCTTGTTTGTTTGTTATCTGCTCAAATCAGGACCTCTATCCTGCTGCTCTCCTTCTTACCCAGGTTACCCCAGTGACTCTCTCCTCATCAATATCGAGTTTACTTATGTCATGGCTCCAGTTTTATTTTAAGTAACAGTTTGTATCAGTGGTCTTCATAATTAGAATTATTTCCTTCTAAGACCTGAATGTTTGCAGCTAATTGAACCCAGGGGGGTGACTTATTTTGGTGGCCTGAAATCGTTTAGTTCTGCCTGCCTTCATCCAAAAAATATTGAATCTCTTGGACAGCTGCTTCTTTCTTTATCCCATGAGCTGATGTTGAAAGGGCTTTTCTTGTTTTACACTAAGTGGAGTATGTGCTGAATATAATTTCCCCACCAGCAAAGAAAATATATTTTCAAACGTGATCTCTGCATGATATTAGAAATCATCAACCCGTGTCACCACATCTTAGGGCCAGGACTTTCTAATAACTCTCAATATCACATGACTTCCTCTTCCATACCACGTTCCTAATATCCTGAAAGTCTTAATTAGTGGACCTATCACCAAATTTTTAAAAAGTCAACGAATGCGTTATTGATCTACATCTGTATTTAATGATATAATGTGATGATGAATTACATCTCTTGAAATGGAAATTGAATTTCTCCAGAAGCAGAATTGAGAGACCTTGATGTGGGAATTCTGTAGAATTGCAGATACTTATCTCTCTTAAATGTGAACCCTAAACTTCTTCTTTAATAGCAAGAAATCCTGCCTTAATTCAGGTGCTCTAGAGGCCAAGAGAAGTGCCTCCCTTAACTAACCTTGTCTAATTATCTTTACTGTCCTTATCTTCCTACTGTCTGTTATGAAATACAACTATCCAGTCCCATGGTTGCTTAATTAAATTCTGCTCATTTCAAAATTATAATTATTTTGACAATGATACTTCAACTTACAATAATTGAATGCTGAGGTCAAGTGAATAATATCTTAAAGCCCTTCTAATTGAGGATTATTGCATAAAATAATTCACATGGGAACTCCATGAATCTGGGAACACTAAAACTAGTCAATTTTATAGGAAATGGGATCCTGGAAAAATAATTATAGTAAACAAGTATCTTTATGATTTATTGGGTTCTGAATCTGCCCAGAGCGTCTATGAGAATGTTTTCAATTTTGTTTGTTTTATAAATGAACTTCAGTGTTTGTCTTGAACTGACTTTTGAATGCCAACTGGGAAGCACCAAATTTATACTTAAAAGAATATGAAGCAGGGCAGAGAGTATAAATTATATTTAAACCAGTTAAATGTAAAATCCACATCCACTTTCTGAACATGTGTGTTAGGAACTTCTTACCAAAAATTTTTTTAAAAAGCTTTTCACTTGGAGTTGTCTAAATCCAGCCACTCCTCACACTGTTTGTTCATTTATTCCCTCCGCTACACACTGTTTTAAAGAAATGGTTGAAATGGGAAAGTAATACACACACTTAAAATATTGGGAATATACAAAGACTGTGATCAGCCAGACATTCCACAGTTTGAATTAAGTGTTTCTATGAAGAGCAGCAAAGTAAAGAGATTATCTCTTTTTCCTCCATATCTCCTTCTTTCTTTTATTTTTATTTGTTTCCTTCTGTTTCTGTTTTTTCTCTCTCCCATTCTTTAACTCTCTTATCAGTCCTTGGCCCTGAACCAGCACCTTTGCTTTAGCTCATGCCTTTTTCTGCTATTCACTTTGATATGATGTGTTTGTTCTGAGGGAAATTATAAGCATCAGAACTGACCTGCTTTGGAACTCATATCAACATGAGGTAACCAATAAAGCGATTTGGCATGAAAAGAGTAGTGATTTGCAGAGAACAACATTTATGGTGGTTTTAGCTGATTATAATGTGGGGAGTTATTTAATAATTACTCTTTGATTATAGCAATTTCCTTTTAGCAAAAATCAGAAATGTGGAGGACTTACACTTCTGGCCAAGGTAGAGTAACAGGGACTGGATTTATGGTCTTGCCTAAAACAATAAATACATAAAACCAGGAAAAGTATATATGCGTGTGTGTGTGTGTGTGTGTGTGTGTGTGTGTTCAAGGTACTGTGTTAGGCAATAAAGGAGAATAATGCCTAAGAGACAGGAAATAAACAAAGGAGCCCTATGATTTTCCAAGATTACAACCTTCAGAGAATTTTCTGGCTGGTGCCCAGGCCGTGGGGTCTCAGGCAAAGACCAGCAGATTCCCTGTGGTGAGGAGATGAGCTAAGATTCAGGGGAAACCAGAGCAGCTAAAGTTCATAGGACAGAGCATTGGAGAGAGAGGTGCACGGGGAGAGCTCTGGACGCCAGCAGAAGACCCACCGAGTATTTGGTAAAGTACTGGTTACCACACACTTTTGACGAAAGTACCCAAGACTGTGAAAAGGACCATCTGGGATGATTAGAGAGAACCGTGCTGACACTGGACTTTGAAAATGACTGTGGTTCCTGCCAGGGAGACAGGATAACCTATAATTTATGGGGAGTTGTGTAGGGTAGTGAGGCAGAGTCTTGCTTCCATTGTGGGGAATGATCAGACTAGACTAGTTATATGCTCTGGTCTTGCCTGAAAATTTTTAAGGCAAGAGTCAAAGGAATCAACCTCTTTCCAAGTAAGTTAACCAAGTCCTGGAACAAAGTACAAAAATATAAAAAATCAAAATTATTCATCACCCAACAAGAGAAACACACTACGTCTGGCAGTCAATCAAAGATAACTAGGCATACCAAAAAAAAAAAAAAAAAAGCAGAATAAGGCCCATGATTAGCATAAACATCAATCAGCCAAAACTGAACTAGAACAGACATAAGAGTTAAAATTAACAAAGACATTGAAGCAAATATTATAACTGCATTTCATGTATACAAAAGTTAGAGATATGGAAGACAAGAATAAAATGATTCAAACTGAAAAAAAATTAGTCAAAATGGAAAAAAAAATCTCAAACTAGAAAATTTCTAGAAGGTAATGTTTAAAGATTTTTTTAACCTGCTATCAAAAGCATGCTCCATAAAAAAATTTTTTTAATCTGTAAATTAGACACAATCAAAATTAAGAAGTATTCTTTGGGGAAAAAAACTGTTAGGAGAAAAAAGATACAAGACCTGGAAATAACTTTGCAAAGAATACAACGAATAGAGAATTTTTTTCCAGGATGTATAAAGATATATAAAGAACTCTCAAACCTCAATAATAAGAAAACAGACACTACAATTAATAACATGCAAAAGATTTTAACAGAAACTTAGTCAAAGATAGAGATGTCAAATATACATGAAAAAACTGCTCAATTGACTAGTCATTCAGAAAATGCAAACTAAAACCACAATGTACGTGCTGTTAGAATGGCTAAAATTTAAAAAGTCTGACCAGAACAGATGTTGATGTGGATATGGAGAAACTGGTGCTCTTATGCATTACTGGTGGGGATGCAATATTGTCCAAACACTTTGAAAAATGATTTTGCAATTTCTTTAAAGTTTAAACGTATACTTACCATATGCTCTAAGCTGTATGTCCTTACAATGAACATGATGTCCACAGAAGCTTTGTTTGTGAGAGTGGGAAACTGAAAATAACCCAAAGGCTTATTATCAGGTGAAAAGAATAAACAAAATCTGGCATATCCCTCCAATGATCCTGAGTGAAAGAATTCAGAAAAGTAAGCATGCATACTCTATGTTCCCATTTATGGAAATCTCCTGAAAAAGTAAATTCATCTATAGTGAGGAGAGCAGACAGTGCTTACCCGAGGATGGGCCATAAGCGGCATGGGAGCGATGGGTCTCAAAGGAACACAAGGAAACTCTGGGTGTTTCTGTACATTCACTCTCTGGATTGAGGTGATTATTTCACATGTGTACTTGTATCACAGATTAACAAACTGTGCACCTTAGGTGCATGCAGTTTATTGTATGCAAATTATACCTCAATAAAAATAAATTATTTAAATGTGTAGATGGCAGGTATGAACTTTTATAACTTGAGTTTGCTCTGAATCAGGACAATGGGGCTATGACTTCCTTATGTGGAAGGAACTACACTATCAGAGATAGGTGTTTTGAAAGGTCTCCAAAAATGTTGATTTTTGAGGCATTTTGTCCTTTCTTTGCCCAGAACCATTCGGATGGCCATTTATTCACACTAAGGATTGGTATCTTTAAATTGTGAACTAAAAAGTCTTAGTTTATACCTGCATCATCCCCCACCCACTACAACCCCCAAATCCACTGAACCTGTTTCACCCCTCAGAAGCTTCACTGCATTTAGTACATAAACATTTAATGGGGACTAAGGAAGTGGGGAATCCATTTCTTATTTTACCCTATTGAAAAACCATCTCTAAATAGCAATGCTCGGTCCACCACTTGACAAATCAGTGTAAGGGAGGGATAATGATATTTCTAGATGACAGATCAGTTTAAAAAAAAATAAAAGCTCTAAATTGCCCTTTAATCAGAGTAATAGTCAAGGAGAAGTCGTATCTAGGCAACCACGCTGAGATGGCTGAAAATGACAAGAAGGCTTCCTCAAACCCTGGTGAGAAAAATCAGTCCACTCTCCCCTGTGTAGAAAAAGTGTGTTACATTTAATTATGTGGGATTTGGGGGGCTGAATATAAATGATGGGAATTGCCTTTTTAAAAGTCCTGTGCCTGCTCTTTATGCTGGAATGGTGGCAGAAGTCATAATAAGGACTTTTTCTAGCCTACTAAGGGCCCCAGGAAACTGCCTACTAAGAGTTCTGGGGAGAATTTTACTGATGGTATTTTCTTTGTAAATAAGAACATTCTGACGGCTTTGTGCATTAGAAGGTGCCCATGTGATTGCAGGCAGACTAAAAGGTTATATGCTTAGAGTGAGGTAGTGAAGTGAAAGGTGCAATAAATAGATGTAAGCGGACGTAACGAATTTTGTGATTTTTTAGATTTGGAAATTGAAAATTTCAAGTGGAAAATGACAACTTGAGTCATAAATACATACTTAGGTTGAAGTGGTCATGGAATATCCAAGAGAAGATTTTGCAAAGACATATACTTTTATGGATCTGGAGCTCAAGAAGTCGAGGGCTGGAGCCTGATGTCGGTGAATTTCGCAGGAATTCCTGCTGTGATTAAAGCACTGGTTTAATAGTAAAGTCAGTAGTAACTGTGGATAGTTTTCTATAATCAGCTGCAAAAACTGCAACTATGACCCACAGAGGGTCTCCATGTCACAAAATGTGTCACACACACCCCCAATTCATAGGTTGAAACATAACCCCCACTGTGAAAGTATTTGGAGATGGGTCTTTGGGGGATGATTACGGTTCAATTAGGTCATGAGAGTGTGGCCCCATGATGAAGTTAATGCCCTTATAAAAAGAGGAGGAGACAGGGTGTGTGTGTGTTTGTGTATGTGTGTGTGTGTGTGTGTGCACGCGCACGTGCGCACAAACCAAGGAAGATCATGGGAGGACACACCCCAGAAGAGCTCTCACCAAGAACCTGACCCTGCTGGCACCTTGATCTTGGACATCCAGGCTTCAGAACTGTGAGGAATAATTCTGCTGTTGATGGTGCCCAGTCTTTGGTGTTCTGTGAGAGTAACCTGAATTGACTAAAGCAAGAGTCTATTTTTCTCTGAGCCTTACTCAAATTTGCATTGTGACTCATTTTACCAGTGGTTAGAAACAAATGGTGTAACAATTTGTCTCATACAAGTAGACATCAGAAATGTGCTAGGGGATGCAAAAGCTTTTATTTTAATGGAATTTTTATCTCATTCTCTGGAACACCTGTTTATTATCAAGGCATCTAAGAAAGCTGCCACTTTTAGCCTTCTAGGTAATGTCAGCATGATGTTATCAACATGGAAGATCACCAATATGCCCCTCGGACTTGTAGACTCATTGAAGTCCCTTTGGAATTAATTATGACACAGAGCCAGAGGTCTGATGTAGCACCTTAGGGTTCCAGCTTGTTGGAATAGGAAAAACAAAACAAAAGTATTGGCAGGATAAACAGCTGCTTACAACATGTCAGGGCTTCAATAAATAAAGTAAAATTGGAACATCAGATGCAATTGAAGTAGCAAATTGATTCATCTGTTTTATAAAACGCACCAAGTTGGTTAGTTAAATGTGGGTGCAATAAAAATCACAGATCTGCTTCTTTTAAAACTTTTTTGATAACATTGGTCAGTTTCTCTGGGACTATATTATTGTTTATTTAAAATTAATTAATTAATTACTTTTTATTTTAGAAAGACTGGGGTTTTCACTTTTAGTTTGCTGTCAAACTATTTTTGTTTAACAGGTCAGTAAGATTAATACAGCAGCTCTTTCATTTACTGATATTCAAAATCTCTCCAAAATGGGAAATATTCAGGCATGGGTCAAGGAATCTACTGGGTCTAAATGAGAAAGATCTAAGACCAAAGTCTACTTACGGTTTGCAATCCATAATCTGACACCCTGACTGTATACGTTCTGACAGTTATTCTTTCCCGGGCGTTAGTTTTGTTTCAAGTCTGTGTGCAACAATACCTGAAATGCTGAATATTTCTCTTTAATGATTGCATATTTTGTTTTTTTGATATATTGTGTTATAAGTGGCTATAAATTATTGTGTGTTTAATATGCAATAGCCCAGGTAAATGGACATAGACATGAAGGCCTGAATTTTAATGGTGTTAACTGCAGTGTCCCTCCCCAAATAAGCACTGTCTCTCTTTAATTTAGTGGGGTTTGACATGTGATGTGACTTAAGTCGGGAAATTGGATGAATGACCATTTCTCCAGCCAGGCCTCTATCAGACTGATGTTTTGAGCTGTAAAAATCAAGTAGGGCTTTAATGAGATACCCACCTCTTCTGGAGTATGGCTGTGCTTAACCGTTCATGCCCACCCTCTTCCCTGGATCATAAACATGCTCACCTACACTCTGATAATTAAATACAACCCATGATTTTGCTATTTCCTGTTAAGTCAACAAATCCATTTTAACTGGAGTGTTTCTCACTTGTATCTTCTACTTTTGTCAAATAGCAATTATTTTTCAAGGATAATGCAACCCCCTTCAACAAATATTTACTTATCAAGGTTTTCCTAAGAGATGTATTACATTTGGGACCCTTTTGGGAAGAAGGGATGGATTTGCATATCACAAATGATCAATTATTTCTAAGTCTTTGGGTAACTTTCTGCATTTTAGAGCAAATAATTTGGAATATCATTGCAAAAAATTTGACAGTGGGTACCACTGATTACAGATTCCATGGAGTCAACTGAGCCAGCATTTTAGAACTTGCAGAAATCTGAGTTATCAGATTTAATCTGGAATCTCCTGAAACTCCATCTCTGTAAACAATTTCAGCCTAATCTAAACTCTCCTCTCCCTCCTAAGGTCACAGGATCATAGGATCCATTACTATACACAGTCTTCAGGAACTCACCAGTATGAATTCAAAATATTTTGCACTTTTCAGTGTATATCAATTTCAACGGAGCAGAGTGGGTAGAAGCCCTGGAGAGGGTTTTAGGACATGTCGGTATCTCTTACACAAAATGTGGACGTGAGAGGAAACAGAACAGTGGGGGAGCAGCCGGAATGCAACGTGGGCTCTAAGGGTTGGTGCTTTTATTTGGTTTTCATTTTTAAGATAAGAAGCTTCAGTTTATCTTAATGTTGAAAGGAAGGGTTGTTTACAGAGGGAGAGAATGAAATTAAAGGGATAAGAGGGAATAATGGCATGGTAATGGAAAGGATCCAGAGAAAATACTCAGGAGTTTGACTAAGATAAAAGAAGAGGAAGAAGAGGAGGTATAGAAGTACATCTGGGCATGGACATGGGGAGCGTTAGGCTGGTGGTATTGAGTGGATTATTTATACCAATTTATATCCATTCGCTAATTCAGGAATATTTATCGAGTCCTATTTTCTGACCGATACTACAGTGAGCATTGGGGATACAGTGTGAAAAAGATGAGATATTTGTTTCTCTAGAGTTTACATTGTATCTTTAAAAAAAACCCTTAGAGTAACTGGGATAGAGAGGAAGACATTTGGGTCTTCCTGGTGAAATTTTTCATGAATTAGGATCAGCATCCAAAAGAGTGAAAGAAGGGCTTCCCTGGTGGCGCAGTGGTTGAGAGTCCGCCTGCCGATGCAGGGGATGCGGATTCGTGCCCCGGTCCGGGAGGCTCCCGCATGCCGTGGAGTGGCTGGGCCCGTGAGCCATGGCCGCTGAGCCTGCGTGTCCGGAGCCTGTGCTCCGCAACGGGAGAGGCCACAGCAGTGAGAGGCCCGCGTACCGCAAAAACAATAACAAAAACAAAAACTGAGCCTGGCATTCTTGTGGAATTTCCTCTCTAAGCATTTACCAAGTCCTAAGCAGCTGAGGGATGAATGACTAAGGAATGAAAAGCAAAATGGAAGCTACGAAGCTGGACACTAACCAGAGAAGAGTAGGGATTCTGGTGAGAACCAGGAGTTTCCCATGGACTCCTGCAAAGGGCTAGACCTGGAGAGTAGAGAGTGATGCTGAAAACAGGCGAGCCCTCGCTAAGCCACTTCTATCTCTGAGTGCATCAAGGTGAGCTTCTGCCCTGGTAACCCTGGACTGGAATAAAATCAAATACGGTCTGGAGAAAGACAACATCGTGTAGAGCAGCTACTTCTTTTCACGTCCAACCTTCAACAAAAATCACTCGACATCCTCCTCCTGTGGAGGAGACCCACAGGTAAAACAGGTAGTAGCTATCTATCTCAAATTCTTAACTATGATGAATATGTTTAAGAAATTTCATAACAAGATAGAAAATTTCTTCAGAGAACTAGAATTTATGAAATAGAACCAAAAGGAAATTATAGATCTGTAATAACTATTATTATTTCTATTATAAAATAATGATAATAATCTAGTTGATGTGTTTAATAGTATATTTGAAACAGTAGAAGAGAGTATTAGTAAACTGAATTATAGGTCAGGAGAAAATACACAAAATAAAGCCCAAAGAGAAACAGAATGGGAAATACAGAAAAAAATGTTACAAGATTTATATGGGCCTTGGTGAAAAGGTATAGCATACATTTAATCTGATTCCCAGGATGATAAAGACAGAAGAGAGAGAGAGAGAGAAAGGCAGAAGCAATATATGAAGAAAGGCTGTTCAAAAAATTTCCAAATCTGACAAAAGATATTAATTCACAGTTTCAAGAAATCACAGATTCATCCTCAAGCCTAATAAATACAATAATAATCACACCTTGAGACACAATGGTTAAATTTCACAAAACAAAGATAGAGAGGAGAAAACAATCTTAAAATCATGCAGGGATATTACCTTTAAAATCATCCAGAGCTGTTACCAAAGATTATTTTAAAGGGGCTAAAGCAGAAACAATGGGATGGCTTCTTTACACTGCAAAAAACAAAAACTGTGAAAATATAATTCTATACTCAGAGAAAATAGACTTTAAAGAATAAAGACCAAATATAGATGTTTTCAGGCAAAGAAAATCTGAACTAATTGACATAGTTCTTTGGCAGAAACAAAGTGATTCCAGAATCTTGGTACTGCAGGAAGAAGTGAAAAGCCAGGAAGGTTAGCATGCACTTAATAATAAATAGATGTTAATTATCTAAAACGAGAGTCATGTTAGTATATGGTGTTCAAAATAAGATTTGTGTCCCTTTTGCTGAGGAAGGGAGAGTGGGACGTGGACCCCACAGCCCAGGCCAGGCTCCTGTTCTGACACTGAAGCATTGTTCATGCTTCGGTGTGTTTAGGACGAGTCTTCCTCAGAACCATCACTGACTTTTATCTTTTAATACACAAACTTGGCTAAATAGTTGAACGAAATGCAAAGGACTTGGAAGCCGTGGTGAGATACCTAAACTCACAAGCTTACCTTCTGTCTTGCATTTTGGACTCTCTGCCTTTCCTACCCTTAAAGATGAAATTTAACTTTTGAGCCAAAGGCTTATACTCTGATCCCAAGTCTTGGTGATGTTCTTTATTTCTAGTCCCTGAGCTGCCTTAGCACCAGTCAAGACATTGACAACAGTCACAAATTACTCTTTTTTGGACAAAGTGTCTTTCCTGATACCCTCTTTCAGCAGTTTGAAAGGGATAAGACTGGTATAAAGGCCCTAAGCTAGAACATTGTATGTAAGTGATGACCTCTCATTTCATACTTTTCTTTTGGGAGTCACAGTACATTTTGTCTTAAGATCTGTTTCTATGTGCAAAAAAAAAAAAAAAAAGAATTTCAAAATGATGGCCACTTCTAGTTACAGACAAAATGTAGTAAGAGTTTTCCACTCTGTTCTTCCAAGTGATTACAGTTAAAAACCTTGGACAATACATAAAAAGCAAATATCAAAAACCTCTTAAAGATGGATAAAAGAAAAGTCAGGCTGGCTAAGGATGTGGAGATGTGAGAAAGGACACAGTGGTGAGCTCCTTTTTTCTTTATCCCCTGTATAGGGGAAGCACTACCTCCTACGTATCCCATCCTGGAGAAGCTCTTGACCCCGAAATGGAATGGGTGAAGATGAGAAAAGGTCCAAGGAAGAACCCACTTTGTCCAGCCAAAGAGGCTGGAGGAGTGTCCCAGCAGGACAGAGTCTTCCACAAGAACCAGTGAACCCCCACTGGGCACCAGCAAATGACCACCCTCACTCCCTGCATCAGGGGACTCTGTGTCTGGTGGGTAACTGAGTGGAGCCCCAAAGGTGTGAGCACTGACTACGGTGACAAGAACCAGCCAGACCGCAGATCAGCTGTGGTGTAGCATTCCAGCAGCATGACCAGAGAGAATTGCAAAGGCTTTGCAAATTGAATTTTAATTCACGATCCACAAAGTAGCCAGGACCTATGTGCTAGACCTAGGTAGGATGGCTACCTGCTAAAGTAGAAGATTTAAATAGGAACCAAAGTGTCACAGGACAATACCCAATATGTCCAGGACACAAGTGAAAATTAGTTGCACACCAAGAAACAGAATATTTCAACTCTGATGAGCTCTGACAAAGAACAGACACTAACAATGAGATAAACATGCTCTAATTATCTGACAGGATCTTTTGTCTTCAAGTAGTTACTTGGTGACTTAAAAAACAAAACAAAACAAAACCCCCCAAAAAAACCCTGAATAAAATGCCTGCTCTTTTGCTATGGAAATAGTAACCGGCACATTTAAACAACCCTTGTAGACTCTTAATTGGACATTATATAAATAAACTGACAGGCTCTTGGAAAGTGGATCCATGTTTAAAAGATGAAACCTAGAAAGGTGAGTTATTCCACAAATACGCCAGCTAGATCCCTTCTAGGGAGATTCAATCAGAATCCCTGCCTTCTAGGAACTTAAAATCGGTCCGTAGAGATGAGATACATCTGTGGGTGACACAGTGTAGTCAAACCCTAGATTATTTATGCCCAAATACACATCATTGGGCATGAATGAGTGGCCAGGAGAAATCTATTCTCATCTTCTTTTGAAAGTTCATGTGAGAGAATGGTGGGAAGCCTGGTGGATTGAGGTGGACACATGAAGAATTTTTTATGTTTGTAACTTCAAATACACACAGATATATCTCTCATATCTCTGCAGGTGTCAGAGGGAAGACGGTTAGTGAGGAAACGCGCCGTCCAGTTACATGATGCACACCACCCCCAAAACAGAGTATGCTTGCCTGTCATTGTTTGGAAAAATTTTGTGCATGGTCACTTACTAAAAGCTATTTATATAGTGCAGAACAGTTTTTAAAAAATAGAAAATAAATATTTAAAATCACAGGCACAGTTAATCTGTTGATGTCTTTTCTTCCCATTTTTTTTCCTAGTAATTTTTCTATCCTATGTTATATTATCTTGATGTAACTTAACCAAATACCTGGGAGTTATTTTTTATTCTTTGAGAGGAAATATCAGAGTAGAGTAGAAATGAGGTATACATTGTATGTTTGAATTTAATAATGAAGAGTCCTACAACCAGAGGTGATGCAGTTTCTCCACCACTGCACCATTGCCCAAATCCACAGAGGCCAACGTGAGGGTTCATATTATGAAGCCGAATCCAAGACAAGCACTCAGGCTTGGAAGTGGATGTGTCCGTGCAGAACAAGAGAGTCAGAGACTGTGCGGCTGGACAGACTTCCTTCCCAGTCACATCAGGGCAAAGAGGAGGTGTTAAGGATCTTCACCAAATCCTCAATTAGAAGGAATGAGCGTCCATCACTTGGGAAAACTTTCAGTTTCTTAAAAGGTTTAATATAGACCTGCTCTATGAGCTGACAATTTAATCCCTGGATATTTATCTCAGAGAAATAAAAACATAAGTACACACACACAACACACACAACTTCAAAAGTTTATAATAACTTTACTCAAAATAATCAGAACATCTGGAAACAACCCAAATGTCCATTGAGAGGGAGCATGAATGAACCAATTGTAGCTTATTCACTTCTCAGCAGGATATCTGAAGGAGCTACCAACAAACACAACCACATGGATGGATTTCAAAATAACACTTTGCTGAGTTAAAGAAGTCAGATACAGAAGAGCATGTATGTCTAATTCCTCTTCCATGAAGCTCAAGAACAGAAAAAATGAATCTGAGATGACAGAAATCAGAAGGATTGCCTGTGGGAAGCTGGGGACCAGTGAAAGGGGCACAAAGGAAATTGTATAAAGGGAATCTCTGTATCTTCATTAGGATGGTCTGACAAGGGTGAATGCATTTTTCAAACTCATTTAATTGTATACTTAAGATCTGTGTGTTTCATTGTGTGCATATTTTACCTAAAAATGTCTGTGTTGAGAAAAACACAGAAAGGCTGAGGAAATATGCCAGATTAAAGTCTATCCATCCATCCATCCATCCATCCATCCATCCATCCACCATCTACTTATCTATCCATCTATCATCTATATATTGATCAGTTGATCAGTCAGTACATCTATCAAGCATCTGTAGATCAATCAATTGACCCATTCATCCATCCATCCATCCTTATCTATCTATCTATCTATCTATCATCTATCTTCATCACTGAGACCCCATCAAAAAGCACTGAATATTGATTGCTATTATTACTATTATACATTTCAAGGATTTCAGTGGTTAGCACAGTTGATCATCTTTCCACCACTGCAAGCTTATGAGGTGGGTGTCCTTTCAAAGTTTGGGACAATCATTCTCACCACTTCTTGGGATTTTCATAAAGTTCCTAATTAAAGAGTGTTTTGAGTATTGGTAAACAGCTGGACCAACAGATCCTTTCCCAGAGGCAGATACCCTAAACCCTCACCGCACAGTCCTGGGCACTTTTTCTCCCAACGGAGCTGAGGACTTTGCTGCTGTGAGCTGGAATTGATGCTCTGATTACCTGTGCCACACACTGAAGCCTCCTCAGGAAGATGCCTATCAACACCTTTTCTGGTGGTTTTCTCTTTCTGATGTATGAGAACAGCATTAGCCTTCACTAACCTTTTTAACATCAGATTAGTCATTTTCTCCAACACTCTCTAATAGCATCCAGGACATCTCTATGTTA
The DNA here is from genome assembly GCF_949987515.2 of Delphinus delphis. Lineage (NCBI taxonomy): Eukaryota > Metazoa > Chordata > Mammalia > Artiodactyla > Delphinidae > Delphinus > Delphinus delphis. The sequence continues at coordinate 97,171,393 of NC_082684.1, read as the reverse complement.
TAGCATTAATGCACTGCCTTTTAATTACTTCAGATACCTGATATGTCTTTAGTGAGGCGGGAGAATACACATTGTTGGCAGAGTAACAGGAACCCTATTGTGCTAGCTATTCTATCTGAGTCACTGAATAATCTCGAGATAAGTCTGTGCTTCCCAGACATTTTGAAGACTAGTCATCTTTAAGGGATACAATATAAATTTTTCACCTGTTACTGTAATTCACCAGAGCCACTTATCATTCTGCTGGCCAGATAAATGAATTAAATACTTTATATAAAAAATTCACGGTTGTATCTAAATCATTAGAAGTTCTCAATAGTCACTTTATGATTTTTGACAAATGATTTTGTCAACGCTTACCATTTGCCAGACATATTTTAGGTGCTGAGAACACTGTAGTTAAAAAAATAAAAGAAAGAAATATATACCCTCACAGAAATGTAATTTTAGTTGAGTTTGGTGAATAATCAATAGGTAGACCATCAGTATATAACATGTCAGGGAAATAATCAGTTAGAGGGCTTCCCTGGTGGCGCGGTGGTTGAGAATCTGCCTACCAGTGCAGGGGACACGGGTTCGAGCCCTGTTCCGGGAAGATCCCACATGCCGCAGAGCAACTGGGCCCGTGAGCCACAATTACTGAGCCTGCGCTCCGCAGAGAACAAGAGAGGCAGCGGTAGTGAGAGGCCCGCGCACCGCGATGAAGAGTGGCCCCCGCTTGCCACAACTAGAGAAAGCCCTCGCACAGAAACGAAGACCCAACACAGCCATAAATAAATAAATTAATTAAAAAAAAAAAAAAACTTTCAAAAAAAAAAAATAATCAGTTAGAGGGAAATAAAGCACAATATGGACCATATCGGAAGGCACAAGTGGCCCGTTAATGTGTATGTCAGCAGGTTATCTAAGGTGATGCCTAAAGCTCAGCCTTACAAGGTGTATGGGGCTCACGGTGTGGGTATCTGAGAGACAGGAGGAGTAGCTAACCATCGTGAAGGCCATTAATTCAGGTACAGAGATGAGGCTGGTGTTGGGCTAAAATGAAAGAGTGAGAAATGGCAGATGAGAGCAAGGAGGTGGTGGGGTGTCTACGTCGTGTAGGTGCTTGTAGACTGTGATGAAGAATATGTATTTTATTCTGAGCTATAAAGCCATTGCCCAGTGCGGAGCAGAAGAGTAACACTGAAGGACTTCTGTGTGTAAGGATCTCTCCCATTGCTGCACAGAGAGTGGACACCGTGGTCATCAGGTGATGTTACCACATTCCAGGTGGGATGTGATGATGGCTTGGATTAGAATCAGGCGTTAACAGTTCAGGGCGTCGTCTGTTTTAAAGGAGATATACACTCTATTTGCTGACGTCTTCTGGTTTGCATATGGAAACAAAAAAGAAAATCGCTAGAATTCTCAAAGCATCTGGACTGCAGAACTGAATGGACGGTGTTGCTGTTTGCTGAGACAGGGAGCAGAGCAGAAGTGCCAGACTGGGGCAGAGTGTTGACAAGGATGCCTACTTTCAACAAGGGGCCAAAGATGCAAATCGGCCTTGTGGTCTATGAGCAAGTGGGCATTGGATGCAAAGCACACAAAGAAGCTCTGGACCAGAAACTGTATCTGGGACACACCTTTGGCTACGGTCTGTGTTTGCAACACTCCTGCCTCCCTTTCCTGACTGTGTGTGGGTCTTGTCTTCAGAAAATAGATTCTATTATTTTTTGTTTGTTTGTTTCCCACTTGCAGACATTTCTCACGTTCAGTGCCCTGCTCTTGGGAGCGCTTCTGGAATGCTCGAATGAGCAGTGACGGAAACCGTGATGATCCAGCACCATCTGGGGAAGGAAAGGGGGTGTCAGACCCTGTTGGAATGTGACAGTTGCACCAAAGTGGCTGTGCTCTCAGAGTCAGAGGGAGCTCTGTGAACCCGACAAAATACAGACACCTTATCCCATGGGGCTGACTCTACAGGCCCCCATCCCCCATTCCCGAAGCCAGGGAGAATCTGAAGCCCCAAGTCTACCCTTCTTTTAAAAAAATGTATATTAACCACCAGACAACGCCACTGCCCTCAAGAATGAAATGCACTGATTTTGACTTACCAACTGTCCTCAGCAGGATCATGTGTCTTCACCAACAACTGCAATTGGTGAATTCTCAAGAGCCCTGATACTTCTCTTCAGGGACGTCTACACAGCATGACTGTCTCCTCCATCCTCCCCTTGCTCTCCTTACATGTAGTACATGCCCACAAATGACTATGGAAATACTATGCTGTCGATAATCCGTACCAGGATCTGAAGAAATCACGGTGCTAAACAAATGCATGAAAAGTGAGAGAAAGAGACTGTGGTGTTAGAATATCTCTACTGAACTGATTTTCGTGTTCTTTAATGATAAAAGTCAGTTTCTTCTATGGAAACATTAAATCCAACAAAGAATCTCTTGGTGACAGCTTAGAGGAGGCTGAGGTTTGGTTAAAAAGTGTAAGTTGGCCCCTCCAGTCCCTTGCCCTGCGGACTTTGTGTTGCACAGCTGTTCTCCAACTTCTAATTATTGGTAGGGGTCTCACCACACAGTGCGAGTGTGTGTGTGTGTGTGTGTGTGCATATGTGCACGAGCATGTGCTTAGGGCCATTCATGACAGATTACAGGAAATTACTTTAGTTGAAGCAATATTTAATCCAAAGACAAAAGGAAGAAATATATATGTATGGGATTTTATTTTATTTCAGGAATATTTTTTTAAATAACATATTGTATTTTCTTTACTGAATACAAGCTATCATTGTGCAAATTATTCTGCAACTTGTTTATCAACAAAAATTTAGAACATTTGGAAGAGCACAAAGAAGAAAATGAAAACCATTAGTCCCAACAATTACAAATAAATTACGTTATCATGCTGGCATGTAGCTTTCAGCAATCTTCTGGACATATTGCATATTTAAATAACATAGGGGTTAACTATATGTTATGTGTCATAACCCATTTTTATCATTTAAAGTATTTGTTAAAAGAATCGATGTCATTAAACAGTATTTTACAAATTTATGCATGCTATTAATATTACTATCAGTTAAGAATTTAGTGGCTTAAGATAATCAGAGTGAACTTCATGTAAGTGGAAGTTCAACTGATGGGTGTGGGGGCATCTCTGCTCCACACAAACATCAGGGATCCAGGTTTGATCCAGATGTTCCACCTTCAACAACTACCCTCTCCAATTGCACTGGGTGTGGACGTTCTGCCAGAAAATGGTGTGATGAAAGCATTATGGCCCAGGTATGGAAGCGCTGGAATCATCTGTCCACCTTCCATGAGAAGGGCCACCCTAACTGCAAAGGATCCTGGGAGGTGAAGTCCTGCAGATAAGGTGGCAACATCTTCCGTCTGATCTCAGCTGCTGGGCCCAGCCCATAAGGGCTCCCTTAGAACCTTTCTCAGCTTCATCTCTGCTGTGTGTGGTCTCAAGGCAACCACCTCTCCTGACCCCACAAGATCCCCGATTTTCAGTCTGCCTCTTCCCTACCCTTTTGATCCAAAGCTGCTGATTCATGTCTAAATTAATTTCATTTTTTCTGATACCAACTAGCACTCACGAATAAAGTCCTGTTTTCCAAGTTCTTCCCTGAGAGTTTGGGGACTGGCCAGCTCTGGTTGTACAGGTTCGCTGAATGCTTTTGCCACCAGGCAGCATGGATCCTAAGTCGTGCCTTAAACCTCAGCTTAAACCAATGCCATGTTTCTTAGGGTTCTTTGATGGCAGTCCTGGCTTCAAGTACCAATTTTTATACAAATTAAAATAATTCTAGCTGCTGTAGCAAATAAACCCTGAAATGTCAGTGACTTCACATTAATTAATAAAATCCTGGTGATGGTTTTGGGTGAGAGGTGTTTGCTCCATGGAGCCACTCAGAAGCCAGGTTGATGTTCCCTGCTGCTCACCCTGGTCAATGACACTCAGCCCATGGGGTAGAGGGAAGAGAAGACACTGGGGTCCAGTGGGCCTGACCTACAATGTGTGTGTCCCTTTGTCCATCACCTGTGAGCACCTCCCACCCCAGTCATACAGCCATGCCCCACGGAAGGCCTGGAAAGCAGCCCTACCTGCACACCCATGATTCCCAGAATGGAGTAGGGAAGAGTTTGGGTGGACAGCTGGTCACTCCTTCTACAGTCCAAGTTTATATATAATTATTTGGAGCTAAGATGGCATGGATTATAAGTTTTATCTTAGATCAACTATTTCCTGATGAATTAATACTGACATCTTTATATCCTCCCTGAACTTTCTCTAAGTCACAGTATGAAATGTGATTTCTACAATGTTTCATAGGAGATTCGTCCAGAACAGCCTGTGCTGGTGTATGGGTTTCAAGCTTCACCCACAGACCTTATCTCTTCCTGAGTTTCCATGACTTGCGTTTTTACTAACTTCTGTGTCAATTACTTTTTACAAATCTTAAGTCATGCAGGTCATATATTGATCTCCATTTAGCTGAATACTACATATAAAATGAAGTTATTTTTATCTTATCCAATTATGACCTTTCCAACAAATATCTCTAATTTATAGAGGCTTATTTTGTACTGATATAGATGTCAGATTCCAATAATAAATGCAGGCAAGTAATAATAACTATATCCAAGCTTATAACTCCAGTTCACCATTTTATACCCAGGATCCCAAAATGATAAAACCAGCCTGATGTGAGAAATACTTCAGAAAGTATTTACAACAAAAACTTAATATAGAGTCTAAAGAAAGACATGTATAAGAAATGAGCATTTGATAAAGAATATTTTGACAAAGAATATAATAACATTTTAATAATCTAAATTATTTTTGGAAGACCTTCAAGATGGCGGAGGAGTAAGATGTGGAGATCACCTTCCTCCCCACAAATACATCAGAAATACATCTACATGTGGAACAACTCCTACAGAACACCTACTGAACGCTGGCAGAAGACCTCAGACTTCCCAAAAGATATATATATATTTCTTCTTTTTCTCTTTTTGTGAGTGTGTGCAAGAGGGAGGAGATATGGGGATATATGTACATATATAGCTGATTCACTTTGCTATAAAGCAGAAACTAACACACCATTGAAAAGCAATTATACTCCAATAAAGATGTTAAATAAATTTGGTGTTGTGTACATTTTAAGATGATTATATTTATAGAGAAATGATGTACACTAGTAGCATTTGATGTTCAACTTACAGCAACAATTTCTATATTTATTTATAGAAGAATAAAAGTATATATATACTTTTTATTTTTATACTTTTCTATCTGCATATTTGTCTATGTTTATACATATATGTTATGTATAAAATGTTTATTTGGACATTTTACCAAAATAAAAGAATATTTTGTCTTTAAAGGGTTTATATATGTAAGATTATTAATATATGAAAATTTTTTTATAAAAGGATTTTATATGTATAACATTGTATATACAAAGATCATTAATATATATAAATAAAATTTTATTATTATTTTTCCAGATTTTAAAAAAGCATAGTTATTTTAGGAAATACACAAAACATAAAAATATATAATAAAATATACTACAAATAAAAGAGTAATAATAAATACTAAAATCACCTATAATCTCTACATACTCTATGTCTCAATCCTTGATTTTTCTTGAAAAATACATTTACAAACTCTGACCTTTATTATTATTATTATAAAAAAAATTCTCATTATTGTAATTTGTGAAGAGGCAGGCAGTCACACACCTGCTAAATCTTCACCCACTGTGCTATCCTGAGTGTCATTGTTGAAAATGGTTATAAAGTTAGACAACTACATCCTCCTGCTATTTTTGGTACTAAACCAACATGTACCATATCTGAGGTGATAAATCATGCATCTTTTCATTTAGTGTTTTAGCCAATAGAAGCGGGGTTTGAGAACGCAAATCCTGACCAGCTACACACCTACATGTGTTCATCTGTCCAGCATCTAACCTCAGGCAAAAATGCTTCTGAGACATTAGGAAAGGAAAGAACGGTTTCGGGGACCTTTGACCAGTAGCAGTGATCAGAACCTGAAAGGCATGACTTTTCAAGGACAAGTTCTGCCAGCTCAATGGGTTTCTTCATTTTTTTTCTTCCCTTATTAGCTATGTGCATGGCAGTTCCAAAATCTGACTCACCACGTTAGAATCACCTGAAAGTTAAAGCCACCGTCTCCAGAGTGTTAACACCACCTACATGGCACAGAGATGCACCATCCAGTGAAAGCCTAGATGAAAACGTAAGTAATTAGAAAATAATAAACCTGATGCTTATTACTTTAAAAGTAAGCTATTTTTAGAGCAGTTCAAGGTTCACAGTAAAATTGAGGGGAAGGTGCAGAGATTTCCCATGTATCCCCTGGCCCCCCACTGCCTCCCCACCATCAACATCGCCAGCAGATGAGATGTTTGTTACAACTGATGGAGCTACACTGATACATCATCCTCACCCAGAGTCCACAGTTGACATTAGGGCTCACTCTTGGTGTTGTACATTCTATGGGTTTGGAGAGAGGTATCATGAAACATATCCACCATTATATTTCACAGTTCTAACAGGTTTTTTTTGAATATTTTGGATAATAGTTCTTTATCAGATGTGTCTTTTGCAAATATTTTCTCCGAGTCTTGTCTTCTCTTTCTCTTGAAAGTGTATTTCACAGAGCAGAAGGTTTTAATTTTAATGAAGTTCAGCTTATCAATTGTGTGGATCATGGATCCACGTGGATCATGTCTTTGGTGTTGTATCTAAAATGTCATTGCCAAACCCAAGGTCATTGAGGTTTTCTCTTGTGTTACCTTCTAGGAATTTTACAGTTTTGTGTTTTACATTTATGTCTACGATACATTTTGAGTTAATTTTTGTGATGGGTGTAAGGTCTGTATGTAGTTTCATTTTTTTGTTTGTTTGGGGTTTTTTGCATCGTCCAGTTGTCCCAGCACCATTTGTTGGAGAGATTGTGTGTTCTCCATTATATTATCAGTTGATTATGTTTATGTGGGTCTATTTTGGGGGCCTCTATTCCATTCTAATATTATGTTTGTCTATTCTTTTGCCAGTTCCTTACTTTCTTGATTACTAAAGCTTTATAATAAGTCATGAGTGCTTATTACTTTTTAATAGTAGTATAATTCTGCAATGAGGAGTTGTAAAGCCCTGAAATACTTTTTTCAATAATTTAAACTGTTCACTTATTGTTCTAATATTTGTGTTCTCCCTGAGAAAGCTAAAATACTGCCCTGTCTCTCCTCTGTCTCTCCACGGATGCCAGGAGTAGGATTAAATACATGTTATAACCTAATCAGTGGAGAACTGGTCACTAACAGGACTTATAGGAAACATGATGTGACCCAGGTTCATAAAAGTCTGTGCATTAAGTTCTTACAAAGGCCGTGATGTTTGCTTTCCTTGATGGAATGATGGACACTGAAACATGAAATGGAATTTTATTTCTCAGCAGTGTGAGGAGCTGTGAGTGGACAGGGCTTGAATAAAATACAAAAGTACAAGTTAAGCTGTGTGCTTAGCACAAGGCCAGACATTTTGAGGAAATTCAAAGGAGATGCTTCTCAAACCCAAATTTCCTCATATTTACATATGCACCGTAAATTTGCATATTTGACAGGCACTGTGTTATCATGTAACCCTATACGGTATTTCAGGTAAATGACAGGAGGAGTCGATTTTCAACTCTTCTTTTTTTTTAAAAAGAACGGAAGTAGTTTCTCTTATCAGTAGGTGAGATCAAAAATTAATAGTCCTTTCCTTTTAGAAAAGATTTATTCACCTGCTACCATTTCTGAACTTCTAAAACATAAAGTGACAAATACAAGTCTCATAAAATATCCTGGTTCTGACGCACAAGACAGCAGAGCTCGATAACGAATACTGAACGGGAACTGCGGCCCCAGAACCACTCAGCCAGAAATGAAACCTGCCAAAACACTCTTTAAAAAGGAAGGTAAAGAAATGCTTTTCAGAAAGGATCTTTTAACAGTCAAAGGCCATTCTGTCATCCTGCAGAAATGCAAGGAAGACAGGGTGTATTCTCACACTTGGCTATACCATATCCTGCCCAGATCATGCCTGAACTGTTGTTTTTTTCCAGGATGACTTTTTCCCACTTATTTTTAAAGGGAATCATATTTTAAATACAAATATGATTAGTGTAAAACGGTAATTGAGGTGAGACCATCTTACAAATTCATTCTCATGGTCTCAAAAAGCCAGAAAAAAAAAAAAAAAAAAACTATGTCTTTTAGGGGAAGGGCACTTCTCTTTCCAATGCATTCTTCCAGTTCTTTTTTTCTGTCAGAAATGTCTCCCTTCTTCTTTGGAAGAAAAATAAATGCTAATTTGTATACCAACACATAGTACTCGGTCAGAGGCCTTTCCTCCCAAGCACATTAGCCTATTGTGCATCTGAATGATGCTGTGGACCCACTAGTGACTTGTGGTGACCATTCATATAAAGCTGGTGCTTCACACCAAGCCCTTCAGGGCACCTACTTCATCAGGAATCTGTTTTGTGTGCAGATTTCTGGGCGGAGAATAAAAACTTTCTTTATCATCAAAAACACCTTTTGAGGTTTTCCACTTGCTTCCTAAAAGCAAACGTTTCTTCCCCTGCCTTTACGCATCTTCCCTTTCCTAAGACACTATTTATTTACAACCTTTATTCTGGAGGCTTCCGCACACTTCAATGGCCCTAGAATATTAACTAGTTAAGGTCTGTTTCATCATTAACTTTTTCAAGGTTGCAGAAATTTCAGGTACAGGGACCACCTGATCAACATATGCTGTGTGTGGAATGTCCCTTTATTTCAATTCCTTGTCAGGAACATTTCTGGAAGCCAAGTTGAAAAATTTTAAAACAGCTCTAGACTTCAATACCTTCAGATAAGGATTCCACTGCTTCCGTTCCAGCCACAGGGAAAGGTTTTCCTGGACCCCATCCGAGGCAAGGACATCTCTGTGCAGCTTTGTCAGGTGGTCTGTTTCCCATCAACCACAAGGGCCAGGCCCTGCTGTGCCCTCACTCCCCACCCAGCCCCCTGGGGAGGACACACCGTGCATCACGCCACTTCCAGATGCCTTTCAGCTCTACCTTTTATCTGTGATGTGAAATGGAAGTATTTGAGATTAATCCAAGTGAAACGGATCTCAGGGAGGTGAAGTCGTGGGGTTCTCTCACCTCCCTTCACAATCGTGTCTAATTGTTCTGCTCTAGCATGAAGGATAAGCACCTAGGCCCTCATCTGGGGTTGTACCTGGTCTCTCTGTGGGCTGTGGGTGCAGGTTTAGCTCTTGACTTTATCCTGCATGTGATGTACAGACTCTCTTCTCTCAGCCCAGAGAGGCTGGCAGGGGACCCTCTCCAGGACTTTCCCTGGCACAGCGGAGGCATCATTGTTGTGCTTTTTAAAGTGCATTTGATACTGTTTAGTTATTAGTGATACTTCAGGTCATCGGCATTGTCATGGACAGAAGCCCTTTGACTCCCTCTCTGTTCCCTCAGGTCATTTCCTTTCTACTGGCCCCTGCTGAAAATCACTGCTGGTGGGACATTTGCAGAGCTTCTCTTCCCAGTTTCTCCCTGTGCACTCTCATTTCATAGTGGAACACACATCAGTCCACCCACAGGCACCCTTGTCTCTTAGGGTCTAGTCCTGAGATTTCAGACTCTTGGCTCTTCAGAGAAGAGAAGTTATTTGATGGAGTTGCTCCATAATATGTTTCACGACATTGTACTCAATGAAAAAGTTGCAGTTACTCTTGAAAGTAAGAAGTAAGTGCCCTAACCTACGTAAGGCATACAATCTTCCCTTAAAGGATGAGCTTTGCGTGGAAAACAGCAACAGCTATGTGCCGGACATACAAGGATCTGTGAGTCAATCCATGCGAAGAGGACTCAGGCTCGGGGAGGCAAGTTTACGCAACGACAAGCCAAGCTATACAATGACCACAAATCTTAATATGTTGACCAGCTGTTTAACTGTGATTAAGGACAGATTAATAAAACCATGGCCAGATCTTACCCGATACAAGGTTCTTGGCTTTATTTTCTCTCCTTTCACATATTCAGTGGGGGTCTGCAGCTTGGAGGTGCTGCCAGCCTCTGGGCAGCGTTTCTCCCCACTCTCTGCCTCCAGATAAAACTTACAGCTTTTGAGAACAGTCACGTAGTAAGGAGTGGGAGAAAACTAATCAGAGAAGCCTGTCCCAGCTAATATCTTCATACAGTACTTACGTTCATCAGCTCACTCTTCTCATCAATCAATTAGTCTAGGAACAATGGCACACCCAGTAGGTGTAGTGTAATTGCAAAGGGAGGGAAAATAATTAGGGAAACATTCCATGATTAAGGATTTTGCATCTCTCCAGGATAAATAGACTAATACAATGGAAATGATAGCAGGAAAATGAAAATGTCTCATTTAAGTTTGCACTTCTCTGATTACTGGTGTTAATGTGAGGTTCAGTGAATATGAGTTGGAGGAAGGGAGATTCATAAGGGTTGGAAAAGCTCACATGTAGAAAGCAAACTGAAGAAAAAATTTAATCTTGCACAATTTGGAGGTGAAGACCTTGAAGGCTAGTGAAGTGGTTACGGGCAGAACTGGACCCTAACCCAGGTCTCTTATCTTAATCAAGTTCTTCTAACCTGTAAACAGCAGAAAACTTGGCTTAGAAAAGTGAGATCTGAGCTAAACGTTGATCATGGGAAGGATTCGAAGTAGAAGATTATAAAAAATCATTAAAAAGCAAAAGCAGGCACTGAGAGTGAGTAGTGATGGAGTCTGGTTTGCGGGTCATGCAGCCACCAAGGGGATGAGGAACCTGCAGACTTTGGGTCCAAAAGTTGGCTCTACCAAGTCCAAAACCACCCCCAGACTTCAGTGGCTTCCCCCAGACAACCTGCTTCTTCTGGAATCACACATGGACAGCATATCGGGTTGGTTCTGCGGCTCTGCCCCAGGCTGCCACTCTGTCCTGGACCTTCTCATTCTAGAAGCCAGGTGGAGGCATCCTTCATCTAGAACACGTTATACTCACGGCTAAGGGCAAAAGCAAAACAGTCAAGATAAAGCAACCAATATTTTGAGCGCCTGTTCAGGAGTGGCGAATGCCACACAGACTCACAACAGTCACACCACCAGCCTGACAGTGGGGCGAGGTGGGACATTCCATGTCCAGCGAAGTGACAAGACAGTCCTGGGGTGTGGGATCCTCTCACAGGGACGGGAGCAAACAGTTACGTCAACAAAAGCCCCTGTAGCTTGAAATACATCACTCATCGTCTGATTTTACTTTTAACTGATGCCTTCCCTGATTAGAGCAATAAAATAAAGTACCAGAAGCAGCTACTTTATTGTGCATTTTGTCCATCTGCAATTCCAGGCCCCAGCAGTAGGTAAGAAAACATGCAATTGAACATTGTTCTATAACTTTGTTTCTAAACTTGCATTATCTGCTGAAAATTTTTCCTAGTGAATTTCTGTCACATTATTGGCAATTTTGAAATAAAATTCTCAAAAGATAACTTCACTTTTACACTGTCGACTTGATTTTTCTGCCCCCCCACCCCAAAATAAAACATACATGTGATGTCCATTTTTTCTACCGCTCTGCCCTACATGGAGGTCGTTGAACACTGAGCTGTGTCTTTCCGACTGTCCAATTTAAGATCTAACAGAGTTAAACACAGTTTAAACAGGGATTGCCTCAAGCATGACTGGATTCACAATTAGAGTGGAAAAAGCTAAAGACCAAGTTTATAAAAAATTTTTGGAGCAATTGATAACAAGAAAAATAAAAGGTCTTTGACAAGAGCCTGGCGTTTTTCTCAGGGTTTCATTTTCACAAATGCTTTCACATATGTCAAGAGATTCAGAGACTTGACAACCACTACTCTTTTGGTAACCTAGGAAACATAGTCAACAATAGTCTTTTTGGGCAATTGTGGAAAATAAATTTGTATTAAAAAATAAATACTTCTGTTTCTCTTGTCTAAGCAATTATACCAATTAGATTGAAAAATCCAGGCATTTTCAATTAGCATTTACTACCAAATGTGTATCTGCAGATATAACAGAAGGTAAATACTGATTTGTGAAACCAGAATAAATTGCATGCTAACACTCCACAAGCATGGAGTTAGCACAATATGTTAGCATTAGTATCTAATTCTTACTATTTTGAATTGAAACAATCATTGTAAATTATGTGTTAGTAAAAATGTAAGGGAAACATTTGGAAATGAAATATGTCAAGTTGGGCTCAAAGCAATTAGAAAGCAAAAAAAAAAAAAAAGATTTTCTTTCAACTAAGAAGTCTGCAGGAGATCATAAAACACGCTAACTTCCTATCAGCAGTTACTCGTGAAGTGTGCGTTTCAGGTCTGCACACCTAGTCTACACCCACGCATTAGGATGATTTGAAGAACAGATTGTTCGTGGATTTGCTGCTGGCTTGTATACACAGCGTTCACAACTAAGGGCTAGGCGGTTGCTGCCCAGTCCTAGACTTAGGGGAAGCCTAAATTCAGACAGTCTCACAGCACAAGGTTTATTTCTCACTTACTCTGCATGTCTGTCACAGATGCTCCCTGGAACAGAGAAGAAAGAGGAAACAAGAAAAATTGTGCACTGGCTCTTAAATTTTCCTGGATGAGACAAGTCACATGACTACACCTGGCTATCAGACCACAGAACCAGCCGTATTTGGACTTTTCCTTAAAGGACATAAAAATATGATAATCAGTAGAATAATCGGGATGACAGTGTGTTTGTGTAAATGTATATGAGGGCAGGGCCGCTCTATCACAATCATCACTATTTGCAGTTATGTGAACGGTGCCTGACATAAGCGATAGCACTTCAATTTTTTGTAGAATAAAGGACAAGAAAAGATTAGATGGAACGAGTATTCTTATATTAATAGCCTCTAGATGCTTGTTTTCTTTTGTTTGTTGTTTTTTTTTTTTTTTGCGGTACGCAGGCCTCTCACCGCTGCGGCCTCTCCTGTTCCGGAGCACAGGCTCTGGACGCGCAGGCTCAGTGGCCATGGCTCACGGGCGCAGCCGCTCCGCGGCATGTGGGGTCCCCCCGGGCCGGGGCACGAACCCACGTCCCCTGCATCGGCAGGCGGACTCCCAACCACTGCGCCACCAGGGAAGCCCCTGCTTGTTTTTCTTTTAAACTAATTTAATTTATTTTATTTTTGGCTTCGTTGGGTCTTCGTTGCGGTACACGGGCTTCTCACTGCAGTGGCATCTCTTGTTGTGGAACACGGGCTCTAGGCCCACAGGCTTCAGTAGTTGTGGCTCGTGGGCTCTAGAGTGCAGGCTCAGTAGTTGTGGCACATGGGCTTAGTTGCCCTGCGGCATGTGGGATCTTCCTGGACCAGGGCTAGAACCAGTGTCCCCTGCATTGGCAGGCAGATTCTTAACCACTGAGACTCCAGGGAAGCCCCTAGATGCTTGTTTTTACACTCTCTTGAAAAACAGAAAAAGAAACCATAACTTCTGGCATGGACACCCTTCCAGGGCCCATGAGGCTGCCCTACCAATTTTCCAAAGTTCACTTGAAAACTTGGCTTTTCTGATTGACATACACCTCCAAGACCTCTTTTCCACTTCATACACCCACCCCAGACTTTCTGGTTTATTTATTTTCTTTCTCCAGTGTCATTTTTAGGAGATGTGAAATAAACTGAGTACAAATTACAAATTTCTATCTGGGGAAGAAAGGAGAGGGTTATATGTTGAATACTTGAGGAGATAAAGACCATTCGGAGGAATCAAATCAGCATTTGAATCTTCTGATTCCTTAGCAGGTCAGAAGAACTGTGCAAATTATCTTCAGATAAGATTAAAATATGATATGAAAATATGCATATTAGTGGGTATATATGGATGAATTACTTGTACAAAATTATAAAATGTTTTAAATTTAAATTTGGGGGCTTCCCTGGTGGCGCGGTGGTTGGGAGTCCGCCTGCCGATGCACGGGACACAGGTTCGTGCCCCGGTCTGGGAAGATCCCACATGCCGTGGAGCGGCTGGACCCGTGAGCCATGGCTGCTGAGCCTGCGCGTCCGGAGCCTGTGCTCCGCAATGGGAGAGGCCACAACAGGGAGAGACCTGCATACCGCAAAAAAAAAAAAGTTAAATTTGGTCTTTAGTTTTAATTGCAAATTGTTTTAATACAAGATCGTCAGGACATAAACAAGCAATGCTTATTAGGTTGTTTTTTTTTTTTAAACATCTTTATTGGAGTATAATTTCTGTACATTGCTGTGTTGGTTTCTACTGTATAACAAAGTGAATCAGTTATACTTATACATATATACCCATATCTCTTCCCTCTTGCATTTCCCTCCCACCCTCCCTACCCCACCCCTCTAGGTGGTCACAAAGCACCGAGCTGATCTCCCTGTGCTATGCGGCTGCTTCCCACTAGCTGGCTATTTTACATTTGGTAGTGTGTATATGTCCATGCCACTTTCTCACTTCGTCCCAGCTTACCCTTCCCCCTCCCCATGTCCTCAAGTCCATTCTCTACATCTGCGTCTTTATTCCTGTCCTGCCCCTAGGTTCTTCAGAACCATATACTTCTTTTTAGATTCCATATATATGTATTGGCATACGGTATTTATTAAAATTATGCAATGAGTTTCTTGCAGACACAAATATATTATTTCGAAGGGGATAGTTAGTTTTTTCCCTATTTTTTAAGTTTAAAACTACATAGTTATTCATAATAACTATTGTGTGCTCTCAATATGTCACCATTTCTTTTGTAAATCCCCACATCATTAAAAACCCCTCCAGGTTAGACTTCCCAATGAGAGTGTATTTGCGTATCTCCCAATGTGACAAAAAGTTACTTTTTAGGAACCCAGGAAATGAGAATTTGGCAGTCATAAGTTATTCTCCTTTTTCTTGTGTGTGCCAATTTCTTTCTTGTATAACAACACAAGAGAAAAGACATTTAAAACCTAATATGGAGATGGGCTCTGGGCTCCAGAAGGGTGGCTGATCAGCTCTTGCCCAGGTCATGTCCGGCCCATGACCGGTCACTGCTGGGACACACTGGGTTCAGACGGAGACCACAGCGGTTGTGACAGCACCCCTGACCCAGGACGCATGCCAGCCGTGTTGCTGACAGGGTCTTGGTGCTCTGGTCAGGTTTCAGGCCTGAGCCTCGGAGGTGGGAGAGCCTAGTTCAGGACGTTGGACCACATGAGAGACCTCCTGGCCCCACATAATATGAATCGGCGAGAGCTCTCCCAGAGACCACCATCTCGATGCTAAGACCCAGCTCCACCCAAAGATCAGCAAGTTACAGTGCTGGGTGCCCCACGCCAAACAACAAGCAAGACAGGAAAACAACCCCACTCGTTGGCAGGTTCAAGTGGATCAACCAGTGTGGGAAGGGCACACTTATATTGCTCATCCCCTCTGGTGAAAACCAGCCCCTGGAAATCACAGGACATTTCGTGTGGTGCAACTAGGTAATAAAATGAAGGCAGGGGAGTAATGAAGGAAAGTAAAATAATTGGTGATTTGGTGGAGTAGTTCCAGGTGTAATTTTTTGGACATTTGCCTAAAAGTTGTTGTACAATCTTTTCAGTATTTTAAAAAATGTGTTTAGGAGAGATGCTGAAGGTGGATCCTTTCCCTCTAGGAGAATGCACTGTTAGTATTCTCCTAACCTCCAAAGTGTCTTACTAATCTCAGAAGCTGTAACGATTTAATTTTCCACAGTGCATATTTGAATTTGTAAAGAGATTCCATTCACAATTGCATGTTGTCACCAACAAAGTAAATATATAGTTGTTTTCTCTGGACTGTAAGCTAAGGAAATTAGCTGCTAAAATTCTCTCAATTTAATTAAGCAGCAGTGTCAGTACTTTCTGAAACCCTCCATGGGGAAAATGACAGCAATTCAGAGCAAGTGCAATGGACTTAGATTCTAAACTAATAATGGTGTCTGGCGACCTCATCATTTGCTCTTTTATTTTTTCAGCATTATGGGGGAAAAGGAAAGGTTTGAGTTAAAATTAAAAAGAAGTAAAAGAAAATGTGAAAGGCTTTAATCATTTATCAATCGTTTCTTCCATCTGCTCTCCTCTTCACGGAAATAAGTGATTATAATTGATATTTTTCTATGTTGAGTCTTCTTAACTAGAAAGTCCAGTGCCCACATGGGTTTATAACAGTATTATTACCATCAGTCCAAAGTGTGAGCTTCACTGATAAGGACATGTGTCTGGATTTCTAACAAGTAATGATGCCTTTTGATCAACAGTTTAAAAATCTTCAGGTATTTCCTTTTACTTAGTAACATAGGGTGACTGAAATAGCCACATTATTTGGATTACAATTTTAAAATATGTTTAGAAAATGTGCACACGGTGGGTGTATCTGAAATTCCATAAGTCACAAAATGTGTGTGTGTATGTGCTTTTTGAAAAAATAGCTTACAACCAATTTTTAAACATCAACACAACCCATTAAAGATGATGCTATTTTAAGTTGATTTTCGCTTTTTGCTTTTCCAGTATTTTTACATCTCTAATTATGCATCAGTTTTGGTTTCTCTAAAGAAGCATTTTGCTCTGAGCTGGATTTATTAGTCAAATTTTATCTGTAGGAGTCTACTTTTTACATTTACTTACCTCATAGCTCCCTGGGGACTTCTATCATTGTCAGCATCATGGAACAAACATCAGTTGGGGACCAGACTTATCTCTCTCTCCCTCCCTTCCATCCTTCCTTCCTTTCTTCCTTTCCTTAATTCCTCCTCCTTCCCTCCTGCATTCTCCTCTCCCTCCCTCCCCCCTCCCACTTTTATTTTTTCTCTCTCTTTTCTTCTGTGCTACCCACAGCATCACTATAGGAACAAAAAGGAGACAGCTGTGCTCTGGATCACTCTCCTCTGAAGGATCAACTACCTGCCTCATTATCATCTAAGACAGAGTAGAGAAGCCTTGTTATAGAGCCATGACAGAGTCCATTTGTGATTCCAGGAAGTTCTGAGATAGCTTATAGAACTTCTCAAACAAAATCATCTTTCAAGAGAAAACAACAAACCTGAAAGTGGAAAGGGAGAGTATTAATATTCTAATTCATGAATGAAAAGGGGGGTCAAGAAGAAATAGAAAATCTGAACAGAGCAGTAAGGAGTAAGCAGATTGAGTCAGTAATCAAAAATATCCCAAGAAAGAGAAGCTCAAGACCAGATGGCTTCATTGGTGAATTCCAACAAACATTTAGTCGTTTAAAGAAGGATTAATACTAATTATAAAAATACAAAAAAAAAAGAGTATGTGCACAACTTAGTCTACAACGTTAATAGTTAATCATACCAAAGATTTGAATGTAACCTAAAAGACTAGTAATAGGAATTTGGTTAAAGTATAGCCCTTCCATAATAAAAAATAAAAGAATGTATTTATCAAGTGGGAAAGATGCTGAGGAAAAAGTATTTACTTAAAAAAAAGATGCAAAGTAGCTTCACATTATTATCTCATTAAAAACATATAGATTATGCAAACATTTAAACATATATAACTATAATGTATAAAAAGGCCAGCCTAGCATACACTGTTGTCATTGATTATTTCTGGGTGTAATGTTAAGACTATGAATGGTTTTTAGTCCTTATTTTCTTTGTCTGTATTTTCTACCGTGAACATGTGTTAACTGTCTGATAAGAAAGAGTAAAATAACTCCAAGAATTAAAAAAGAACAGTTCTTCTCAAACTCTTCCAAAAACTAGAAGAGGAAGGAACACTCCCAAACTCACTTTACAAGGCCGGTGTTACCCTTATCTCAGACAAGGACACTATAAGAAATGTAAATTGTAGGTCAATAGCTCTGATGAACATAGATGCAAACATTCTCAGCAAAATACTGGAATACCGAATTCCACAGCACGTTTAAAGGGACCATACCACATGATCAAGTGGGATTCATCCCTGGGATGCAAGCATGGTTCAACATATGAAAATCAATAAGTATGATTCCCTACATTAAGAGAAGGATGAAAATCATATGAGCATCTCAATAGATGCAGAGAGAACTTAAGAAAATTACCCAGAGCTGAAGGAGACATGCATGAATGCTGAAATTGAAGAGAACACTAAGCATTATGCAACATACAAAGGAGGGAACCCTTACCCAATGGGAAATTGTCATTTATGGTGCCAGATCTTCACCTTTACCAGCGTCTATGACATTTTCCATTTGACTTTGCAATTTCTCCCGCTAAAGGGGTTAAATATATTTCCCGGCTCCTTACCTTTAGATGCGGCTGTGTGACTTACTTTGGCCAATGTGGTATGTGCGGTGTGCGTGATGTGGTGTGTGGTGTGTGGTGTGGTGTGTGTCTGTGTGTGTGTGTGTGTGTGGTAAGAGTGGCATGTCTTACTGCTTGAAAAATGCTTGCACGACTGGACTTTCTATTTTGTGCCCCTCCCAGTAACATCACAAGAACATCTGTGGGGAAGTTCATTAATCCTGGGAGGACAGAAGGCACATGAAGCAAAGCACAGCCTAGACGCGCTTTCCCTCAACTCACCTCCAGAACAACAAGAATAATGATTATTGTTTTCAACAACTAAGTTTTGGGTAGATTAGTTGC
Source organism: Delphinus delphis (assembly GCF_949987515.2). Taxonomy (NCBI): domain Eukaryota; kingdom Metazoa; phylum Chordata; class Mammalia; order Artiodactyla; family Delphinidae; genus Delphinus; species Delphinus delphis. The sequence goes on along the minus strand of NC_082684.1, from coordinate 97,152,713 downwards.
AGAATATTTTTGTGGTAATAGAAAATTGAAATCCCTAGACTCGATCATTATGAATTTAATGAATACTAAATTTAAAGTGTCCTAAAGGCTTCTAGGGGTGAAGAGATAGAAAGAACTTTAAAAGATATTTTTACAAACAAAAAGGAATAAGATTTTTCATTAGTAAGAATAAATGCTAGACTACAGAGGAATGTGACCTTCAAATATGTGAGAGCAAATTGTTTTTCTCCTAGAAATTTATATGAAGCAAATCTATCAATCAAGTTCACAAGATAAACCCATATTCAGTGATGTAAGGGCTCAAAATATAAACTCACATGTTTCCTTTCTGGAAAAAAACCTAAAAACAAAAAATACTTGATTTATTCCTGCAAGGGGAAAAAAAATCAATAAAAAGAAAAATGTGACATATCAAAAACTATAGAAATAACTTAGGATTCCAATGAAAGACAACTTTAGTATGAGAGATAGTGTGAAGGCCTGAAAAGCAATTGATCTAAATAAGAAGAGAGTGTCAATGTCCTCTAAAAAGAATGGCTTTGAAAATAGAAATAGAATAAAAATTTAAAAATGGGTAGAAGATCTGAACAGTCTTTTTTTCCAAAGAAGACATACAGGTGGCCCACAGGCACATGAAAAGATGCCCAAGATCACTAATAATCAGGGAAATGCAAATCAAAACTACAATGAGATATCACCCCACACCTGTCAGAATGGCCATCATCCAAAAGATAAGAAATAACAAGTGTTGGTGAGGATGTGGAGAAAAGGGAACCCTTGTGCACTGTTCGTGGGAATGTAAGTTGGTGCAGTCACTATGGAAAAAAGTATGGAAGTCCCTCAAAAAATTAAAAAGTAGAACTACCCTCTGATCCAGCAATTCCACTCCTGGGTATTTATCTAAAGAAAATGAAAACACTACCTCGAAAAGATCTTTACCCCTATGTTCATTACAGCATTATTCACAATAACCAAGACAGGAAAGCAACCTGTGTCCATCAATGGATGAACGGATAGAGAGAGTGTGCCATGTATAATGGAATACTCTTCAGCCACAAAAAGAAGAAAATCCTGCCATTTGTGACAACACAGCTGGACCTTGAGGGCATTATGCTGAGTGAAATAAGACCAGGAAAGGCAAATACCATACTAGCTGAACACAAACTAAAGGAACAGATGCTTCCTTGTCATGTGGCCACACATGACAAGGAATTCAGTCTTTTACAGAATAGATTGTAAAAGTCACTACACAAAGAGAAGGCTTTAACAATCAAGAGCAGCAACCTCTGAGGATAGAGGAGAATATGATTTCCAGAATTAGCAAATTATAAAATTCAACAGTTCAGTTATTAACAACATCACAAAACATTAAAAAAAAAGAGAAAGCATGGCCCATTCAAAGGTGAAAAATAAATCAACAGAAGTCATCTATGAAGAAGCAAAATACTGGATTTATTATTCAAAACTTTAAATCAACCGTCTTAGGGAATTCCCTGGCAGCCAGTGGTTAGGACTCAGCGCTCTCACTGCTGAGGGCCCAGGTTCGATCCCTGGTCGGGGATCTAAGATCCTCCATGCAGTGCAGCATGGTCAAGTTAAAAAAAAAAAAAGCAACTGCCTTAAATATGTGCAAAATGCTGAAGGAAACCATGGTCAAAGGCTAAAGGAAAACAAGAGAAAACATGTATCAACAATATAAGAATGTCATAAACAGATAGAAATTATAAAAAGGAAGCAATTACAATTCTTGTATCTTAGATTGGGTGATGGTGGAAGTAGTGTCTTGACAATGTCGAGAGAACGAGGGTTAGTTAAGCAAAGTATGGTTTGGGCGCAGAGGAATCAGCGTGTGCAAGGGTGCTGGGGTAGAAGGGACTGGGGGTTTTGAGTAACTCATGGGGTGAAACGGGACTCGCCCTCAGTGACAGTGATGTGATGACCTGGAACAAACCTCCAAGTCATGTGAGAACTTTGACGTTTGTACAAAGAGCCATAGGAAGACATTGAAAAGTTCTACCCACTGGATAACAGCCATGCTTTGTCGTAAAAGGGCTTGATGTCTTCATTGTGGCGTGTTATTTTCAGGAGTGGAGATTCGAACACCAGTGAGCACGTTCAGTGAGGGGCCTGAGAAGATCTGAACAGCTCTGGGAAATATTTAGAAGTTAAAGTTGACTGGACTTAGCAGACATTTGTTCATTAGGGTCATAAGAAGCTGCTGTCAAGGTGTCTGTCACATTAGAAATACCTCTGCACTGCTACCATTATTCATGATGTTGTTATTACTTATTATGATGATGATTATTACATTACTAACGCTCCTTATCATCATTTCCTGGTATTAGCTTCCATTTTCCCATACAAGGTTCAATGCTAATTGCTCTGTGATGTTACTTTCCTTAATCGTTAGAATTCTTGGTTTCAGCACAAGATGCTGTTTTTAGTCCTAAAAATCATGAGTTTGAGGCGCCTGTGAAATAATTGCTCTACTTTTATGAAGCTCAGCAGAGATTTCTGACCTAGAGATTAAACGCACATAGATTATGATTCATATGGTAGGTGTCTCTCTGCCCTTTGAGGTCTGGATATAATTCCTCTGAGCCATTCTTCAATTTCATAGCTTCTGAGGAAGAGAAAATCTATCTCAAGAGTCTATGAACTCATCCCCCACACTAAACTCAGCTGTCCAGTGTGGTTTTATCATAGAACTTGCTTTCTAGCAGGCGCATGAAAAAGATTTGGCAGAAAGGAGAACGTGGAAGTTTAGTTATGTTTACATAAGAAAAGATGCATTTGTATATTACAGATATACTCAAAGTAATAAACGATCTGAAAAGGGGAACCAGTGTCTAAAATAGTCCGTTTACATGGATCAGCATATATATTTTATTTCTCCCAAATTTACTGAGCTTCCTCATCCTTGCCAAAGAAGGGGACACTGTTACGTTGTCATCATTGTAAAGACAGAGGCAAACGAGAGCACTTAGATGAAGACAATGCTAATATAAAAACTAAATTACAGGGCTTCCCTGGTGGTGCAGTGGTTGAGAGTCTGTCTGCCTGCCGATGCAGGGGACACGGGTTCGTGCCCCAGTCCGGGAAGATCCCACATGCCGCGGAGCGGCTGGGCCCGTGAGCCACGGCCGCTGAGCCTGCGTGTCCGGAGCCTGTGCTCCGCGGCGGGAGAGACCACAACAGTGAGAGGCCCTAGTACCAAAAAAAAAAAAAAAACTAAATTATAAGGAAAGAATTCATGGAGACTTAGAGGGAACACTTTGTGAAGAAACAATATAAATTATTTTTGAAAGAATAAAACATTTTCCTACAAGCAGTCTTTGGTATTTCAACTTCACATGAACTTGACTAAGATGTCACAGAAACTAATTTGAAGTTTTGAAAGATTAATATGTTTTAAGTGCAATGAGGGTGTTTAGTAATATTTTAGGATTTCAGAAGCTTTAAAGCATCAGGGATTCTTATTCTTGAAAAATGCTGTTTATTTAAATTATTTTCTAAGTCATCTGTATGGCTATTTAGAAGAATGTAAGATATTTTATTCAAAGGAGTCAGTCCTCACGGTGTGTGTTTTTCTGGGCATTGGTGGCGGGGGGGACAGTTTGCAACAATAATTGTTTTGAATTTCCAAGTATTTAGCTTCTGCATGACCCCAAATCATGCAAATGTATATTTTTTTAATTTTTGAGAGCTTTTAAATTAATAACCCATGAGATGCCATCAATAATACCATGTGAACGAGGTATTTTTGTAGATAATAAGAACATGAGTGGATTAACCTTTAAGTCTATCAGGCTCTTCTAATGATTAAGCGAAGATTAAACAGATTGGGGGAAATATTGCTTTTTATGTTAAAATGTCGCATGAGATTGACCTGGCAGTATATTTCGTTCGAGCAGAGAGTCTGTACTTGCTGATTTACGTATACATGAGACCAGTTTGCTTCCATTCTCCTTTCAACTCTTCCAGTGTCCCAAAGAAGGTGGGAGGGAATAGAGGTGGTATTTATAAAGCAAATCATAAGGTCAGTAGACCGGGCAAAGAAGTGAACGGTCTTGGCACTGACAGTAAAAGCAGGATGTAAGGCAAAATCAGCAACATCAAATACCTAAAGAGTGCCAAGCCTGGGTAAGACCTGATTCTCACTTTCCATGCACTGCAAAAAATCTGTTTTTAAGGAGGATTTCAATTAGATGTAGTTAAAATATTGTTTCCTAGTAATAAACGAGAAACCGTCTTTTAAAAAGGTTTTTATTATTTCATAATAATAATTCAATTACACAAGTGGTTAAGCTTTGCTTTACAAGCTCTAATAGCTTAAAGGTGTTTCTGATGATTTAATTATTGATCAGAATTTAATATTGACCAGAGTTAATAACCCCATTATTGGACACTCGATTTTAAACAAGACACATGAGCATGTTTATAAATATACTTATCGCTTGAATGATAAACATATGTGTGTAAATATATATATTTACCTCTTGAATGGATATAAGTAGATGGGTGTGTGACTAGCTCCTGAGAGTTTCCCATTAGCTGCTTTTATGTAATCATTTTATTATTCATCTTTGTGGGTTTTTTATTTTTTGTGCTCTTAGTAAATGTAAATGGTAATCTAATTGTAATTTATAGCATTCATAGCTATAAATATCAGCTGCTACAGGCTCTTAACTCTAATTCCCAAACTCAACTGTCTTTGACAACTGAAAATTTTGTTGTAACTCTCTGTGAACACTAATGGGCTGAACTAAATGAGGCTGTTTATGAAAGTCTTGCTGTACCCACTGAGTGCCAATATCTGCATGTTTCCCTGCGGGGATATTAATGTGCTTGATTCTACGTTGCTCACTCAGACCTTTCTGAGACCTTACTTGCTGTCTGTTTCAGGCAGTGTATCATCATTCTAAAACCCCCTACAATTCTGGGCTTTGGACGTCATCTGACTCCCAGGGTTTCATAGAAGGAATTCTGGATATGAATCAGGTTCTCCACCAGTACAAATGGTCCTGTTTAATAATTGAAGAAAGAGAATAAATGATTATTCCCAAATTAGTTTTAAAAGGAAGAAAAATAATGATCACAAGTGAAAGGATAAATAAAAAATCTACCATTCTACCTGAACACTTCAACACTCCATTCTCAGGCATCAAAGTAATTGTAGATGAAAACTCATCCAGGATTTAGAGCAACAATATCTACCAACTTGACCTAATTGACATTTATAAAACACCCAGCCCTGGAACAGCACAATGCACATTATTTTCATGAACACATGGATTATTCACCAAGTTAGGCCATATTCTGAGCTACAGAACAGCCACGTCAAATTTAAAATAATTGAAATCATTCAAAGTAATTTTTCTGGCAAAAAAAAAAAAAGAAATGAAACAGAAAGTATCTGAATAGTCCATAAATATTTGGAAATTTAAAAATATAATTCTCAATAACTCATGAGTCAAAGACGAAGAGACAAAGAAAACTAAAAATTATATATTTTGCATTGGATAAAAATAAACACACACACACACATCACAAAAAAAGTCTAGGATGTCTGCCACCTTCAATCCTAATCCATATTGTGCTTGAAGTCCTAGTCAGGGCAATAAGGCAAGAAAAGATATAAAAGTCAAACAGTATTTTCAAACAGCATAATTAACTACACAGTACTTACCAAAGAATCTACAAAATCTTGTAGAACTAACAAGTAATTTTATCAAGTTTTAGGATACAAGGTCAATATACACAAAAACCAATATCTTTTCTGTATATGAACAATAGACAATTAGAAAAAAGTAAAATAAAAACACAGTACCATTTCTGATAGCACCAAAACCCCTGAAACTTAGGTAATAATACACTTGCACATGACCTCTATGTTGAGAACTGACTGAATACATGGAGAGATATGCCATGTTTATGGATCAGAGGACTGAACATTAAGACAGTAATTCTTCCCAGATTGATTTATTTGTTCAAACTAATACCAGTCAAAATCTCAGCAGGACTGTTGAGTAGATGTTGAGAAGCTGATGCTAAAATTTATATGGGGAAAAAAATCAAAGGAATTAGAATAGTCATAAGAATTTTTAAAAATAAGAAGAAATGTGTAGAACATTTGTTGCCTTATTTTGAGTCACTCTTTAAGCCACAGTTATCAAGAGACTGGGATATTGTGATACTGACAAGAGCAGAGGCACAAAAATCAATTTTTTAAAAATGGCCATATGTATGTGCTTATATATTCAATTTATTTACAACGAACATACATTAGCGATTTAATTAAGAAAAGATATTCTTTTCAGAAAACAGTGTGGGAGAACTGAACAATCATATGCAAAAAGACCCCCCGCTTTTTAACACATAACTTCCATGACATTAAAACAATCACAAAATACTAATAAACTTTTAAAACTTTGAGACGAAAACATAAGAGAAAATTTTTGTGACCTTGGGTTTGGCAAAAATTTCTATTACATGACACAGAAGGCATGACCCATATCTGAAAAACATTAATAGGTTAATGGAGGAAATCAGTGTAAAGAGTTAATTTGAAATAGTGGGGTATTTATTTAATAGATGTTTATTGAGTGTTTCCTGTATACCTGGCAGTGTTATAGGCATGAAACCTGTTTTCGTCAAAATTAAAATCTTGTCCTCTTCAAACGTGAATTACTCATATGAAGAGTTAACCATAGGAAAACATGCAATTAACCATACAAACAGCTACGAACTGGGAGAGAATATTTGCGAAATGCGTATCTGAAGAAGGACTCGGGTAGAGGATACACGAGAATCTCTCAAAACACAATGAAAAGGAAATGGACCACCCAATAACAAAAGGGCAAGTAATTTGAACAGACCCTACAGCAAAGAAGAGAAGCAGATGGCAAATAAGCATCTGAAAAGCTGCTGTTCATCTTTGCTAGTCAGTAGCGGGATGCAAATAAAACCACAAAGTGATACCACCGCATACCTAGGAACAAACCTGGCAGTACTGAGTGCAAGTGCCCCCAAAGATGTGGAACGAAATGATACTAGCAGGAATGAAAAATAGCATGGCTAGAGTGGACAACAGTCAGCAAATTTCTTTTCAAGGTACATCTATACTTCCATGACTCAGCAATGTCACTCACCATAAGCTTTACTGTTATTTAGTGTTATTAAATAAATATTACATCCTCCAAAGAAGCTTCTCTGACCATAGCATCTATTAGCTCTTATTCTCCAACCCTTTGTTCTGTGTGTCTTTTTGTGTATTTATTTAGTTAGTTAATTTTTGTTTGTCTTCATAATACCTCTCACTCTGTGTTCTTGTCAGTTCATTTAATAGTTTGCCTGTTTACTCTCGTCTTAGTTCAGGTTGCTGTAAGGAAATACCATAGACGGGGAGGCTTATAAACAGCAGAAATTTATTTCTTACAGTCTGGAGGCTGGAAGTCCAAGGTCAAGGTGCCAACATAATCCGGTTCTCGTGAGAGCCTGCTTCCAGGCTTACAGACGGCTGACTTCTCATCATAGTCACACGTGGCAGAGCTGGGGAGAGGGAGCCGGAGCCAGCTCTCAGGGGTCTCTTTGTAAGGGCACGAACTCCATTCATGGGGGCTCTACCCTCATGGCCTCATCACCTTCCACAAGCCCCACCTCCTGACACCATCACCTTGGGGGTTAGGTTTCAACATAAATTTTGGAAGAACACATTCAGTTGGTAACAGCTCTCTACGCCCTACCTCAGCCACCTTACCCTAATTAGAAAGCAAGTTTCAAAGGTGCAGGTTTTTGTCTGCCCAGCTTCACGTCTAGAACACTCCTAGCATAGAGGAAAAGCTCAACAAACATTTATTATATGAATAAATAAACCACTATTCCACACCAAGTCTAACACTGACTTCCCCCATTCAGAAACGCACAGGGTCCATGAGCCTTCCACACTGTGTGCTGTCCAAAGGTGGGTCACCAGGTGGAATTGCACCTTCACCCTGGCTTCATGTGCAGAGTGCGATCAAAAGAGAGATTAGACAAAACCAGAATAAGTGCAACACAAAGGAAAAGCACAGGGATCATTCACCTCTGCAAGCCAACAGAGAACACATTCGTTTTATTTTATTTCAAACAAATCCACAGAAAGAAGTGAGCGGCATTGCATAATGCCCAATTGCTGACTCCATTCTAGATCCTTAGGGTTTCTCCCAAAGGTTACGCTTTATGGGTGAAGTCATGTGTGCAGACAGTTTGGTGGCCCGGGAAGGGACTGCTGCTGGTGACGTCTGCTGGCCCCAATGACTGTCCTACACTTCATTCAGAGCTGGTACAAGCATTTGCCCCTGAACTGAATATGGCAGGATTTTACTTGTTACCTTCATGTTCTTTTTCTGCAAACAAACAGATCCTGCCCCAGCAAGGATGGAGATTTTGAAGGTCATTTGGTCTCACAATGATGTGCTGCTTTGGGAACCAAATCAACGGCTTGTGCTTTGTTGGCTGTGGCAGGTGTCTGCGGTTCCCATCCCGCCCTGGGGAGGTTAGCGATGTGCCCTGTGCTTTTGTAATTTGCTTCACTTTTCTCAGGACACAAGTGTGTCATTTAGCAAGTTATTATTCTTGCAGCCACTGGATGGCAAAAGACTGGAAGGGCTAATGCAGTTCCCCAAGGTTCCCGATTAAAACTCCAAAAGGAACTTTCTTATCAAGAATATTTGGCTAAATACTTTGAAACCCATTTGTTTACTTTAGAATGTATTATCACACAACTAAAACCATATCATCACTCCTCACCATAGAATATGTAAAACCCTGCCAGCCTTTTTCTTTTCTTTTTTTAAAATCTTTATTGCAGTATAATTGCCTCACAATACTGTGTTAGTTTCTGTTGTACACCAAAGTGAATCAGATATATGCATACACATGTCCCCATATCCCCTCCCTCTTGAGCTTCCTCCCACCCTCCCTATCCCACCCCTCTAGGTCATCGCAGAGCACCAAGCTGATCTCCCTGTGCTATGCGGCTGCTTCCCACTAGCTATCTATTTTACGTTTGGTAGTGTATATGTCCATGCCACTCTCTCACTTTGCCCCAGCTTACCCTTCCCCCTCCCCGTGTCCTCCAGTCTATTCTCTACGTCTGCATCTTTATTCTTGTCCTGCCACTAGGTTCATCAGTACCATTTTTTTTTTAGATTCCATATGCGTTAGCATACGGTATTTGTTTTTCTCTTTCTGACTTACTTTACTCTGTATGACAGTCTCTAGGTCCATCCACCTCACTACAAATAACTCAATTCGTTCCTTTTTATGGCTGAGTAATATTCCATTGTATATATGTGCCACATCCTCTTTATCCATTCATCTGTCGATGGACACTTATGTGGCTTCCATGACCTGGCTATTGTAAATAGTGCTGCAGTGAACATTGGGGTGCATGTTTCTCTTTGAATTATGCTCTTCTCAGGGTATATGCCTTTTTCTTACTATTTGCGAATAGTTATTTGGTGATTTGAATTTCAACATATGTAGGCAATGGAACAGTCATCTGGGAAGTTATGTAGCATTGGAGAAGTATGCAGTATTGTCATGTAAATATACTCTTTACAGTCAGTGCCTTAAAGGATTTCAGCTATAAAAGCTTTTAATTCCCCCTACTGCCCCACATTTTTGTATCAGATAAAGGATTCATCTCTATATAGGAATATTAATACATTTAACAAAGACAAGAAAATCTGGAGAATCGAGAGGCATTTGCTAGGTTGCAGTAAAGTGCAGTATGGGGAAAGCAATGAGAGAGGTCTCAGCGGGAGATGGAGCCCAGCCGGGAGGTCCCAACAGCCCTCTTCTGAGTCATCAGCAGATGTTTGTGATAAGGTACGGCCACCATCCAGAGTCCTTGAAGTCATAGGGAGGACTGATGAGACTGCTCAGTTCTGCAATTGAAAGAAAAGTTTTATCTTCATCATCATTAACTGGTCAGCTTAAAATTCCAGTAGTTGGGAAGGAATTGAGATAAACTGTCAAGTAATCAATTTGCAATCATCTGGAAGAGAATAGGTGGTGGAAAACAGTCAGCTGCGCTTCGTGAGGACAAACTACACCAAGTCAGTTTAATTTCTTCCCATGATAGAAGGACAGGACTCTGGACAGAGGAGAACAGGAGCTTGAGGAAGACTTTTCACTGCACTACACAGAAAACCTTCCCAATGCAGGAGGAGATTGTGTCTGGGTAATTCTGAGGAAGGGCGTCTCTGGGGAGGGGCTGAGCCCACGGGTGATTCTCTGAAAGACATTATCCTGAGTGCATGAAGTCCAACCTTCCAACAGTCCCCAGCACTCAAGAGACGCAAATAAGCAGGTTAAGTCATTGACTTACAATTTAATTATGAAAAAACATAGCCAAAAATATTAAAAAGAATTTCCTTTCCAATTTATAAAATTATATTGCATTATCTGTATAAGTATGTAGTTTCAAGTTCTCATCATTTTCCTGAATCTCTAGAAAATATAGCATGTCTTGCTTCAGATGAGGTAGCACTTAATAAAAGTACACGTCATGTCATTATTATTTAATGTTACTAAGTTTTGGGTTTTTTTTTTTTTGAAATTTGTCTCGGTCTACATTGAATTAGTATCATTTTTGCAAAACACCGATGAAAGAGTCTTAAATAGTATTGTGAGAGATTTACCTACAGACCTTCCAAATACTTAAGTTTGCAAACAGGAACAGATTTTAAAGCTTTCAGTAAAGTCCCTGAATCACATTGTCATTTCAACTGTGTCATGCATCTTGTAGCAACTGCATCATTTATGTTTCAGGTCATGCTTGTATTGAAGTGCTCTAAAATTTAATAAAATAAATCATCAGACCATTTTAAAAGGCTACAGAAAATCCACACAAGACAAAATGGAAAACTGAATCATCCATGATAATTAAAAGAATGCAAATGAAAGTAAACCTGGGCCAGATGTTTGTACTTGTAGGATCAGTGTTTTAAGTCATAACACACAAAGGTTGCAGGTTAAGGGGGCACTGAATTACTCATAAAAGATTGAGAGCAGTCTGAATCCTTTTGTAAAGGAATATCTGGTATTATGGGAACCATAAAGATACATATTGATATATGGTAGATGTGTTAATCCCTCTCCTGAGAATTTATCTTAAAGAAATAATATCACAGAAGTAAAAATGTGTGCTTATATTTATTTATAAAACCAGTAAACTGGGCAAGGTCGGATGTACACTGTGAAGGAAAATGGTGAGTCACTTCTGTCAACTCAGTGGAATATTCTGTAAGCACAAAATTAAACATTATGAAGACTGAAGTAAAGTAATAATTTTTAAAATGGGTAGAAATCAGATTGTGAAATGGTGTAGAATAGTGAAAGCAACTCTAGGAGTTAGAAAACCTGAAATACAGCACAACTGCCTCCAATATACTGTGCACTTTCTTTTTTTTTTAATTTTATTTTATATTAGAGTATAGTTGATTTACAATGTTGAGTTAGTTTCAGGTGTACGGCAAAGTGATTCAGTTATATATATACATATATCCATTCTTTTTCAGATTCTTTTCCCATATAGGTTATTACAGAATATTGAGTAGAGTTCCCCGTGCTATACAGCAGCTTGTTGTTGATTATCTGTTTTGTAAATAGTAGTGTGTATATGTTAATCCCAAACTCCTAATTTATCCCTCCCCACCCCGCCCCACCTTTCCCCTTTGGTAACCATAATAAGTTCATTCTTTCTTTCTAAGTTCATGTTTCTGTTTTATAAATAAGTTCATTTGTATCACTTTTTTTAGAATCCACATATAAGTGATATCATATGATATTTGTCTTTCTCTGTCTGACTTATTTCATGCAGTATGATAATCTCCAGGTCCATCCATGTTGCTGCAAATGGCATTATTTCATTCTCTTTTATGGATAATATTCCATTGTACTGTGTACTTTCAAAGACCCTCTCCTCCATCAGACTCTAGTCAGCCTCCTCTGAGCCCTCTTTTTAGCCAGGCCTCAGTCTTGGGCCCTGTCCAGTTTTATCAAGAATCCTGCCAAGTCAGTTTAGGGAGAATTCCACCCCTCCACCCCAATAGCTGATCAGGGTCCTCATCCCCCACCCTTGGCCTGCCTCTAGCTAGAATCCGGCTAGTCCAGTTTAGTAAGAATCCTGTTAGTAATTTTCCACCCACAGACCCTGCTCTCTGCCCCCTGGCTGTAAGTCCCCAGCTGTCTTTGCTGTATTCAGAATGGGGCTCAATTCTACACTGAAAACTCTTTCCCCATTCCGAGAGCACTGAATAAATTCTGCCTTTCCAATCTTTAACTGGAGTCCAGCTCTATTCCTCTTTTAAGGAACCTCCAAGAACCTCGTCAACCTCCTTGTAAAATGAGGTAGTTCAAATCGTCCTTACCTTCCATGCCTGGCTTCCGGGCCTTTGGCAACATAATTCCTGTCTTCAAATCTCATCTCTGAGGGGTGAGGTGAGTCCAGGCATCTGGAGAGATTAGACTTGGAGAAGATGATACATCCCTATCACAGACCAAAGTAGCAAAGCCACCTAGGTGATTTGCTAATTTACAATGTGGAATGTAACAGTCTATGGACCACACGTTAACATGTGCACCCTCTCTTTGGAGAAAAACTACATGTTGAGTCAAATTCCTGGATGGTTTTTTCTGCAGCAGATATCACAACAAAGGGGGTTAATTATGTGGTTTGAAATGTTAATAGCATCAGACTCTGTTGGGCTGCTGTGTCCTCCATGCTGGCACTGGCTAGATATGTACCATACAAGCCCATAGTTTCCTTGAAAGGCTGGAACCCAGGCAACTTGAATGCACACAGCTTAACATCCTTTAATTCTTACTGACACATTCTTTCTTTTCATATGCTAATCCTCTTAATCAGATTATGGTCAATTGAGTTTTGCTGAGGGCATGCTTTATTCTAAAGGTGACTTTGCACATTGCTGCTGCCAATCTGTTTCGGAATGGAATGTGGGGCTTCTTGGCAGGATGGGAGTTTGTGTAGTTCTTGCTATGTATTGCAATACTGTCTCTCCAGCTTGCTTTATCTTGTCGACATTTGGAAAAGGAAACTTGTGCTTGAATCTCAGCTTTACCACGTACTGTGATTCAGACATGCCTCACTGACACGGTGGAGATCTAATAAGACTGTTTATTTGAAAAAGTTTTGCAAACTGTAAAGGACTGTGAGGCATATGCTGTTTTAACCCGCTGATTCTGTGCTTATACCATCTGAGAAGGTGTGGCGGTCCCATCCATTACCAGAAACAAAGTCTTATTTACACCGGATTGAGGGTGACAAGTCCTGAGGAGGGGGCAGAACCTTCCTTGACTTTCCCCACTGAGTCATCTATTAATTAAAGTCCCTCCAGCATGGGAGTCAGATTTTCTTTCCTTCTCTCTGTTTTCCTCTCTCCCCAAGTCAGCCCCATATTTTTTCTTCTGCTTAATTCCCAGTGTCCCAGGGTTTTGGGGGGCAGGGTCAGAGCCCAATGTTCTATGCATTCCAAGAAATTTAGGAGCTTAAGAATGGAATTAATGAGGCAAACATGTCTTTTTGCTCACTGAGTATTAAGCAAACATAACATCACTTGAAAAATGTTGCATGTTTCATTTCATTCCATCTTACCTCCCCTAAAGGGGAAGTTTGCAGGATGCCTCTCCCAACTGTGGCTCCCACTACACAGCCGAGATGCCCTGGCCTCACCCAAGGAACTGGTCTAAGTGGTTACTGGCTGTTTGCCTAAACTAGGAAGGTGCTTCTTTTATGGATATTAAGAAAGAAATGTCTTCAGCCACATATGAATTTAAAAATACATATTAGTGTAAGGTCGGATCTTAACAAACGGCACCGCGAAACAGAGGAAAGCTTCAAGGGAGCTTCATTAGGGAGCGCTCCCGGGCGAGGTTCACTGGTCCGAGAGAAAGGGGCCAGAGAAGTCGCACCCGGGCGAGGGTTGGGCAAGACTTTATAGGGGAAGAAGGGAAAGGGGTGTGGTGAATCTAGGAGGGCGCAGGGTATTCCTTATTTGGTGGTCTTTTCGGGTATCCTGGGGGACCGTTAGTCCCGCCCCTCGAAAGGCGGGAAGGCTGGGCTGGGTTCAAAGTCCTCAGGTCAGTTCCTGGAACTGGGTGGTCCGGAATGTCTCCAGGGCAGTTCCTGGAACTTGGGTGGTCCGGAGAATTTCGGTCTGATGCAACCTGTGAATCTGATTGTGTTCCCCTGCCTCGGGCCAGTTGGCCTTACAATTAGTATTTTTAATTCAATTACAAGTGATACCTTTGGGACAGAATATACAACTGGCTAAGAGACAACCAACGCTTTCCTGGGGGGGGGGGGGGGGGGGCGGCGGGGCACAGTATTCCCTGTTAGGGTGAATCATGACCTCAAAGATATCAGGTCCTGAGCCCTGAAACCTGGGGATGTTCCCTTACATGGCAATGGGGACTGTGCAGAAAGGATTAAAGATCTTGCCCTGGTAGGCCCTGCATGTGATCAGAAGAGACTCTCCTACAGAAAGGAAAGGCAGTATTGGTGGTGACGGTGGAAGGTGCTGTGTTGTGGGATCTGGAGACGGAGCAAGCCACGAGTGCTGGAGACGGTGAGCAAACCGATGCACCCTGCAGCCTTTGGAGGGAAGTCCCTGCGGACGTGTGGATTCCAGCCCAGGGAAATTGATTTCAGACTTCTGGCCTCTGAACTGTAAGGGGATACATTTCTGTTGGTTTTAGCCACCACGTTTGTGGCTACAAACAGCCCCAGGAAATGAGTCCACCTGCCCATGCCTGACTCTCCGAGCTAGGCTGCTGCTCGGATGCCAGCACACAACCTTCCTCCCACTCAGGCTGTTCCTCCCCCTGCTGGGCCTCCAGTCTTCCGCCTTCCTGCCTCAGATTCTGAGATGCTACCGCTGGTTATCAGATTCCATCACCAGCACAGTCTCTGCTCCCCTCTGCTCCCAGCACACAGGTATTCCTCATCTGTCCTACCTAACAGCTTAGGTCTGAATTATTCAGTAAACAAATTGAAAGGAAGAGAAACATCTTTTAAATTCAACTTGTAATTTTCTTTTATAATTGAATAATATCTCTAAAGATAAATATATTTATATATGCATTTTATGACTATCTGAAAAATTTTATAATAAAGCAAATTTAAGTTAATGACACAAGGGTAAATGGTTTTTAAAATTATGAAGTATCTGCATGTTTTTCAAATTTGAGAGAGATTTGTTCAGGAGACTGATGAATTTTTCTTCTTTGTCTTTACTTTCTGAGCCACCTTTAGAGGTTGCTCTGAGCCCCCCCCCTCAAAACTCTTGTGTTGAATCCTGACCCCCAAGGTAATGGTGGCAGGAGGTGGGGCCGTTGGGAGGTGATGAGGTCATGAGGGTGGAGCCCCCATGATGGGATCAGTGTCCAAATAAAAGAGACCCCAGAGAGCTCTCTCGCCCCTTCCTCCTGGTGAGGACAGAGCGAGAAGACGCCGTCTGTGAACCGGGAAGCGGGTCCTCACCAGACACTGAATCTGCCGGCCCCTTGATCTTGGACCTCCAGCCTCCAGGACTGTGAGAAATAAATGTCTGTCCTTTATAAGCCCCCCAGCCTGTAGTATTTTGTTATAGCAGCCTGGATTGACTAAGATAAAGTATTTCCTAAGATTGAGAACCAGGCATCAAAGATTGCTTTATTAGACCAAATGTGCGGTTGAAAGGCTAACCTGGGCTCTTCTGGAGGTATATGTATGTGTCTGTGTGTGCGTGGGGTATTGCGTATTTATATTAAAATTTTAAAACATACCTTAGAGGTTGCTGCAAAAGAGGAGGAGAAGGAAAAGAAGGAGAAGACCATCAGAATTACTGAGAACATCTCGGCCTGGTGATGGTAAATTCGTTACCTGAACTTTTCTTTCTTCTCGAGTTTCTCTAGGATTTAATATGCAGCATGGCACAGTGCTTGTCCCTGAGTCTCAGAGACGGATATTTAATTTGGTAATAATGTGCACGTTCTCCTCCACCCTGCCAATATTTCATTCCAAGGGAAGGGTTTCCTCCTGAGGTGCTCTTGGCTACAAATGAGTGAGACAATGAAATATTCCGGTCAGGCTCAGCCCACAGAATAAAAGAAGGCAATCAACTATACAGGCAGACGGAGCAGTGCCAGGGTGAAAAGCCTGTTGCCTGATTGTAGCCCAAGGGATGCTAAATTACCCATCAACCCGCTCAGCCCGGTTGATAGACACCAGAAAACCATATGTGAAGAAAAACAGCTGCCGGGGAGGAAAATGTTTCTGGCTAGAATGTACTGTGGATTCAACCAGCATTTGTACTCCTTCCTTATATTTGATCTCTTCCTGTGAGTTAATTTACAAACAGATAATCAGGGGTGTGTTTTCTTATCTCCAACGTTAACATATGGAAATAACTTGGAATACTGCGGCACAGCTTTGAAATACTAACCAAGGTGCCTTTACCATTTAGCCTCCGTGATTGGGAACATTTTGTGCTGAATGACTGAAGCCAAACTAGAATAATACTTTCAACAGCGTGTATCAGGCTAACTGGAATAGTTCATGATCATAGTGACTTTTGCAGAAATTTATAATAGAATAGTATGAGTTATTGGCATGCCTTGTAATATTCTTCTTTTGCAAAGTGTAGCTCATTGGGTCTCATATATGCCCTAGTTTTAATGGGGGTTCACACATTTTGGAAAATTTTCAAATAGATTTGACAAAGTCATCATAAAAAGGCACTCTGCCCTCCGAGTTCTCTGAAATTCTCTCCTGTTCTCTCTTAAATTATATTTTCACTTTAGGATAAGTGTTCAACAAAACTTCATAAGAAGTTTCACATAGAACATGATGCTTTTATCTATATTTTCATTCAAGCATGAATCAGAAAATCCCTAATATTATCTCATTTTTCAGTCCCGAAATGCATTTGTAAGAGGTGTGTCAGATACTGCAGAGAGTGAGCGTGGCAATCTAGAGAAGTGGTGAAAATCACTCGGTTTAGAGCAGGACTTTCAGGCTTCCTTCACTCTTTGATTTGCAAGTGGAGGAGCTGTGTAACCTTGGGGGGAGTTACTTAACCTCTCTGAGCCTCATGTCTAACATGAGATTAAGAATCTCATGATTCATTACCATCCCACTTTGTATTCTTAACAGTAACCCCAAATCTGTGTACTACTGGATGTATTGACCCTGAAGATCTTGAAATTTAATTAAACAGGCAAAAATATTAAAAATTGAATCTTTCGAAAGAGTTGCCAAAAGGAATGTTTCATTAACTCTCCAGTGGATGGTTCACCCATTACAGTCAGAGATCTTGTTGCAGAGAACACTTTGTTTTTGTTTATTTATTTTTGCATTCCGTCTACCACAGCAGCCGCACATCCCAGACTTAGTCATCCCTGGCAGAGCTTTGGAAAGCAGCCTCAGGAAGGTGGTCAGATGCAATGTGAATTCGAGTGGAGCTGGCGTGTATTCCGTGGCTCTCACTGCCTTGCCCTAGGAGCCCTTAGCAAATGGCTTAGTTTTTAGAGCCCAAGTTTATTTGACTGAACATTAAGGATAATAATACCTCTCCTGGCTATTGCGAGGGTGACCGCACAACAGATCCAGTGTACTGTGCGTGTAGCTGCCATGGATTCACTCCGAAGCCATCAGCATTGTCTGCCTTTTGTTGTTAGAGAGATGTCTGTGCGGAAAAACGCTACATACGAGAGAAATAACACAGAGGCATTTGATATAAAAGCTTTCTACCTTACTAAAATTATATTAAAGGAGCTGGTATAACCTATACAAAAGAGGGGGATTAGTGCATAGAAGACCACCATACTCTACCATAATTCCACCATAACCTACCCCATGATGAGCTCCTGGGAAAGTATGATGATTCTAAATATTTGCAAAAATATTTAGATTTATTTTATTTTATTCATTTGCAGGGTAAGAGGTATATATCAAATTATGTTCCTAGAATATCAACATAGCTTTTAAAATTAACAACTGAAACAAGCAAAACACATGATGAAAAAATTGTAAGATTTTGGTGAATTATAACTCAAATAAATGGAAACGCCAAGAAGGGGCATATTTACTGCAAGTTATTTTGTTGATTAAACTATTCCCATGTTGGAGTAGAGAACTATTTTACCAGGCCCTAAAAACCAACCATCTCTTTCTGTACCCTTAGGGTGCACTTTCTATAATATTAGCCCCCCCCCGATCAGTACTTGGATTGAAATGTTTGACATGAAAGATGGCCATTTTACCAGACTAGCACCAAATGAACTAAGATTGCAGGCTATAATGCCTTTAAAACAAAATTGCAGTGTAAGCCACACAATTTGTAGCATTCACTGTTAGGAGGAGAAAATAACTTGTTAGCTTGTGCAGAGACTGGCAATTTGACACAATGCAAATATTTTTTAACGCTTTCAGCCCACCTCCTATAATATTTCTAACCTGTTTCCTTATAGGGAGCATAACCAGGAAACCTAATGATGCTTAAATGGGAGCTGCAAAGTGACGGGCAATCACTGTCATACATTATATGGGTTTGGACAAATGTATAATGACATGTATCCACCATCATAGTATCATACAGAGTAGTTTCCTTGCACTAAAAATCACCTATTCGCCACCTATTCATTTCTCTCCCTCACTCCCTGACTCCCACAGCCACTGATCTTTTTACTATCTCCATAGTTTTACCTTTTCCAGAATGTCCTATAGTTGGAATCATGCAGTATGTAGACTTCTCAGATTGGCTTCTTTCACTTAGTAAAATTCATTTAATATGCATTCAAGTTTCCTCCATGTCTTTTATGTCTTGATAGCTTAGTCCTTTTTAACACTGACTAATTTTCCATTGTCCGGATGTATCAGAGTTTATTTATAAATTCACCCACTGAAGGACATCTTGGTTGTTTCCAAAGGAGCTGTACCATTTTGTATTCCTGCTAGCAGTGAATGACAGTTCCTGGTGCTGCACAACCTAGGCAGTATTAGGTGTTGTCAGCATTCTGGATTTGGGCCATTCTGATAGGTGCATAGTAGAATCTCATTGTTTTTATTTTCATTTCCCTGATGATACACAATGTGAAGCATCTTTTCATAGACCTACTTGCTCTCTGTATCTCTTCTTTGGTGAGGTGACTGTTCAGATCAGTTGCCCATGTCTAAATCAGGTGGTTCATTTTCTTATTGTTGAATTTTAAGAGCTTTTTATATATTTTGGATCACAGTCCTTTATCAAATGTCTTTTGCACAGATTTTTCTCCCAGTCCGTGGAAGGTCTTCTCATGCTCTTGTCCTTTTCTTTTACAGAATAGTTTTAAATTTTAATGAAGTCCAGCCTATCAAGACTTTCTTTCATGGATTGTGCCTTTGGTGTTGTATCTAAAAAGTCATCCCCATACCCAAGGTCATCTAGGTTTTCTCCTATGTTAACTTCTAGGAGTTTTATGTTTAGGTCTATGATCCATTTTGATTTGATTTTTGTGAAGCGTGTAAGGTTTGTGTCTAGATTCATTTTTTTTTTTTCTGTATGTGGGTGTCCAGCTGTTCCAGCATCATTTGTTGGAAAAGCTACATTTGCTCCATTATACTGCTCCTTTGTCAAAAACAGTTGACTCTATGTGTGAGCCTGGACTTTCTATTTTGTTTCATTGATCTGTCTGTTATTTCACCAATACCGCACTATCTTGATTACTGTAGCTTTCTAGTAAATCTTGAATTCAGGTAGCATCAGTCCTCAATTTTGTTCTTCTCCTTCAATATTGTGTTGATTCTTCTGGGTCTTTTGACTGTCCTTAAAAACTTCGGGATCAATTTGTCACAATCCACAAAATAGCTTGCTGGGATTTTGATTGGGGGTTGTGTGGAATCTATAGATCAAGTTGGAAAGAACTTCCAATTCCTTCCCATGTAAGTAGAAAATTTTTGGATTAAAGTAAAAATAGATGCCCTGCTTTAAAATCATTTGTTAATAATTAACCAAGATTGCTTTACTCTTAAATTTTATTTGTTGCTTTGTTTTCAAGGGAATTTAAAGTGGTTTTAAAATTTGTAAATAAAGAAATTAAGATGAAGGGGAATACAATAAAGGAAGAAATTGTGTTCGTAGAGATACATGCCATAGAATCCCGTACAGTTGCTATATTCAGGCTAGAAGCATTGGGAGGACTATCTAATGCTCAAAGCAGGGAACGAAATGCACTCAATTACAAATTCCAAAATGTCCCATGTCCATAATGTCAGTTGTTAGAATGTGAAATTCATGAGGTCACTAAGGTGGAAATTCTGTGAGGAAGGGTTTTTAGTCTATTTTGTCCAAGACAAGATTCCCAATCTGAGAGCAGTTTCTGCCGCCATCTGTATCCAATAAGGATGTGTTGAAAGGATGAGTGTCTGTGAGTCGACAGAGACACAGCTGTTCAGGTGAAGAACAACCTCACAGATGTCCCTGTACTTCTGTATGTGTCACAATTCTCCTTTGTAGCCTCATAATGGACACAACTTTATATAAATCAACCTCCCTTCCCCAGATACTGTGGTTACACCTATGTGGTAATTTCACAAAGAGTTCTGCTTTAAAATTCATGATAGAAGACAATACCAACATACAATTCAGGGAAAGGGATTTTATGTGGTCAAATGATGTCATCTACGGTTTTCTAGAAGACACTCTGAGGACCTGTGAAAGCCATGAGTGTCTTCCCAGTGAAGGGGCAATTCAATACACCGCAAATTTGAAGGGCGTTTCAGGGGACGATGGTTCTGGCTTAAAGCAGATACTGGTTCTGATTACCTTGTGGTAAATGGTCAGCCTCTGATCTAGACAAATAGATGAACATCAAGTGCTTTAAGAAGTTCCCCACAAATGCCATTTCCCACAACCTAGGTTCTAACAAGTATGGTACAGAAAGATATGAATATCATGTTTTCTGGCTGTATGTCGGTGATTCAGGATTTTGATCAAGAAAACTGTTTGACATTGACAATTTCATCACATACATTTTTTTTTCAACAAAACTGTGAATTCTAAATAGTAAAATTCTTTGAAGTCAAGATTTTTTAAAATTTAATACACACACACTATGTATATAAATAGATATGCAAATATGTATGTATATGTATGTATTTAGTCAATATTATGATTCTGAATTTAGTAGTAATTAAAGTACGAACACCAATATCCTTGCAAAAAATTAAAAAAAGAAAAAAAAAATCTTACCGATAATGCTATCACCACTATTTTTCAGAAGAGTTTGTGTGATTAGCTCAAAGCCAGAGGTCGGAACCCAGGCTTCTGAATTCTGGTCCTAAATGTTTGTCAAAGTGCTAGGAGATCTCTATCTCTAAATAGATCCTAAAATTCTTACAGCAGCATTCATTCTAAACACTGTTCATCCCTTCTCCTCACCACAGATTGGCGTTGTTTCTCATCAAAGACATCATAAATGTTAGTATTAAAACAAATATGATATTATGAATAGAAAAGAGTAGATTATTGTAACCAGTCACCTTTATTTGTTAAAACTAGTATTTTCATTTAAAATATGCTGAGTATTTAACATAATAACTGAAAATATGATGATTCTTTTATAAGAACTCCCAATAAAAGAATTATACTTTCTACTTTATTCCTAGTGTTAAAAAGTTTAAAATGGATTACATTTATAATGTCTTCAATTTCTGAAATGATGTTAAGTCATTTTACCAGGTCAGAAAATTGATTTGGTCCTCTGCTTTTCCTTAGCCTCAATCATGAAAAATAGGAATTCTGATATATTCAATTCTCATCCCTAGCAGCATTATTCTGCTTGACTGTGGTGAAAATATCTTATTCTAGCAGAATACTGCGGGTTTTGCCAGCGGGTTCCAATAAGTCAAGCATTCAATGGATAAGTAAGTCAAAGTGTTACAATTGGGTTAACTCACTCTATCCAAGTACAACTAATTTCCAAAGCCCAGTGGATGTCCTCATTATGTAACTGTCAACTTTGTCCAGGAAGGAATAGGAGAGATTCATCAAATGAATAGTAATAAATGATTCCTATTAATGTTATTTTTTAGTAATGACTTGAAACGACCTGAAAGTTTTGGTTTGTTCTTAATCATGAACATAGTCCAGATCCCACTGAAGACCAATAAAAATCAACAAACTTGGAATTCAGATGTGAAACAACATTAGACTCATTCTCTGTTTTTGACTTTGGATATAGATACGTGTTATTTAATAAGGCAGTCCTTATAGAAAACGAACCTTGGTTCTGGAGTCAGAATAGCTATGTCAGAGACCCATCTCTGCCACTATATATTCATCAACAGCTGATTTAGACTACCTGACCTTGTTTCTCGTTCATGGAGATGATCATTTTAACCTTGACGAATATTTGTGAGACCCAACTGAGATGATTTTTATCTGTACAAATGAAAGTTATTTTTATTATAAGCAGCAAGAATCCCAGAATGGAGGGAAATATTTCTCACATCAGATCTTTATAGATAAAGGAAACAAGGCAACTTTCATTCAAGCTGTAAATAAATGTGTGGGTTTCAATCCTTTACTGTATTTTCAACAAGGTAGTCTTCTATCCAAGAATCCATTAGTTTTCAAACATAAGGTTAACTCCTATTGTCTCAAAAAATTCGGAAATAAGAGCTACTTCCCATGGGTGGAGGGCATGACTAGGCTGGGTGCATCCCACTCCTACTGGGTTTTCCTGACCTTTCCCATTCTAAGGTATTTTCATCTTGTTATGGTTTGCATGTCTTTAGAACAGGTTGTACATTCTAGAGAATTACGGCAGTTAGGAGTCATTTCTCAGGATGTCCATCATAGATGCAGCAGCAGGTTACAGAAAACCCAAAGTACCAGGGTTTTACCTCTCAAAAAGACCAGCCATGCGTAGAATGACAGAGGATGTCTTAAGGATCCCCCGAGCTCCATTGTGTTATGTCTAGTGTTTGGTCAGTGTCTCTTGAGCCAAGGTGACTGATAGAGCTTCAGCAATTACATTCACTTTTAGTCAACAGGTGTTAGAGGGGCAAAGATGATGTGTCCTGCCCCTCTTGCTTAAAGGAGAGTTTCTGAATGTATCAAAAAGTGCTATCAGCCCATCAAAGTTTGGAGGACGGGGGAAGAGGCAGCTGGCGTGGGAGAGTAAGAGACAGAGGCCAAAGACCTGGGAGGAAACTGTTGCGTATGCATCAGGACCCAATGACAGAATTATCTGGGGACATGCGCGTGTGTCAAGATAAGGACTGGGGGATGGCCACTGGATTTGACAATGGAAAGCTCATTATTGACCCGGAGAAGAGCAACCTCGTGGAGGTGATTTGGGCAAAACCCTGGTGTCAGTGGACTCAGTGGAAAAGGGAAAGACAGCATAGGAGGTCGTACATAGAGGGGAAACTTGTCAAAGGATTTTCCTGTAAGAGAAGTGAAATTGAGCAGTAGCTGTGGGGAAGGTGGAGTAATGGGGGTTGTCTTGTTTGCTCATTTGTTTGTTTTTCCCCACATGGGAGGAGTAAGAGCAGGTTTATGCACTTGTGAGTAGGACCAGCTTCAGGGGCTGCACACGGGGCCAGGCACCGACAGGGTCCACTCCTAGTAGCATCCATCTCTGCTGATGCCGTCCCGAATTCTTAATAATTTTACCTTTGAGCTTGTGTTTAGTAAGTGAAGTCCAGCAGGATGGTGGCCCATGCTTCTGAGCTGCTGCCCTCCCTCTCCTCCCATCACATTCAGTGTTCACGGTGTTCCCGGAGCACAGAATCCTAGTGGATCCATGATGCTTGGGACTTTGCATGACTGTGACCGTAGGCCTGTTTTCGTCAGGCTCTGGTAAACTTCAAAACTGATGCTTTAACTCTGAACCTAAAATGACTTGAAAATATGTAAAAGCTCAACTCAAGTTTATGTAATAAATAAAATGCAATTTTAAATTTGATGCCCTACTGCTTTCATTTTCTGTAAGGAGTAGAATCAATAAAACGAAGGCCAATTTCAACTTTCTTAAAACCTACAAAAATTGAACTGAGAGGGAAAAATGGAGGTTTTATTTTATTTTATTTTTGGTATGCTGCTTTGCAAGCTACCTTACCCCATCAAGATTTGTTTTCATTCAGATTACTCTTTAGTTTTGAACTCATTCTGTATTTGGAACAGCCCATGGTAAGTACAGAGTAAATGTGAGCTACTGTTGCTGTTATGATTTGTACATTTTCATCCGAATTTTACGGGCGGGGATTATGCTGTCTCTTCCAGGCATCAGTGTTCCTTTGCAACAAAGGACAGTAGTTCATACTACTTGGCAAAGAAAACTGGTAAGACCTTTCTTAGAATGTCTGTTGGAAATGCCTGCTCTGTGTTGTCGATTTCACTATCATGTTAGAAACACTTTTGCCCCTGGTGCTTCTGCTCCTGATTCTTAATTGTTGTTATTTTGCAGAGTAAAATATTGATGACATTGGTCAAAAAGATTGACAGCAGCATGAATTGTTATTAACCAGACTGTTGGTTGCAGCTTACATTTCAATACATTCTAGGATGAAGCACAAGCCCTCAGGGCAATCTCTTTTTCATTCTCTTTTCCAAACAGGCAGAAATTAACCCTCTCATAACTTTCTTTCCTATTGTCCCTTATTTTCTTTTTCCTTTGAGCAGTTAAAACACCATGTATTGATTTCTACCTTGTAACATAAAAGGACTCATTATTCATCAAGGTGGAGGTTGGAATTATCCTGAAAGCTTGAAATAACCAAAGACAGTTCTTAAAGAAACAAGGGTGGAAATGATAAGGTCGACCTTGGGAAGACAAAAAAAGCAGAGGAGCAGAAAGAAAGATGACATCAGAGAGGAGAGAAAGCCACCCCCTCTTCACATTCCCTGCAGACACACTTACAGTAGGAACATTCATTGTGTGGTCTCAACATTTTGGGAAACATTCATCTTTTGTATCTTTGTGCAGCCAATGAAATCTGACTACCAAAGCTTCTTCTGAATGATCTTGTCATCCATGGCTCATATAAAAAGTGTATCCATATGGTGCAAATTAGTATGGATTACTTTCATGTCTGTGTGATGATTATCGGTAATGTCATTTGTAATCAATTCTATGAACTGAATAGCAACAGTGGAGTGAGAGATGTAAACCACACATCCCAGGGGTGAAAAAGAAATAATCCCACTAACTAACGTTTCTGTTTTCTTCTTATGCTCAATCTTAAATCTTAGAAAATAGGAGAGACCGAATCTTCTCGAAGGTAAGTATTTCCAAGCATACTAGTCAAATCAATCACTATGGTCAATTTTAAGGCACGTGGAGATTTTTAAACCTGGCAACTTTCTCATTAACTATTAAACTACTGAGTATTAGTACAGTTAAGTTGAGGGTAGGGGACATTCGGTATGGTTATCATAATGAGCTGTGCGGCAAAATCACCTCAAACTATGCTGAAAATGCAGATTCCCAGCCAGAACGGCAGACTTACTGAAGAGGAAAAGAGTGGGGCAGAGAATCTATCTTTGTAACAAGTTCTGTGAATGATTATGATGGAGAAAGCCTGCCCTGAATTTGAGACCTCACCCCCCCATTTCTAGACCTTTTCTCAATTGCCTAAATAATTAGCTGTGTAATATTAGGAAACATCTCATCTCTGTATCTGTATTTTAAAAAAAAATCAGACTATCAAACAATACAAAGAGTATGTACTAAGGTTTGCACTTCCATCCTCATTTCTCCTCACTCCTGATCCAGCTGCCAGAGGAAACCTTATTTAACCATTTTTCTTTATATTTCGTACACGAGTTACCATCTTATGTATTTGTAGTTATTTTTAATTCATCACCATTATGAATAGATTTCTTTCTCTGATGGGTAAAAATATAATTTATCTACACCTCCTCTTCCTACTCCCTATTTATTTCCATTCCCTGCAATGAACTCTGGAATTACCTTTAGTTCTTCATATTTAATCTTTTCACAATTGATAATAAATTCTTAAACCTCTCCATCTTATTTCATAAATGTCACACAATAGCTCTAGATTCCTCACTTAGAAAGATGAGAATGTTATCAACCTTCCTCCCTTCCAACCATCCTTATCACTTTTAACTATTTGCCAATTTTCTTTTCTTTTTTTAACCCTCACAAGATTAATTACGTTTGTATTATTTTTATAGCCAAAAATAAAGGTAGTATGTTTTATCTGTAGATTAATTTCACAATTAAAAACAATGGGGCTTCCCTGGTGGCGCAGTGGTTGACAGTCCGCCTGCCGATGCAGGGGACACGGGTTCGTGACCCGGTCCGGGAAGATCCCACATGCCGCAGAGCGGCTGGGCCCGTGAGCCATGGCCACTGAGCCTGCGCATCCAGAGCCTGTGCTCCGCAACGGGAGAGGCCACAACAGTGAGAGGCCCGCGTACCGCAAAAAAAAAAAAAAAAAAAAAAACAATGGACAGCACTTACATGATCAGTATTATACAAACTTGGTTACTAACGGAGACCTTGTTTCCACAATCTGCATGCCACAAAAAGGAAAAGTTTCAGATACACTATCCTTTCCTGAACAACACCAGTTGCCCAAACCCATGCTGCATTTTAGTTTGCTCTATATTTGGACCATAACTCTTTAAAAATGCTCCTTTTTCTTGGGGTTTCTGATTGCCTATATCTTATTATGTGAATTATCCTATATACATGCCTTCTTCTCTTGAATGAATATGGTTTTACTCAATGTGTAAAAAGTAAAAAAGAAAAATATTTCTTACTCATTCTCTCCATCACTATGGCTATTTCATATTTTAAGGTGAAATCCGTTGGCTTCCTATTCTACTTTGATTGAATATGTCATACTTGGGTGGGCTATGATAGTTAATAATGCACAATTTGTTTCCCTTGGTTTTTAGAAGCTGCATTCTGTGCATTACAATATGCTTATTTTTGCTTTGAAGCAGTCAACTATACTCCATTTTTGTGGAATCCTCTAATTTATTTTAGACCTCCTAGAAGCCTTCTGCCTCACAGTCAGTCTTCAGGTCTGTAAGTAGCTGTTAACTTAGGATATACCTTTCTTGCATTTTTGAGTTGGAAGAACTGTTTCCTGGATCAATTTCAAACTCATTTTGCTGAAACACATTTTACAAAAATTAATTTCCTAAGAATGTATGCCCATGAAATATGTTCTGAGTCCTCCCGTGGATGCAAATGCCTCACCCTTGATTCACTGTGACCTGGTCAGTGTTGATATTAAATGTCCTTCTCCTAAGTGGCTGAAATGGTTCTTCCCTTTATGTTAAGCAAGCACCTGGTACCACTTGTTGGGAGACAATTCTCCGTGGCATTTCTGCACATCGTATGACAGCTTTTGTGGCAGAATATCTTCTCAAGGATGTTGGAACAGCAAACAGCCTAGGAGGACAGAGGTGGTGTCTTTCTCCAGAGCAGAGGGCAGATTTGTCTCCTAACCAGCACAGTAAAGATAGCGTCTTTTTGGGCACAAGGCTTGGGTAGAGTTGCTAGCTGCCCCCTTTGAGACTGGGGTTTCCTGAGCGTGGGGCTCCCAGCTGTGCCACAG
Organism: Delphinus delphis; assembly: GCF_949987515.2. NCBI lineage: Eukaryota > Metazoa > Chordata > Mammalia > Artiodactyla > Delphinidae > Delphinus > Delphinus delphis. The sequence continues at coordinate 97,125,082 of NC_082684.1, read as the reverse complement.
ACCCACTGTGTGTTCACCCACTTCATTTCTTGCGTTGGACTTGGGGAGCAAAGGGAACCTATTCAGACATGAAACTCAGGCTTCCTGCTGTGTCACAAGTAATAACATCCTTTGTCTCTAACCCAGGAGTTTCATGCCTGCTATGGTCTGTTTGTGTCCCCCTGCTAAATTCATATGTTGAAATCCAATCCCCCGGGGGATGGTGTTAGGAGGTGGGGTCTGTGGGAGGTGATGAGGACATGAGTGTGGAGCCCCCACGCTGAGGCTAGTGCCCTTGTAAAGGAGACCCCAGAGAACTCCCTCACCCCATCCACACACACCAAGTTCTACAGACCGGAAGTCTGAGGTCAGGTGCCCAGCGAGTTCGGGCTCTGGTGAGACCTTTCTTCTGGGTTGTAAGTGACGTGGGAGCCTCCAGAACTGGGAGAAATAAATGCCTGCTGTTTCTAAGTCATCCAATCTCTGGTATTTTGTTACAGCAGCCTGAACCAAGACAATGTCATTCCAGCATCGTTTATGAAACTCCTGTAGGCTAACAATGTTAGGCTGGAAACAGGGAAACACCTGGACCCCTCAAAGCTCCTGACTTCACATTTCTTAAATATATTCTGAACTTCCCATTGCACAACACATAAGAGGTTTTGGGCTCCAGCTGGCTATGGACTGTTTTTTTCTTTTCCATTTATCCTCATCAAAATTCAGGAGGCTCTCTTACACAGAATCCCAGGCTGAAAATACTCTTTCTGCAGAAGTAGAATGCATTTTCATATTATCTCCTGGTAGGACTATTGTTGATGAGCGTGTGTGATGCCAGACTTCTTATCCCTTTACTAATTATCATTTTGTTAATGCCTTTGTTGCTTTCCTTTTAGATGCTTTTATGGTTTCCTCTTTTATACATGGCCTTATAAAATCATAAAATGATATGTCTTGCTGTGTTAGACCATGATCAGATCAGATCCTGGAAAGCCCTCAGCTAAAGTTCCCCCTTATACAGAGAAAGCTCTTATGTTGAGAAGTCCATCGGACATGTTTACCTAAACAAGAAACTAGAAGTTAAGTCTGCATGTGTTGGTAGTCACAGGGTGGATAAACGTTTGGGTAAGACGTGTTGTGCTGGGAAATAAGTGGTGTGTCTTCCTGGGTTATTTGGGGTAAATGCATGAACAGGAGGGTCCAGAGCTTTTCCGACCTGACTAGACCCTGACCCCATACTGGTCACATAAGAGAATCATCCTAAGGAAATCTTTCGAGAGAGGGGTAAAGGTGGGCAGCACCAGGACCCTTGCGAACTTTAATATAACTCTGTCCCTCACCTTAACTTATGGAAACTTATTCTTATCTAAGTAAGTAGACACTGGCATCACTTAAGTGTGGTCCAAGTTCCCCATTTCTGCTGACCTCTCAGCCTGGGTGTGGGTCTTTTTAAATTCATTCTACTGCACATTCAGTCAGCACTGTTGAGCTTGTCTATACCAAAGTCTTCTAATTATACTTCAGTTTTGTTTGTAAACCTTAGTGCCAGCCTCCAATTCGGAATATCTGCATTTTACAGAAAGGTCTTATGCAACCAAGGGTCATTTGTTATATAATTGTGTTAAGATATTGAAGTGATTTCCCGAACCAGAGTTCTCTGAAGTGTTGGAGTCTGTCAGAAACACTGGCAGTTCATAGTCTCACCACTTATGCAGCCGTTGGGGTAGATATGAAGAGCATAGTGATCATGGCGAGAAGAATCTCCAAGTAATTTATTTATTTGTGAACAACGGTTACAATTGTGCTTTCTCCATTTCCTGTGTCTCTAGTAATTTAATCTACGGTATTTCATTCATGACATTTAATCAATACATGCAAATCACTTCAAGCACCTATATTCTGTCCTGAATTCATTAATCTACTTGGGCAAGAGACAAGCACATAAGAAGGTTTCTTGGTTGAGATCACGAAGGAGGATGAGTACCATCGAGTTCCACTATGGTAAGTCCTTCAGAGACTAATACCCTAAAGTGTAAGTTGTCCTTTGGGCTTGCATTTTTTTTTTTTTTTTTAAATAAATTTCTTTATTTTATCTTTGGCTACGTTGTGTCTTCATTGCTGTGCACAGCCTTCTCTAGTTGTGGCGAGCGGGGGCCACTCTTCATTGCGGGGCGCGGGCTTCTCATTGCGGTGGCTTCTCTTGGTGTGGAGCGCGGGCTCTAGCTATGTGGGCTTCAGTAGTTGTGGCTCGCGGGCTCAGTAGTTGTGGCTTGTGGGCCCTAGAGTGCAGGCTCAGTAGTTGTGGCGCATGGGCTTAGTTGCTCTGCGGCATGTGGGATTTTCACGGACCAGGGCTCTAACCCATATCCCCTGCGTTGACAGGTGGATTCTTAACCACTGAGACACCAGGGAAGCCCTGGCTTGCGTTTTTAATTCAAGCATTTTACAGTTACATATATTTTGCACAAACTTGAAAGTACAAACATATTGGTTCTTCTTTTTCTTACTGTTTCTATTCTACATGGTACTTTCTGATAGAAAATACAAAATAAGCATGCTTCTTGCAGAGGTCAGGATGTTTTATTCATCATGGAACATAAGGTGAAAGTAATGCAGTAAAATTTCACTTGTGCCGGTCATCAATAGGAATCTGGTTTATGACTGCACAATAAGAAACCAATGAGAGCGGCAGTCCTATCATGAATATCATAAAATATCCCTTAATCCTTAGGTTTTTGTTAAGAGCTGATTTATCAGAGGTCTGAAATAGATACAAATTAAGTTTAATATGATGCAGTGCAGCGCAATCAGACTACTATTGCATTAAATTGACATAAATTGAATCATTTTTAATGAAATGAGCATGCCGCAGCGTTTCGGAATTCTTATTATTCATAGTAGAGAAGAACAATGAGACGTTTTATGATTTTTAGTTATGTGTATTCCTTTGTTCCGTAGTCCATCTGTTGGACTATTTTTGAATTGCATAAATCTATTGTCATTGTTAGTAGCTTCTTTAATAAATAAATCTGAAATGAGAATGTTCACAGGTTTGTCTAAATCATGTGCATCTGACTTCACAACACAGATCCAAGATGGGCGAGATGTTAATACCTCACATTTATTAGGAGGTTTTTCCATTCATTGGCTGATTCGCTAACACCACACATCTAATAAAGCAGCGCTAATTAAATGATGTATCCAGAAGAACGGAGTTCTACCAACATGGATGAGCCCATCTCTCTCTAGATCTCTCTCTAGTGAGTACCTAATGAGAGATGACTGTACGAATAAATTATATTTCACCCACACACAGATTTCTCTACAACTGAAAGGATGAGGATGATCTCCGTGTACTACGACGGAGAGACATCGGTATATATCTGTGAGAAAAGCAAAGTATACAACAGTGGATGTTGAATTCTTATACATTGTTGTATATTATGCATATATGGAAAGGGCAAGATGCAAATTAATATATATTTGTATTTCCTTATGTCTACCTAAAGAAATCTGGGATGAGAAAAAACTCAATTAAATGAATACATTAAAGACTCAAAAATAAATAGGTTGGATGGGGAGAGGCATAAGTGAGATATCGGTTTATCTTTTTACATCCTTTTGACTTTTAGACCATATGAACATGGTCTATCACTTCAAAAAAACACCATAAATCAATGAATTCTGTAGTAGATGTTATTGGCGACCTGCACTGATCCCCTTTATAGAGCCCCTGACCCCAGACTTTCAGCTGCGGTGGGTGCGGGGTGCTAATCGCTCATGGCTGCATCGTTTTCCAGAAGGTTGCCCTCACCTGGCTTGGGCCACCTCCGCAGGAAGCACAGGAGATTATGTGCTCTTTCAATTAGAAGTATCCCATGGCCCATAATGAATCAATGTGAAAGTACACAGCACCCTTGCCTCTGAGTGAGACAGCTTTTGCTCCATGCACACCCCAGGGCCCCCCTTGGACTTGGGCAGAGGTTGGACCGCAGTCTAAATGCACTGTGATTATTTTCTTCCTCTGCTCCCTCGGGCTTCCCTCACCCCTAAAGCTTTTCTCCTGAGAGCACTCCTTCAATATATCACTTACACATGCATCTCCATTTCAAACTCTGCTTCTCAGGGACCTGTCTTGGAGTCAAATTATAAAACCATCCATGTAGATAGTATAACACCATTGTCATGGTGTCTTCTCATCAGCAAATTAGTGCATTTTATGGATGACCATCTAAGGAAAGCTAAGTAAGCAATGTGTGGGTGGAATAATATCACAAATACTCCCCTACTGACAATGGGTAAAATGAGACTTTTAGTGGATTCGTGTGAGGTCCATGCATTTTTATTTACTTTTAGTATGTTTCTCAGTTATATAGAAATTAATTCCATCTGCTGCTTACACTGTGGATTTTAATGACCCTTATCCAGCAGTGAGAACTTTATTGAAAATATAAGAATGTTTTAGGGTTAACTCAAATGAAGAAATTTCTCTGAGTAAATGAAGCAGTCAACCATCATCACTGGTCATCCTGAGGGTTCAAGGTCAATTGCCCTGTGGCTATGGCGTGTCCAGGAGAGAAAATCACTGGAAATTTTGAGCAGGAAGGACTGCAATTCACAACATGTGACCACAAAACCAACAGAAGAGATGGGGACTCAGAAAGAATGGAAGGCACCAACTTCTTATGTGGGTTACTCACTGGCAGAGTCAGGAGACGGCAGAACCAGCAGGATGGCAGCAGAGAAAATCTCTGCAGGGAAAACCCAAGCTTGCTCTTCATTATCAGGTCTGCTGAATCTTGTCCTTTGTGCTCATGCCTTTGAAAGACCAGGAGTGTGGCTTCTGGTTCTCTCCCATCTTGGTAATCTGCAAAGTTTCTCACTGGTGGGCTTTAAGCATAAACGCAGCTGGCAAAGGATGCAGAGGAAGTAGCTTCCATTCCTTGAACCCTTGTACTGGAGGGGAGTGTATGGAAAGGTGCGGGGGGGGGGGCGGCTTGCAGGGGTCACGGACAGTCAGATGGACTAAGCCCACCCACAGGCAGAGAACATCCCTCTGCAAATCCAAAAGACACGCTGTGGTCCTCAGAAATGAAAGATTCTGGGAACAGTAAAAGAGGCACAACCGTACCCACTTGGCATTTGAGTGGAGACATGCCTGGAGTGTCTAATAAACTGGCTTCCAGTCTGGGGTTGTACTGATACGTGTTCTCGAGTCTGATTCGATTGCACTTAGTAGCATGGAATTGCCTGTTCTTCTGATGACACTGTGACTGCTTTTTAAAAACGTACTTAACATTTTCCCTCTGGGTTGAGTGCTTCACACATTCAAATTAAGCGCTGAACTGCCTGTTTTCCATGTGAAATGCTTATTGATTTAATTTTCTTTTAGTTCAGATGGTTATGTTGTTATTCTGAAGATAGGGTCTTCCACACAGAGTACTGCCAACTGGGTAATGATTATATGTATAACGAATGCACCTCGTTATAAAGGGTATGGTTTCAGGGCCATTAGGAGGGACCCACGCCTGAAAGCGTCTCTACCACAGGTGCCACAGTAATGGAAATTCCCTAAATTAGCCACATATTTTTTTTAATGTTCTCTATCTATTGCCCACAAGAACTAACAATCCAATTTGCCCTAAGGTTTTAGTAACAAAATAAATACGTTTTTCTTCTGGTGAGAAAATCCCAAATTAGCAACATGAGTAAAAGTAAAAATACACAAAATATGATAAAGTGGATAATGATAGCTGAGACGGAATAAAGTGCTGTGAAAGGTTTAAAAAGTGACAAGTTTACAAAGCCAACTTTGATGGCAAGCTGGTGTAGTGTAACAAGCTGATGATGTAGAATCAGAAAGACATGAATTTGAGTCCTGTGACATTGCGTGAATAAACTAACCTCTTTAAATACAAAATGGGATAATGTCCATCTTGTGTTAGCTCTGTATTCCCTCTTGGATTAAATAAAGTAGGATATATAAAAGTTTCAGCTCAGCGTACGTTACAAGTAGGGTCTCAGCTGTAATTACTCTCTTCCCAAATCTGTTCTGTATTTTGCTTACAGTTAGTTTGCTGTCAGCACCTTAGCTATTGGAAAGGTGTATCACCGTGGAAGGGTGAGTGTTTTTGTTCAGAGAGATTTCTTCCCGCTGGGCCTGGTCGAAACTGCACTTTAGTCCATGTATCCCTCCTAGAGTCTCTGAGATTTTACAGCATTTATTACGTTATAATAAACTAGAATTTTTTAAATGTGTTAGTATCATGAGCACATAGATATTTCTGGGTAAAAAACTTAAGTGGTTTCCATTTTCTGCATTTTTATAGTTGTAAAAATCAACAAGGTACTGTAATAGATAAAATGATTTCAGCACCTAAGAGACAAAGTTTCCACGAACACCAAGGTGTTCCATTATCATAATTTTGATTTGGTCCATGGGAAAGAGGGCTCAGTTTCAAATGAGACAGCATTCTCTGTATGATAATTCATGAATTAACTTCTCCCCAAATAGAATTCCTACACATAAAGCTGCTCAAGGGACAGATGCAGGATGAGATTCGAGTATAAAACTCTATGGATTGTTCGGACGACATGACAACATGAGGGTATTTGTTTTATTAAATAAAGGTGTATTAACTCTCTGAGTGGTCCATAAAGAGGGATATGTGTGTGTGTGTGTGTGTGTGTGTGTGTGTGTGTGTGTGTGTGAATTATGACTACTTCCGAGGAAGGTAAGTAGCTTGGAGTGACTGGAAAACATATCCATTCACAGAAGTGATAGGGTAGGAGGATGATGGTGGTATTTATAAAGGGTTGTGACACGCCTGCCAGGCCAGGTATTATCCTAAAGCAATGGAGAGACACTGGAGTTTTAGCATCAGAATAAAAGCAAGATGGGGTTTGCATCTTTTACCCAAGTATAATTGATTTACAATATTGTGTTAGCTTTGGGTGTACAGCACTGTGACTTGTTTTGTTTTGAAGATTATATTCCATTGTAAGTTATTAAAAGATATTGGGTATAATTCCCTGTGCAATACAGTAAATCCTTGTTGCTTATCTATTTTATGCAGTAGTTTATATCTGTTAATCCCAAACACCTAATTTGTCCTTCCCCACCTTCCTCTCCCTTTTGGTAACCATAAGTTTGTTTTCTATGTCTGTGAGTCCTGCTTCTGTTTTGTATATAGGTTAATTTGTATTATTTTTTAGGGTCCACATATAAGTGATATCATATAGTATTTGCCTTTTTCTGTCTGGCAATATTTCATTCTTTTTATGGCTGAGTAATATTCCATTTTATTTATAGATAGATAGATAGTCACATCTTCTTAAGTCAACTCATCTGTTGATGGGCACTTGGGTTGTTTCCATGTCTTGGGTATTGTGAATAGTGCTGCTATGAACATTAAGGTGCATGTATCTTTTTGAATCAGCATTTTTGTTTTTTCCAGAAATATACCCAGGAGTGGAATTGCTGGATCATATGGTAGTTCTATTTTAGAAAGATAATTCTTGCCGATAATTTGAAGGGGCAAGGATTCAGGCAAGGAGATGAACTTGGATGTTATTGCAATATTCTCATTAAGGAATGATACAAACATTTACTATAATTGTGACAGCAAGAGTAGTAAGGAGAAGGTACATTCAAGAAATACAAGTAATCCTATTTTGCCTTGCATTATTGTCGACTATGTGCATGTCTGTCTTCACTAGATTTTAAGGGACCAATGGCAGAACAATATTTATTAATTTTTTACTCTATAATACACTGTGTGCATAGAATATGTTTGGTATTTGATTGAATGTACTCTGGATTTATTATTTTCTGTTGAATGAAGAGAACAACTAAATGATGAACACAGATAAACATACATATCTCAACAGTAGTTAAACTATAAGGCACTTCAGAACGAAAAGCCAGAGACTTTTTTTTTTTTCCTGCGGTATGTGGGCCTCTCACTGTTGTGGCCTCTCCCGTTGCGGAGCACAGGCTCCGGACGCGCAGGCTCAGCGGCCATGGCTCACAGGCCCAGCCGCTCCGCGGCATGTGGGATCTTCCCGGACCAGGGCACGAACCCGCGTCCCCTGCATCGGCAGGCAGACTCTCAACCACTCCGCCACCAGGGAAGCCCAGCCAGTGACTCTGATCAGGGATTCAAACACAAGTCACATCATATAAAAACTGGCTAATTAAATGCAACAGCAGATCATCCTGGCTGTGATCCAGTTCTTTCTCCAGATGGTTTGTCCCTGTGCAGGTAGAGATAGGAAAATGAAAAGTGATTATCCTGCTAGACTGCTGTCTTTATGCCAAACAGAATTATTTACAAATTTCTTTGAGATTAATAAAGGACAAAACCATTCCAAGAAGGAAACTTTGTTTAAAAGATTGTGAATGAAACTTGGCTGAAAACAATCCTAGACCAAGACTTAAAGGGGCTCTAAAACCTGCACTTTCCTATTTTCTTTCTGAACAGCCCTCATAGTTCAATGGTCAAAACGGCCCTTGGCCAGAGATGCCCTACCATAAATTGTTCTATTTTCCTTCTCAGAATACAATAGTTTCTGTTAAACTACAAAAAAATTTGAATGTGCATTGGTAGCCCCAGTCAAAAGAAACAAAAAAGAAAAAGGAAAGTCTTCGTCTTAGCCCAGGCATTAAATCCCATTAACATTGAATATGTCATGGGGAATATTTGGTTCCACAGAGCACTAATTCTAACTCCTGCTACAAAGTTAATATGTTTGTTTAACTTAGTGTTTTCAGGCTCGTTAGACAGTGTTTAGACATTACATATTATAATTATTAATCATATCTCAAAGGAGGAACGAAATGTATTCCACCAAATATCTCCAAATTAGTATGCATCTTAGTTCCTATTAATCTTGAAACTGGGAAAACTAATGGCATACTATAAAGGATTGTGTGTATGATATTATTCGTCTAAATCAATATCTACATAGTGTTTTAAAAATAATTTTTCCAAATGGCTTAGAAAAAAAAAGCACTGATATTTATTTAATTATCAAATTCTAACAAGAAATTACAATAATAACTGGATACTGTGTGAAAATATTGATTTTGTGCCTTCTTTTACCCAGTAACCATAGAATATCATAAAAATTCAATGCAGCCTTATTCTTCCAGCTTGCATTTAAAGATTCTCAGACTTTAAAGGATATTTATCATCTGTCTTCTGGAGCATTTATGCTCCAATCTATAGCAGTATAATCTCCTTAGGAGTTTGGGCTCATAATTTTCTCTTAGAACTTTTGCTGAAACAGGCCTGCTTTATCATCAAGCTTGAATCTTAAATAGTTTCTCTTTCAAATACTAACCATGGGTTATTAATTTAAATGTTCCCTTTGTGTTCCATCAATGAGGACTTATAGGTATGATTTGTAATTATATGATAAGGTTGTTAACGTTTTTATTTGAGAAATACAATACAATAAAATAACTCAAGCCTTACCTTCTAGATTTAATGTAAAACATCAGTGGGAAAGGTAACATTTTCATTATTTAAATTCAGTTTTATTTTAAAATAAATTTGTAGAAGAAAAATATAAGTATGTCTAAAGCATAATATTTTAGTGAAAGGAAAGTAAATTCAAGGATGAGACCAATAAGTTTGTATCTTGGATTATCTACTCACTATGTAACAATTTAATTAAACCATTTTTCTCCAAATTATACTTTCTTCCTCCTTTATTTTGTAATAATAACAAAATTTACATTTAGATGAGGCTTAAATAAGTATATATATATATTTATGTTATTATTTATGTATATAAGCCTAGCATTCTGCAGAGCGTGTAGGAGTTACTGACTAAAGAAGAACACCCTTATGTATAAAGCCCAGAGATGATAATATTTATTTGTAATATAAATATAACTTGGTTAATTTTGGTTATTTATTTGATAGAAAGAAAAAAACTTGTCAAACCTTTGACTCAGAATCTAAAATCTTATTCTTATTCTAAATGAAATAGTGCTTCCTATCCCAGGCCACATTTTCTGCATTTTATCTATGCTATGTGATCATCTTAAACTAGAATCACGTCTTCAAATAGTCTACCATCAAAGGTGCGCAAGTTGGAGTCCGCTCCAGCTGAGATGAGGGAGCAGGAACTGGATTTACTCTTTTGCCTGAAATAAGTAACAAACAAATAGATTATGTGTATGAAGTAATATAATTCAAGTTATTAGACACCAGGCAGTGAAGGGGCAATGCTGGGAAGGGAATGAGGGCAGCCCTATGCCTGCCAAAGTTTAATGCATGGAGAAAATTTACGGGCCACAGCCCATAAAAGAGGAATCAGGCGTCTGGGGAGACCAAGGCAGATAGAGTTCATAGAGCAGCATACTGGAGAAGAGAGAATGCAGAGAGAGAGAGTCTCCCCTTTAAGTCTTCATCTGGGGATGCATCAGGGCATGAAGGAGGTAACTGCTACTCAGGGAAAAGAACTGCTCTAAAGAACTGCAAGGAACAACGGCCTGGAATCATACTCTGTCAGCACAACTGGAGAATCTATTTCAAGGAGGATTGAGTATAATACTCAGGAGGGCTTTGCCTAAGTAATGGGGAAAATTAACCCACTAATGAAATGAAGATGGCAGTGTTACTGAGGGTGGGAGGAAGGGATTCGAGGTACTCTGTCTCTAATTGGTATATTAATCTACCCGTGTCAATTATCACCTTCAATGTGAATGGTTTAAATATACCAATTAAAGACAGAGATTATCAGAGTGAATAAACACAAACAAACAAGCCCCACCCCCCAGACTCAATTTAATGTTGAGAAAACCATGGCAAATTAAAGAGAAGAAGGGACCTATACCATGCAAACACTAGTCAAAGAAAGTTGGAGAAGCCTATATTAATTTCAGACAAATCAGAATTCAGAAAGAGGAAGATTAAAATAGGTAAAGGGAGACATTACATAATGATAAAGGTGCCAGTGTTCTAAAAAAATGTAGAGCTAGTATTTTGAGTGAGAAATGAACATTTTTCCAATATGACCAAGAACAAGGCATGATGTCCTCTATAGGCTCTCCTGTTCAACATGGCACTGGGGGTCCTGGCTAATACAAAATAAAAGAGAAGAGGAGAGGAGAGACAAAAGAAAAAATGTACAGATTAGAAAGGAAGAAATTATATCATTTTTATTTGCAGCAGACGAGGTTCACTATGCAGAAAATTCCAGACACTCTTCAAAAAACTCTTGGAACTATGAAGTATAAGAAGATCACAAGATACAAAGTTAATATACGAAAGCAGAGTGTTTACCTATATGCCAGCAATGAGCAACTGGAATTTGAAATCTAAATTTCTCTCTCTCTCTCTCTCTCTCTCTATATATATATATATATACCATTTACAATAGCACCAAAGGATAAAAAAAATTATATACGTCTAATTAAACATGTACGGATCTATATGTGGAAAACTACAAAACTCTGGTTAAAAAAATCAATGATCTATATTAACTGAGAGATAGTTTCAAAACTTCCTATAAAACTACAGTGATCAAGACCCCATGGTACTGACAAAACAATAGATGTGCACGTCTAGGAACAGAATAGGGAGGCCAGAAATGGGCCCACACGAATACAGAATGGGGAGGCCAGAAATGGGCCCATACCTGATTGTTGACAAAGGAACAACGGGACTTCAATTGAGAAAGGAAAGTCTTTTAAAACAAATGGTGTTGAAACAATTGGGCATCCTTAAGGGAAAAATGACTTTAGGTACAGCCCTTGCACCTTTCACAGAAATTAACTCAAAAATGGATCTTAGATTTAAATGTAAAAGGAACAATTAGGAAACAGCCAGAAAAAACCGTAGGAGAAAATAGGTGACATCGGGGTTGGTGATGAGTTTTTAGATACAACACCCAAAGCACGATCTATGGAAGTAAAAACAGATAAGATGGACTTTATTAAATCAAAAATATTTGCTTTGTCAAACACCGTTAAGAGAATAAAAAGACAAGCCAAAGACTGGAGGAAATATTTGCAAAACACACATATATCTGCTAAAGTACATGTTTCCAAAGACTCACACACAAAAATATTTGAATCAACAATAAGAAAGCAAAAAACTTATTGAAAAAAATAGGGAAAAGATCTGATTGGACACCTGAATAGAGAAGATATGTTGATGCAAATAGGCTTATGGAAAGATAGATGTTCCACATCATTTGTTGTTAGAGAATTGCAAATTAAAATTACAATGGGATACCACGGCATACCTAGCAGAGTGGCTAAACTCCCCCCACTGACAACACCAAAAGCTGGGAAAGATGTGGTATAACAGGAAGTCTCGTTTACTGCAACTGGGATTGCAAAACGGTACAGCTACTTTGGAAGGTGGTTACACAGAGTTCTTACAAAGCTGAACATAGGCTTACCGTACAATCTAGCAATTGCATTCCTAGGTATTTGCCCAACTGATGTAAAGACTCAGGTTCACACAAAAACCTATTTTCTATAGCTTCACTCATTATTTCTACAAACTGTACACAGTCACCTTGTTTTTAAATAGGAGAATGAATAAGTGAATTGTAGTACACACACACAATGAATATTATTCAACAATAAAAATAAGTGAAGTATCAAGCCAGAAAGATAGGTAATATACTAAGCAAAGAAGCCAGTCTGATAAGACTACATACTATATGATTCCAAATATCTGACATTTTGGAAAAGACCAAACTATGGAGCTGATTAAAAGCTTTTTAAAAATGACTTAAAAAGATAAAAACAGTCGCCAGAGAGGATTTTTTAAGGCAGTGAAACTATTCTGTGTGATACCCTGATGGACACTTGAAATCATGCTTTTTTTCTCAATCTATAGAGCTTAACAGCACAGAGTATGAACCTTAATGTCTACAAATTATTTTTAAAATATTTGGGAGGTCGGGGGAACCCCAGAATGGAATACAACATGTTACCAAATGATCTGAGTTACAGTTAGTGTGAAATGCCCTCCCTAGAGGGGTTAGGGAAGATTTGCTGACCTAAGGAACTTTGGAGTGGAGACTGAGGAAAAAGCAAAAGGGAGTGTGTTAAGCTCTGTGCTCTAGTTGATAAAGATGTTTCCCTTCAGGGTAAGGGTGTATGTTAGCTACTCTGACGTCACCGTGCGTGTGTACAGGAATGAAAATGACACAATTGGTGGATGGCAGGGGCCGTGTTTCCCACTGTCGGAGGGGAGGTTACAGATACACGAGGGAGGAGGGCAGAGTATCCACGAGGTGACACGGGTTCCAGGTGGAGACATCATCATGAGCTCACGTTCAGCTCGGCACAGACACAGACGGCTATGTGTAGAAACGTTTGCAGATGTGTGCACAGACACAGTTCAGAGCACACGCAGACATCCCCCTGCTCTGTCAGCTAAGAGAGCCCAGCAACAGCCAATGGCACAGAACATCCCCAGGACCCAGATCTTGGTTTCTAATACCATTCGTCCATCAGAGGAACAGGGCTCATTAGAGAAATGCCTGATTCTATGATGCAAAGATCTTGAATTGTCTCATGGACCCCCAAATCAAGGGAGGGAACTAAAAAAAGAAATGACAATAATAGGTTATGTGAAAGGCACTCAGAAGCCAAAACTGGAACAATTGGGGCAAGAAAAGAAATATTATCTGATCTTAACCAATAGTATATAATAAATATTCATGAATCCATACTGATATAAATTAATGGTTAACTAAACAAATGCATGGGGACGAATAGACAGATATCCTGTACAGAATAATTCAAACGATTTATGTAGATATGCTGCCCTCAAGATGAATCATAACTCTCCACTCATTAAACGCATGAAAGGGGAGAAGAGAGTAACTTTACAGTGGAGAAACCTAACATAAATGACCTTAGCCAGGCGATCAAGGTCAACTTCAGCAGCCACACAGGTCATTTTAGGAAGATTTACACTTGACAGGATTTGATGAGAATAGCACTTCTCTTCTGTTGTCCCAGGAACTCAGAACCCTGGTCTAGTCATGAGAAACATCAGAGAAATCCCAACTGAGGACCATTCTACACCAGTTTTCCTCAGAACTGTCAAGGTTATCAAAAACAAGGGAAGTCTGAGAGACTGCCCAGCCAAGAGGCACCTTAGGAGACAAAAAGATGAAATGTAATGTGGTGTCCTGAATGGAATCCTGGGATAGAAAAAGCACTCTCAGTAAAAACTAGGGGAATCTGAATAAAAGATGGGCTTTGGTGAATCATATTATATCAGTATGGGTCTATTCACTGTTAACAAATGAACCACACTAATATAAGATGCTGTTCATAGAGGAAACTGGATGTGTAGTTTATGGGAACCGTCTGTCTTCATTCTGCACTTTTCTGTAAAGTTAAAATCCTCTCATTTAAAATGCTTTTTCAAAAACATTTTGTAAAAAACTATAGAATAAAACAAACATTCAGATATATTGGATTTCCTTCCTAAGAACCTAGAGTATCAAAATACACCTATCATGTTCTGATTCAGTTGTAAAACACTTCTTCTATTTTTTAAGATTATTTACATTATCTTCTCTACTCTAAAAGGGCTTTTTTAAGAATTCAAACGAAATCTTAGTATATCTAAACACTGTAATTGCCCCAAGTGTTGAAAATATAACATCTATGAATAACTTGCTCCTCAATTGGCCGCTTAGCATTTATCTTGGCACTTAACGTTTATATCACGTGTGAGCATATAAAAACTCTACTCATATAGAAATAAATCCTGCAAGTTGATTGTCAGAATGCCATAGTCAGGAAAACATTAGATTATTGGGAGCTGTGTGTTTACGTTCTGGGTCTGCAACTTACAATTACGTTATTCTTGGATAGGGGTCTTAAAGTATTTATATTTTAGTTTCCCCTTCTGTACATCAGAAATTATAGTATTTACACACATTGATTTGGCATTTGTTTGAGACAATACACAATAATTGTGTATTCAGATGTTAAATATTACAATTATATTTGGGGAAAAAAAACCAATCTGATCCTTCTCCATCTTAGTAAACTCAGTCTTTGAGTTTCTGGATATTAGTCATGACAATGGATAAAGCAGAGAGCTGGAAAAATCAGTTACATTTCAAAGTAACTACTAGCTGGAGAAAAGCCTGTCTCCGGAAAGTGGGAAGAAGACAACATTGAAGGAACATAGAAGGAACATTTGAGGACTCTGGAGAGAAAGGGAGAAGAAAAAAAGGATGGAAACATCTGCCTTTCATTGAGATACATAAATAAGAGAGAAAAATATTATGGGGGTCTTTGATTTTAGACATAAGATTTTTCATTTAGGAAGCACAGTTATAGGACCTGTTTGAGGTAGCCTTTATTTTTCTTGTTGTGTCACAAGAAATTAGAGACTCTTGTAATAACAGATCTGAGAAAAAGGCTGCACGTGCTCAGTGTAATATGTGTCATCTCCAGAAGGAATGAGCATCCCATGTCTTTAGAGTCCATCCACACACAGGGGCCCCATCCCCGTTTCCAGGTGGCCGGCCCTCACTAAATGGCATTACAAGCTATGAATCACGTGACCGTCTGCCCAATTATGACCCATCACATGCTCCGAGGACAAGACGAGAAGTGTACAATGCTCACCTCATTTCATTTTTAGGGCATAAATATCATGGGGGCACCAGGCATACTAGACAGGCATCTTAATTGCGGTGGGTCCACAGTTCCTAGGCAGAGATGTTTCACATAGATGCACAAACTTATGACTCACGGACGGCCCTGACAACTGTACAAGGAGGATTCCCATATGGAGAGGGGGTCACTGCTGACTCAGGAAGCATCCACACTGCATGCAAAATGGGCGCCCGCCAATTTTCTGGCTTCATTTAACACACGTCACATGCGTGTGGCATGACTGTGTTGCTGACAGAGAAAGCATGGCTTTTGGTGATCATTTTCTGACCGGAAAAAGAAAAGAAAAAAGAAAACATTTTTTCTTCTCTAGCAGATTGGATCTAATGTGTCCAAAGGAAATAGTAGGTCTAGGAGAGCTGGGGGAGAGTGAAGTGTCCCTGTTCTTTCTGATAAAGGCTGGGCATTCATTCATGTACTTGGGAATGTTTGCAGAACGGGGCCCAGTCAATTCTGAATGAGCCAAGCTCAGAAGATGAGAACTCATCACGGAATTGTGCATTATTTTACTTTCCTGAACAGAAAAATAGAGAGTGCTACACTGAGTATGTGACTGTTTCCTGGCCTTTTGTCTATATTGTTATCTTGGTACTTAGTATTTTTACCTTAATATTATATGTATTATAACATCTTTGCCAATAAGAATGTAAATACAATGAAAGAAACATAAATATTCTCTTTATGTCTCAAAAATCAAACATGGTGCTTTACAAACAACAAAAGTCCAATGACTGTTCTTATGTATGAATTGAGTAAAATGGTCGCAGCAAAATATAGCCATTCCATGGTTCTTCGACAGATGTTTCTTAAATTTTATAAGAAATTAAACTACTCAAAATTGTAACGACTTCAATACAAGTCATTGAAGGAGTAAAGCAGGAGGGTAAGTTCATCCTAAAGGCCTCCCCAACTGGCAACTCACTGAACAAACATTTGTGACTTGCCCGTGTTTATAATGCATTTTTTTTTCTAATCAGTATATGAACACACTTATAATAACGCTGGTGGGAAGTTCAAGCTCGCTCAATGTGACTAAGCTAGGAAAAAGGAAAGTCTTTGACACTGGTTCTCCCTCTGACAGGGAGCTCTCGTAGCCCCAAACTATTTCATTAGTTACTTTCCTGTTGGAAAAAAGAAAAAGTCTTACCGATGCTCCAGGGCTTGTCAGCGTGGGAGCTCAACTTTGGTGTCAGTGTTTACGCCTTTCCTCACTTTGGGCTATCAGCAGTGTTAAGACACATATTTGATAAGTGAAACCTGTCATAGTTTTAATACCACAGGGCTGCGTCGTCCAGGTGACGATCTGTAGGGTCCTGCACCGAGCATATGCCCGAGGTTATGATTCCAGGACTGAAGGCAGAGGACACGAAGGATGAAAAGGACATGCCACAGGATCCGCAACTGATGTGACCTCCGTTGCGGATGCCTGATCTGGAGGGAGGAGCAGAGATGTCGCATTTTCACTGTGAGTCATTTTGAGGGAGAATTGACAGTGACTAATATGGAAACACACAAGGGATGTAATACGTGGGACTGTGATGGAGGCAACACCGGATTGGAGAGGTGGCCCCGCCACCTATGCCCTTCACATCTGTCTCCCCTCCTTGGGGATGAGTGTTTGCCGATTGATAAATTCCACATTTAGCCCCCCTCCTTCCTGCTCAGAACATGTGTGTGTGTGTGTGTGTGTGTGTGTGTAATAAATAAGAATGCATAAAAAGAGGGTAAACAGTGTCCTAAGATTTTCAGTTACTTAACCAGGAATATATAATTTATCTCTTCTTTGTCTAGGTGATTTAAACAATGACGATCCAAAGAGGAGATACCTCTAAATTTACTTAAATAGCACTTAGCTCAAATAAAATTGACTCCAAATTCTCCCATGCACATTCTTTTAAAATCAGTTTTATTGAGGTGTGATTTGCATACTATATAATACATGCACTTAAGAGTATCATTTGATGTGTTTTGATAAATACGTTCACTTGCTACTTTAGTTAGTATTTTCATTTTTATCAAAGTTATACATGGGCCTATG